>NC_053171.1:13302035-13619535 GCF_016835505.1 Polypterus senegalus
GTGTCGGTGTGAGTTTTCCTCCCACAGTCCAGAGACATGCAGGTTAGGTGGACTGGCTATAATAGATTGGCCTGTGTGTGTGTTCACCATGTCCTGTCCAGGGTTTGTTCCTCCATTGCACCCTATGCTAGCTAGGATATCCTACTGCACCCCCCTGCGACCCCGTTCAGAACTCAGCAGGTTAGAAAACGACTGACTGACTATCTGCTAAGGGGCAGCTACTACTGGACGGAGTTTTAACAAAATTTAAGGTGATCTCCCCTATTTGAAATGTAATCTTTTCTGCTCCATCTTCACTGTATATGATGAAGGACATTATAAATGAGTTTCAAACCAAGGATGGGAGTTTGATGGCCTTTAGCTTTTACAAAGCCCACAAGAAAGCTTAAGATCTGACACTTTATAAGTCAATAAATATATACTCTGTAATTAAAAACGGTCATAAATAGAGAGAGCAAAGACAGAAATAAGAACTGACTCAGGGTCAGCTGTATATTCAGATCAGATTATAAGATATGACACTCTTTTGGAGAGTGTGTGTGTGTGTGTAAAAATCATGCCACCCTAATTAATAATTATTAAAATATAAAAAGCCAGAACACCACCTAGTACACAATAAAATCCTTCATGGTTTAACTTACCTGGACCCTCCAAAGTGGCGTGCAAATCTGTGATGTCCTCTTCATTGGGAAATATTTTTATGCCTTCAGGGGGATCTGCAGTGAGCGCCGACACTTCTTTGTACACCAGTCGGATTACGTGCGGCGGCAGGTTTTCTACATTGGAATTCTGTTGGGAATAAGAGATAATGAAAATTGGAGTTAACATGACAAATGACCTCGTTCCTGGCTTGCTGGTCAGCCTTGGCAGAAACCAGCAAATCTCCCAACGTCTCTTCACAAATGTTACTGAATGCAACTCTTCACGTCTGGAGAGCCGTTTCCTATTATTGTAAACGGTGGAATTTGGGCCTAAAGATGACTTTAAGGTCACGGAGAACACCAAAAAAAAAAATAAAAATAAAAATAAAAACCCTGAAAATCTCTGATGCAACAGCACTGTGCAGGATCGTACCGTTTTATACTGTCATGTCACTTCTAGCAACTTAAAGAGAACTCTCTGTTGGTTAAGCTGGCAAAGGCTGAAGCATTCACAGACATGCTTGGAATAAATCAGTTCCCAACTAAGGATGGACTGTTCGGTCGTCTACTGCGTGAGCGTCCATGATGTGCATTTCCTATATGTGCCCCCTTGTGGTTTATCCATTTTCTGCTTTTGGTATTGAACTAAAGCCATTACTCTGCGAGACACATGCAAGTAGCAATTTCTTTGTATTGTGCACACGACTGTAAATTTCATTTGAAATTCAACTAAAGGATTGAAAAGAAAACCAGTAAGATGGCCAGTACTGTATTTGGAATTGATGCTCCAAAGTCATGGGCTTCAACGGCAGACTGGGTACCATGTTCAGTCAAGTTGGTATGTTGTTCCAGCTACAGACATTTGTGTTGTTCATCAGATTTTGTTAGTGTGTTATGGTATGCATGTAAATGTCAACTCCTGCTTTGCTTCCGACCGGGTCAGGGTGGGCTAGTGCTGGGCGGTATGACCAAAATTCTACATCACGGTATTTTTCAAAATTACACAGTATTCAACGGTATTTTTTTTTCCCCATGCATGAGTGGATGTTAGCCACATTTTCCACTGCAAATACTGCAGTAGACTGGCTAACAATAACCTATTCCACTGTCATGAGAATTGAACATTGTACAAAAAAAAAACATTTGAATGTGCACACAAGTATTAATCCAGATTTGCATGGTGCCATAAAGTGATAGTTTTCAAGGGGGTGGCCACTAATGAAGAGAGGGAATCACACTGCATGACAGTTGCAGTCAAAATATAGAACCTTTTTATTGAACAAATTTTGCAAATAACTGAAACTAAAACTTTGACAACATATTTTCAACCATCCAAAGAGGCGTTTAGAATCAGTAAAATATCCAGAGGTGCTTGTCAAAAGTTGTATTGCACTGAACATGTCTTAGAAAAAGAATAGTGAATATTTTTTGTAAACCAACTACACTTTCTGTTAATGTCAAGAGTCTCTGTCCACTGACACGTTAAAGTGACTTTTTAAACAACTTTACCATTATTAAACTGCATAATAAATAAGAATATTAATAAATAATAACAATAAAATAAATAATAGTGCAACTTCTAGTAATAATACTATTACTTTAAGACTTCAAGCCCAGGTGCATTACACAGTATTCACCAAATAAAAATAAAATAAAACAAATGCAACTTGGTGAGACATCTTTACTAACTGAACCATCATTAAGGCAAATTGTATTAATATGGACCTTGCTTCAAGCTAAGCTACAGTATGTACACTGTGTGCACAATTATTAGGCAAGTGAGTATTTTGACCATATCATCATTTTTAATGCGTATATTCCAACTCCAAGCTGTATTAACTTGAATGCTTATTGGATTTAAGCACGTCAGGTGATGTGTATTTGTGTAATGAGGGAGGGTGTGGCCTAAGGAGATCAACACCCTATATCAAGGTGTGCAGAATTATTAGGCAGCTAGTTTTCCTCAGGCAAAATGGGCCAAAAAAGAGATTTAACTGACTCTGAAAAGTCAAAAATTGTAAAAAGTCTTTCAGAGGGATGCAGTACTTTTGGAATTGCTAAGATATTGGTGTGTGATCACAGAACCATCAAACATTTTGTTGCAAATAGTCAACAGGGTCGCAAGAAACGTGTTGAGAACAAAAGACGCAAATTAGCTGCCAAAGATTTGAGAAGAATCAAACGTGAAGCTACCAGGAACCCATTATCCTCCAGTACTTTCATATTCCAGAGCTGCAACCTACCTGGAGTGCCCAGAAGTACAAGGTGTTCAGTGCTCAAAGACATGGCCAAGGTAAGGAGGGCTGAAACCCAACCACCACTGAACAAGAAACATAAGTTGAAACGTCAAAACTGGGCCGAGAAATATCTGAAGACAGATTTTTTTCAAAGGTTTTATGGACCGATGAGATGAGAGTGACTCTTGATGGACCAGATGGATGGACCTGTGGATCAGTAATGGGCACAGAGCTCCACTCCAACGTGGAGGTGGGGTACTGGTATGAGCTGGTATTTTTAAAGATGAGCTAGTTGGACCTTTTGCATTGAAGATGAACTCAAAATCAACTCCCAAACCTACTGCCAGTTTTTCAAGACACTTTCTTCAAACAGTGATACAGGAAAAGACCATGATTTTATGCAGGCCAATGCTCCATCACTTGCATCGAAGTTCTCCACTGCGTGGCCAGCCAGTAAAGGCCTTAAAGATGAAGGAATAATGACATGGCCCCCTTCCTCATCTGACCTAAACCCTATCGAGAACTTGTGGGCACTTCTTAAACGCTAGATTTACGGGGGAGAAAAACAATACACCTCTCTGAAGAGTGTCTGGGAGGCTGTAGTCACTGCTCCACAAAAAGCTGATCGTCAACAGATCAAGAAACTGACAGACTCCATGAATGGAAAGGCTTATGACTGTTATTGGAAAGAAGGGTGGCTATATTGGTCATTGATTGATTGATTGATTTTTTTAAATGTCAGAGATGTTTATTTGTAAATTTTGAGGTGTTTGTTTATTATTCTCACTATAACAGATGAAAATTTTCCCATCTCACTTTTTTATTTTCATTTTTCCTTTAGTTGCATAATAAATCTGCACACTGATAGTTGCCTAATAATTGTGCGCACATATGTATTCCCCTGATGATGTTCACACTCACATTTCCGTTGTGAAACATTCAGGTTTCAGGTTTATTAACATTTTGGATTGACTGATAGCACTGTGTTTGTTCCATATTAAAATTAATCCTCAAAAATACAACTTGCCTAATAATTGTTCACACAGTGTATATATATATATATATATATATATATATATATATATGTGTGTGTGTGTGTGTGTGTATATATATATATATATATATATATATATATATATATATATATATATATACTGCAACTTGCATGTATAATGCTATTCATGGTATAGCCCTACGGAAGCATATTAGGGCCACAGTAAAGAAAAAAAAACTATATGTCGAGATTAAACTCAACATTTCCACTTTATTCTCATAGTTTATTTTCTCATTAAAGTAGAATGTCGTAAACTAAACTTCACCCTAAAATCACTATTTAACGTACTAGATTTTCTCAAACCACATCATAGGTTAACGTAGCACATTAGATGCTTTCTGTCAAGTGTTCCCCGACCCAGTTGTTCATCGCCAAGCGCTTCTTCAACTGACTTTCTCCGCACTAAGAGGCGGCGCAGGCAGCGATCGCCACACAGAATCCATTCACTGCATGATATTCCTGCTCTCTGAACATTTACAATGTTAAGATAAACACCCGATATCATTTTCAGGATGAAATACATTAAAGCAGGTATTAAACATGCACAGTAGTGTGGCGGTAGTGCTGCTCCGTCGCAGTAAGGGGTCCCCAGGTGTAGAGAGGTTTATGGCAGGTGTGACGAGGCTCCAACAAACTGGATATATGAATGGGTATCGCACAGGTTTAACTTAAATATTGTGTAAATGTTGGGTTCATGATCTGGTGGTCGGAGACACGAACACGGAAATCAATGGATGTTCATCTGAGCGGGCTTTCTTTATTGCATGACTGCTGTCTCTGTCTGACATACCAAACCCCCAGTTCATATACTTTTTCTTTCTCCACATAACCAATCACCACACGAAAAACATCTTTGTTAAATTAAAACTTGTCATACACTTAGACCACGGAGTGTTCAGAACTTTAAAAAAATCTTCGTTATACATGTTTAAATATGCCATCCATTCAGGATTGCGCCCATCCCAGCAAGCATTGTATGCGAGGCAGGAGCAAATCCTGAACAGGGCGCCAGCACATCGTAGAGTGAATATGAGCAACACATACACACTAGCAGGGTCAATATAGCATAACAAAACCCCACATCCTACATGACTTTGAAAGGAAACTGAATCACGCCGAGTAAATTCATCCATCCATCCATCCTCTTCCGCTTATCCAAGGTCGGGTCGCGGGGGTAGCAGCTTAAGCAGAGAAGCCCAGACTTCCCTCTCCTCAGCCACTTCTTCCAGCTCTTCCGGAGAATCCCAATGCTCCCAGGCCAGCCGGGAGACATAGTCCCTCCAGCGTGTCCTGGGTCTTCCCCGGGCCTCCTCCCGTTGGACGTGCCCGAACACCTCACCAGGGAGGCGTCCAGGAGGCATCCTGATCAGATGCCCGAGCCACCTCATCTGACTCCTCTCGATGCGGAGGAGCAGCGGCTCTACTCTGAGCCCCTCCCGGATGACTGAGCTTCTCACCCTATCCTTAAGGGAAAGCCCAGACACCCTGCGAAGGAAACTCATTTCAGCCGCTTGTATTCGCGATCTCGCTCTTTCGTCACTACCCATAGCTCATGACCATAGGTGAGGGTAGGAACGTAGATCGACTGGTAAATTGAGAGCTTTGCCTTACGGCTCAGCTCTTTTTTCACCACGACAGACCGATGCAGAGCCCGCATCACTGTGGATGCCGCACCGATCCGCCTGTCAATCTCACGATCCATTCTTCCCTCACTCGTGAACAAGACCCCGAGATACTTGAACTCCTCCACTTGGGGCAGGATCTCTCCCCCAACCCTGAGAGGGCACTCCACCCTTTTCCGGCTGAGGACCATGCTCTCGGATTTGGAGGTGCTGATTCTCATCCCAGCCGCTTCACACTCAGCTGTGAACCGCTCCAGAGAGAGCTGAAGATCACGGCCTGATGAAGCAAACAGGACAACATCATCTGCAAAAGCAGTGACCCAATCCTGAGTCCACCAAACCGACCCCTTCAACACCCTGGTTGCGCTTAGAAATTCTGTCCATAAAAGTTATGAACAGAATCGGTGACAAAGGGCAGCCCTGGCGGAGTCCAACTCTCACTGGAAACGGGCTCGACTTACTGCCGGCAATGCGGACCAAGCTCTGACACCGTTTGTACAGAGACCAACAGCTCTTATCAGGGGTCCGTACCCCATACTCCCGAGCACCCCACAGGATTCCCGAGGGACACGGTCAATGCCTTTCCAAGTCCACAAAGCACATGTAGACTGGTTGGGCAAACTCCCATGCTCCCTCCAGGATCCTACTAAGGGTGTAGCGCTGGTCCACTGTTCCGCACCAGGACTAAAACCACACTGTTCCTCCTGAATCCGAGGTTCGACTATCCGACGGACCCTCCTCTCCAGAACCCCCGAATAGACTTTTCCAGGGAGGCTGAGGAGTGTGATCCCTCTATAGTTGGAACACACCCTCCGGTCCCCCTTTTTAAAGAGGGGGACCACCACCCCGTCTGCCAATCCAGAGGCACTGTCCCGATGTCCATGCGATGTTGCAGAGACGGTCAACCAAGACAGTCCTACAACATCCAGAGCCTTAAGGAACTCCGGCGATCTCATCCACCCCCGGGCCCTGCCACCAAGGAGTTTTTTGACCAGCTCGGTGACTTCAGTCCCAGAGATGGGAGAGCCCACCTCAGAGTCCCCAGGCTCTGCTTCCTCATTGGAAGGCATGTTAGTGGGATTGAGGAGGTCTTCAAAGTACTCCCCACCGACCCACAACGCCCCGAGTCGAGGTCAGCAGCACACCATCCCCACCATATACAGTGTTGACACTGCACTGCTTCCCCTTACTGAGACGCGGACGGTGGACCAGAATCTCCTCGAAGCCATCCGAAAGTTGTTCTCCATGGCCTCTCCAAACTCCTCCCATGCCCGAGTTTTTGCCTCAGCAACAACCGAAGCCGCATTCCGCTTGGCCTGCCGGTACCTATCAGCCGAGTAAACCCACCAGAAAAACATGCAAATTCAAGGCAGGGAACACCCGGGACCCCCTTGCTGCGAGGCAGCAGTGCAACCTCCACGCTACCGTGCCCACACATGATTAATACCTGCTTTAATGCATTTCATCATGAAAATTATATCAAGTGTTTATCTTATCATTCTAAATGTTCAGGGAGCAGGAACATCATGAAGTGAATGGATTCTGTGCGGTGATCGCTGCCAGCGCCTATTCAATGCAAGTTGAAGTCAGTTTAAGAAGCACGTAGTGATTAACATGGCTCAGCGAACACAACACAAAGCATTTAATGTGCTACATGACTTATGACGGGGATTAAGAAAATCTAGTAAATTAAATATTCAATTTAAGATGAAGTTTAGTTTACGATGTTCTACTTTAATGACAAATTACGAGAATAAAGTCAACATGTCAACTTTAATCTCGACACAAACGTCTCGCAGGGAGTTATGTTGCTGGTATTCCACACTGTGCTCCGGTTTCCTTCCAAAGATATGCAGATTTAGGGATTTGGTGCCGCTAAAATGACGCTAGTGTATGTGTGTGCTTGTATTCACCTTGTGATGAGCTGAGGCCTCGTCAAGGGACTGTTTCTCACTCGTGCCCAATGCTTCCTGGAACGGACACATACATCCCTGGATTTATGGATTTAATCAATAAACATCCTTTTCAGAGATATTGCGGTAAGGTGTTATCGGAATTTAATAGGTGTTCTAGGCAATTCACAACACAGAGAAGCCGAACATGTTCTCACCGTGATAATATCTCGCACTGCCACCTGGTGGATTCCTCCAGATTTACGTAAAGAACGCGCACAAGTATAAACACTACAATGCTTGCGTAGCAGGAGCGTCCGCCGCAGCATGCGTCGCGTGAAGTATAAATGAGCCCCAACACGGTACAACATCCCAGTACAATAGACTACGCTGAAACAGTTGGTGGTGATGGTGCGGAAGATGAAAACAACAACTTACAATATCCTGAAGAATATCTACAACTGTTAACACCGTGCCTGTTCCACCACCCAAACTACTGTTGAAAGAAAGAAGGATGATATGACAGAAGTATGTAGATATTGCTAGGCTTTAAACTTTAAGTCGGAGACTTGTAGATCGTCTAACTCATGTTGCCATCAGGAAAAAGTAGTGTTACTTCCTAATGAAGAGGCATATCCGCGAATTAAAAGATTTGTTGTTTGGTGAAAGTGAAATCCAAATACGCGAGCGGCAGAGACGTGAAGTGCCTGGTGCGTAGCGCAGGCCTGGCGGGGTTGGCGAGCAGTGTGAGCAGGGGGCAAAACCCCCAAGTGTGTGTGTGTGTGTGTGTGTGAATATGACACACACACATATACATAAACACTTACGAGGTGCGTTCAAAAAATACGGTGAATGTTCAAATAATAAAAAAAAGATTATTACAGTATAAGACACACTGCCATTAATCTCCCTCAAAATACTCCCCCTCGCTTTGAACACACTTATCCCATCGTTCTTGCCACTTTCTGAAACATTTCTAGATATTTCATGTCTCTGGTGACTACTCCTATGAAGTCAGTAGGCGGACTGGGAGAGCATGGTTGGGGTCATGAGGTCGCTGGAAAGGGGTGTGTGGTGTTCCTGAAATCTCTGGAAAAGGACAATGGTCCAAGTCTTTGGAGTCCAGGTGCTCCCTGTTTGTGAGACATGGCTGCTATCCATAGATAGATAGATAGATAGATAGATAGATAGATAGATAGATAGATAGATAGATAGATAGATAGATAGATAGATAGATAGATAGATAGATAGAAAGAAAGAACACGGAGCTGCTGGAAAGGCTGCCACTCACGCCGGCGCCTACCACTTATATATGTGTATATTATTAACTTGTGTCTCTTCAGAGAATCCTTGGGTCCCGCTGGTTTGACTTTGTGTTGCTCACAGAGTCCCGAATGAAGCACATTACCTGCATTGTGAGGGAGCGTCAGTTACAGCACTATGGCCATGTGGCACGATTACCCGAGGGTGATCCAGCTCATTGTTGAGGACCCGAGTGGCTGGACCAGGCCGAGGGGATGCTCACGTAACACCTGGCTGTGGCAGACAGAGGGTTGCCAACTGGGATTCCGAGCTGTTTGATTGTGTGGTGGGTGCGACAACGCACTGTACCAGTGCATATTCCCCAACCTGAACTGACGTGTATTATTATTATTATTATTATTGAAGTGTACTTGAGTGTAGCAAGTAGACTACAAGAATGTCTACATAATGAAGGCCAGCAATTTGAGTACTTATGAGATTGGACCGGAGTGCACTGTGCCACTGTGACATTCTTTTGAGTTAATGACATTAATAAAGCTATTGTAATAATCATAGATTGGATGTCTTTTTCCAAATGAACAAGTGAAAACCTACTTTTGCTTATCCTTCAATGTATGTTTGTATACATATGTGTGTGTGTGCGCATATTATATACACTAACCTAAAGGATTATTAGGAACACCTGTTCAATTTCTCATTAATGCAATTATCTAATCAACCAATCACATGGCAGTTGCTTCAATGCATTTAGGGGTGTGGTCCTGGTCAAGACAATCTCCTGAACTCCAAACTGAATGTCAGAATGGCAAAGAAAGGTGATTTAAGCAATTCTGAGCGTGGCATGGTTGTTGGTGCCAGACGGGCCGGTCTGAGTATTTCACAATCTGCTCAGTTACTGGGATTTTCACGCACAACCATTTCTAGGGTTTACAAAGAATGGTGTGAAAAGGGAAAAACATCCAGTATGCGGCAGTCCTGTTGGCAAAAATGCCTTGTTGATGCTAGAGGTCAGAGAAGAATGGGCCGACTAATTCAAGCTGATAGAAGAGCAACTTTGACTGAAGTAACCACTCGTTACAACCGAGGTATGCAGCAAAGCATTTATGAAGCCACAACACACACAACCTTGAGGCGGGTGGGCTACAACAGCAGAAGACCCCAACGGGTACCACTCATCTCCACTACAAATAGGAAAAAGAGGCTACAATTTGCACAAGCTCACCAAAATTGGACAGTTGAAGACTGGAGAAATGTTGCCTGGTCTGATGAGTCTCGATTTCTGTTGAGACATTCAAATGGTAGAGTCAGAATTTGGCGTAAACAGAATGAGAACATGGATCATCATGCCTTGTTACCACTGTGCAGGCTGGTGGTGGTGGTGTAATGTTGTGGGGGATGTTTTCTTGGCACACTTTAGGCCTCTTAGTGCCAAATGGGCATCGTTTAAATGCCACGGGCTACCTGAGCATTGTTTCTGACCATGTCCATCCCTTCATGACCACCATGTACCCATCCTCTGATGGCTACTTCCAGCAGGATAATGCACCATGTCACAAACCTTGAATCATTTCAAATTGGTTTCTTGAACATGACAATGAGTTCACTGTACTAAAATGGCCCCACAGTCAGCAGATCTCAACCCAGTAGAGCATCTTTGGGATGTGGTGGAACGGGAGCTTCGTGCCCTGGATGTGCATCCCACAAATCTCCATCAACTGCAAGATGCTATCCTATCAATATGGGCCAACATTTCTAAAGAATGCTTTCAGCACCTTGTTGAATCAATGCCACGTAGAATGAAGGCAGTTCTGAAGGCGAAAGGGCGTCAAACACCGTATTAGTATGGTGGTCCTAATAATCCTTTAGGTGAGTGTATATATTATTATATATCTTAACGAAAACCCACTTTGGCATGAATTAAGCCAGTCATTTAAATCATTCATTTTACACACTCATTAATCCCACTGAGGACCATGCTTGGGGGGCCTGACACCACTGGGCAAGGCACAAACCAACCCTATATAGGGCACGACAGCCGGGCCAAGGGGAATCCCCACATTTTTAAGGGGAAATCAGGGCAATGGGCTTAAAATTGGAGGAAGAGTTTCTTTTTTTATTTATATTTTTAAGTGAATTGCTCTTCTATTGAAACTAATTGTCTCTACCCACAATGCTCGGTGAAACCATCATGTAGCAATAACCAAAATACTGAACAGCCACCTGTCCTTAATCTGCCATTCACCTCAAAGCTCAAGTACAATTGGTTAGGGGGTCAGAGTGGTGGTCTGGGATTACCTGCGAATTTTCCTAACTTTATTAACAAGTCGTGGTCACAAATATTGACACCCCTGCACTTCTTTCAGAAGGTGCAGCATGTCTTCCACAGTGCTTAATATTCAAGTGTTAATTTATTTTGTTTGAATTGGAACAACTCAAAAAAGCAGAAAAAAAAAAGTCAAAGGTCATCTCATTCCGCACAGAACTCCAGAAGTGAACTCGACAAAATCATCAGCACCATTTCAAAACTGTAAGAAATACTTGGATTTCAGTCATGTGCTGCTCTTCTGATTGGGATTAAGACTCTTCTGCGGCGAGTGTCAGGTGCCGGCAGTAAAGAGACCCCACTTGCCACCAGTATAGTTAGACAAGAGGACTCCATCTGTGTGTCTGTGTGTATCACACTGAGAATGGAGAAAAGCAAAGAACTATCTGATGATTAGGGAACCAAAATTGTAGAAGAAGCAACCCCAAGGCTACACGTCCAACTGCACATACGGGTTCTGATGGCTTAGCTCCACAAGATCTGAACTGAATCTTTTGAACAGACTTCAGTAACACGATTTCCACGTGTAATGACGGCACCCAACACACCAGGCCACCGGCAGGAAATGGGGTCCAGAAAATCTAAATCATGGACGTTGAACTCCAGGCCTGGCGGGCCGCAGTGGCTGCAGGTTTTCATTCTAATGCTTTTCTTAATCAGTGCCCAGTTTTCACTGCTAATTCAATTCTTTTCCCTTCATTTTAATAGCCCCGTTTTTAAAAATGTGGTCCTCCGATTTGATTCATTTCTTCATTAAATGACAGCCAAACAGAAATGAGATGTGAAACGAGCCAAGAGATGCCCAGCTAAACGGGGGCTTCAAACTCCAAACAATTTCTTTATGAGAAGCCAACTTTTACTGTTAATTAAACCCGGTATTTAATTCCACTCTGATTTTGTCACAGCAGACATTATAAAACTAGAACATCGCCAAAATGTTTTGGTGACCTGGGAGATCAGCCTCACTGAGACCACCACCTTTCTTTATTTTCAGATATTGCGTGATGGGCACAGGCGAGTTGGTCATGTGGATTCTTGTTTCACGTCTATTGTTTAGCAACAAAAACTGGTCACTAATGAAGAAGATGGTTAGAATGAAAACCTGCAGCCACTGCGGCCATCCAGGACCTCAGCTCGACACCCCGATCTAAACGATTAATTGTGGCTTGTACATGAAACTGCAGCTACTCGTTACATTTCAGGATGGGCGCCATTTTGAGTCGTTCCATTTGAAATGAAACAGTTTAGAATTAGAGCACAAAACACGGCCTTGAGACGTCAGTAGAACAATCTGGACGAGAAGAGGCCTGGCAGCCCGGCCAAGTTCACCAAGACTGTCCACTTCATTCCTCTAAATTAACAGACTAATACTAATAACAGCTTGGTCAGTGGTGCAGTAAGAATGATGTTTCTGGACTTCTCTAGCGCCTTCAACACCATCCAACCTCTGCTCCTTAGGGACAAGCTGACTGAGATGGGAGCAGATTCACACCTGGTGCCATGGATCGTGGATTATCTTACAGACAGACCTCAGTATGTGCGTCTCGGAAGCTGCAGGTCTGACATTGTGGTCAGCAACAGAGGAGCACTGCAGGGGACTGGACTTTCTCTGGTCCTGTTCAGCCAACATACATCAGACTTCCAATACAACTCGGAGTCCTGTCATGTGCAAAAGTTCACTGACGACACTGCTATGGTGGGCTGCATCAGGAGTAGGCAGGAGGAGGAGTACAGGAACCTAATCAAGGAGTTTGTTAAATGGTGCGACTCAAACCACCTACACCTGAACACCAGCAAAACCAAAGAGCTGGTGGTGGATTTTAGGAGGCCCAGGCCCCTCATGGACCCCGTGATCATCAGAGGTGACTGTGCAGACCTATAAATACCTGGGAGTGCAGCTGGATGATAAATTGGACTGGACTGCCAATACTGATGATCTGTGCAAGAGAGGACAGAGCCGACTATACTTCATTAGAAGGCTGGGGTCCTTCAACATCTGTAATAAGATGCTGCAGATGTTCTACCAGACGGTTCCGGCGAGTGCCTTCTTCTACGCGGTGGTGTGCTGGGGAGGCAGCATAAAGAAGAGGGACACCTCACACCTGGACAAACTGGTGTGGAAGGCAGGCTCTATTGCAGGCACAGAGCTGGACAGTCTGACATCCGTGGAAGAGCGAAGGGCGCTGAGCAGACTCCTGTCAATCATGGAGAATCCACTGAACAGGATTATCTCCAGACAGAGGAGACACACAGACTGCGGTCACCATCCTGCTCCACTGACAGGATGAGGAGACCCCACACTATGCGACTCTTCAGTTCCACCCGGGGGGTAAACATTAACATTATAATGCAATGTTATTGTCCGTTATACCTGCCTTTGCACTCTCCACCTTACATTTTTTAAACTTGTACTGCATTTTTATTTATTTAATATTGTTTTTATCATTATGGTGCTGCTAACCCTAACCCTAACCCTAACCCCTGGAGATTAATAAAGTATATATCTGTCACTCACTCCATGTGTCTGTGGTTCTCTGTCTCAAGAAAAACTTCCTAAAGTACATGTGAAATTTACCCTCAATAGGCTAAAAACCGTGTCCCCACGTCATGACAGAAGTTTGTTACATTTTCTATATCATTAAAGAACACATTCACCAAGTTTTTTTCAATAGCATGTGTTGTACCGTGTTAGCCATTATGGATGTACTGAGCCAATAAAGGGTGTCATTTTGCTTGACTTCTCACTACTTTCAATTGCATGCCTATTTATCAAGTTAAATATTTTAATCTGTTTTGGATAGCAAAAGGTGGCCATCTTCTTCTTCTTTCAGCCGCTCCCGTTAGGGGTCACCACAGCGGATCATCATCTTAAATATTTTCCTGTCCTCGTCATCTTGTTCTGTCACCCTCATCACCTGCATGTCCTCTCTCACCACATCCATAAACCTTCTCTTAGGCCTTCCTCTTTTCCTCTTGCCTGGCAGCTCTATCCTTATCACCATTCTCCCAATATACCCAGCATCTCTCCTCTGCACGTGTCCAAACCAGCTCAATCTCTCCTCTCTGATTTTGTCTCCCAACCCTCAAACCTGAGCTGACCCTCTAATGTCCTCATTTCTACTCCTGTCCATCCTCGTCACACTCAATACAAATCTTAGCATCTTTAACTCTGCCACCTCCAGTGCCACCGTCTCCAACCCATATAACATTGCTGGTCTCACTACCCTCCTGTAGACCTTCCCTTTTACTCTTGCGGATACCCTTCTGTCACAAATCACTCCCGACTCTCTTCTTCACCTCATTTGTTAAATATCATGGCTTTCTTCTGCAACTGGTGTAGCGGAATTCACATTGAGAATCGGAAGGGATTTTTCATCAGAATAATTTAAAAGATTTCACTCCTGCTTTAGACAGAGCTAGTCCAATAACTGACTTTGGCCACATAGTTTACTTTGTATAACGTGATAAAACCTTTCTTTACAATAGGACCCTGTTCAGTTTTTTTTGAAAATGTTTACTATGCCTGTAAATTACTAAACAATGTTTATATGTTCATCGCTGATGGAGGGGTTTCGACTGTAGCACCTGTTAATCCTGGTACAGCGCTGTCACACCATCACTGGGTACATTTACAGGCCCACATGCCAAATAACTCCTACTGGGCTCATTTACAGTCACGATAAGGGGGGGTGGAAAGATTTGGGGACCTGAAGCAGCCACTGGGAGAACGTGCAAACTCCACAAGGACGACAACAACCGGGCGCCTCCCACCAGGCCCCCCGAAACAGCCAGGAACCCCAGGAAGCCTCATTTGCGGCGCTCAAATTTCGGATTCGTTTCCAAGTGTGTTTTAGAGGGGCACTTGCTATACTAGTACTGAAAGTGTGCCTGGATTTGGTGACCCTCACCGCGCGCACACGTACAAACCTACTCTGATGTCACCCGAGAGTAAGTTCACACTGACAAGCACGGTAACCCATCCGGAAGCATCCACACTGAAACACTCGAAAGCAGTACCAGCAAGACGAACTTGATGTGGTCATCTGAACCGCTCGCAAGCATTTCCGTGATCAAGTCCGCTTAGAGGCTCCCGCGAGAAGCCTTTTAACACCTGCGTGGATGCAAAGTGAGCAGCTCCGCGACACAACATCGTTCTGTCGGAGTCTCGTCCCCACCGGACCGAGCAAAACAGCACCCTTGAGGCCGTAAATGTAGCACCGGCAGCGGTAAAGCGGAAAGTAAACAAAAGAAGAGTCGATTTTACTGACGGTGTTAGGGAACACCTGCCCTCACTCACCATGGCCGATATGACGACAGCAGGGGCAGCTCGAGACCAGCAGCGGCGACTCTCTCTCTCCTCTTCGGTGCAGATATTTACAATTTCACCATAAAACGCCTTCCTATTTTAGATTACAATTTTACTGGGTACTATGCTATATTAATTTATAACAAATGACGAACTAAATTCAGGGATGTATGCTTAATTCTTTTCTTTACTACGGCCCGAAGCTCGTCACCAACGACCGACAGCCCGTCCAAAAGTAAAAAAAAAAGTTACATTTTTAAAAAATCGCCAATGAAAATTGAAATAGTAATTGACGTCACCGAGCTTTCAAAAAGGCTCCACCACTCAGCGATGACGGGCTTCTATACGTAACTCTACCTGGCAACCAAATAGACCAATGAACGATAAGAGCTCAGCTTCAACTTGCTTTTGATTGGTTCGTTTAAATAATAATCCACGCCCCTCTTCTCCTCTTAGGTATAGCCCTGCCTCTTCCCATCACATACTGACGTAGAGGGAGTTCAGTCGCAATTTACGGGGTTAAGATGAATTTATTTGTGATTGTATCATTGTTCTGTACCTCTAATAATTAAAAGCGTTTGCGTGAAATATGAATGTTCAACGTTAAACACGCAATGGGGCAACATTACGTTCTTTGAGCTACATCCTAATAATTACGAACGGCATAAAGTACAGTAATGTTTTATTTAAGCTTCAGTTGACCTTATTGTCATTTCACATCGCCCATTATGCATTTCTTCGCCTATCATTTGTTACTTATGTTGTGATGAAAAGTAACGGTACGTTTATAATGATATTTCCAAGGTGTCGTTCGCACAGAAGGTAGGTACCGTACTTTGCTCTGCCCCTTCCTGGATTAAGCGTTCTGGTTTGAATCCAATCTGGCGATTGCCCAGGTGGAGGCCTCATATTCTCCCCATGTCTACTTCTGTCTCCTCAAAGGCTGCCGTTAACTGTGTGTCAGGCTAATTTGCGGTTCTAAAATGTGTGTGTGTGCGTATATGTGAATGGGTCCAGGGTGCACTGGCACTTAATATTGCCAGGATAGCCCACCTCATATCAATGTGTGGGGTTTTGTGATGTACAGGCACCTTAGTGCTGCTGAGGTATTCTGGATCCTCATGACCCTGAGTTTAATTAAATAGATTTGAGCAGCTTGGAGTCAGGAGGATTTCAGACCCTTTCACTTTTTGCACAATTTATTGTGTGGTACATTTCATTTTAAATAGATACATTTTTCCACCAATCTACACTCAATAACCCATAATGACAAAGTGAAAACTTTTTCAGAAACTTTTGCAAATGTATTAACAATCAAAAAATGGAAATTTCTCATTCTTCTTAGTTTTCAGACTCTTAATTCAGCACTTTGAAGAAGCCCTTCTGTCCGTAATTCCACCTTCCAAGGCTTCTTCTGAAGTCTCTACAAACTTTACACACCAAGATTTAGACCGTTTTCATTTGTCCATTCTTTCTGCCAGCAGATCCTCTCCAGGGCCCTCATGCATAACGCCGCTATAACATGACGCAAGCACAAAAGCAGAAATGTGCTTATGCATAAAAAAATCTAGATGCATAAATCTGTGCGAACGCCAGCTTCCACGTTCTTCCGCTCCATAAATCCCAGTCAGCGTGAAAATTAACGCACGTGCACACGCCTGCTGCCCCACCCCAAATCCTCCCACAATTACGCCTCTTTGAATATGCAAATCAATATAAATGGCCCTTAAGTAAGCGTTCTGTGAAAAGGTAACAGCAAAAGCACAAGGGAAATGGAATTTCAGTGAATACCAAGTGGAGGCAAAGAAAAACGTACTATTTGTTGGTTTAAACAGTGGTATAAACAACAAAAGGAAGTTGATCGAGTGACATAGCGTGTCGGAGAAACTCGAAATTAAAAAAGAAGTTGTCAGATATCAAAGTCGCCATGAAAAGGCGAGTCGTAACCCACTGTCTGAGTGTCATATGAAAGCTTATTAGGGTACAGAGAAAAAAAAAATAGGCATACCGTGGGGAAAAAAGCATGAAATGTCAACTCTAAACTCGAAATTTCCACTTTAATCACGTGGTTTATTTTGTCATTAAAGTAGAGCATCATAAACTTCATCTTAAAATTGTTTAATTTGTTAGTTTCTCAAATCCCATCGTAACTAAAGTAGCACGTTAAATGCTTTGTTTTGTATTTGATCTTCTATGTGCTCTGTGTGTGTGAATCTCTTCCTCCGACAGGACACAGAATCCATTACATTCGTGATATTACAGGTTACTGAATAATTAAAATACTGAGATGTATACGTGATATCATTTTCATGTTGATAGGAGTTAAAGCATGTTATTAAACATGGGAACACGGTGGCGCAGTGATTGTTCATGTCTCACGCAAGATGCTTGCTGCTCCGTGCGTGACCTTTGATGAAATACTTTATTGCAGCAGTACTGTCTCTTTCAAACGAATTAACCTCCAATTCCTGTCCTTTCCATTTCTCCAAATACCCAATCGCCACACAATCAGCTCTGTAATAGACGTTAAGCCATCTGTAAGCTTAGAACGCCGATTCTTCAAAACTTTTAAGGAACATTGAAATACCTTCGTAGTACGCGTTTAATTATTCTATCCATCTACCCTTCCAGTGTCGCGTCAGCACCAGCAAGAATACAGCGCGAGGCAGGAACAATCTGTGAACGGAGCGCCAGCGACTTGCTAGCGCTGCGGCACCGTGGCCATACATGTTTAACTATTAACAATACAGATTATTTAAATGAAGTTAAAGTTTTACCTGTATAATATAATAAACGTATTTTGCTGCATTTCATCTTAAAAATGATATCGTCATCATATGTAAATGCATGCTTTATAAAGTGGTTTAGGTTGTGCAATATTATAACTGTATCGCAAGTTTATAGTGAGTTGATTGTAATTATAAGTACAGACAGTTCTACAAGGAGCACTTGATGGACTGATTAAGTGCGTTTGGAATTCTTGGGATGAACCACGAGGTCCGTACAGGAAAGGCGCTGAAGCGTATCCCGTATGACAGCAGTTCAATAGACAGCATGGCTGAGGCAGCGTGTGCTTGATGCTGTATACCAGGGGTCCTCAATCACGGTCCTGGAGAGCCGCAGTGGCTGCAGGTTTTCGCTCCAACCCAGTTGCTTAATAAAAAGCACTTCTTGCTAAAGTAACACTTCTGTTTCACTTTAGTGATTTTGAGCCCTTATTGCTTAATTTTGTCTTAAACAGCTATTTTAATTGCTCCTTATTATCAATAACATGCACATGACAAGAGAGAGCAGCATTTCTCCATTTAGCTCATTTACATTTACACCTGTGTGTATTTATCTGCACTATTGGGTTTAATTAAATACTTGGAAGAAAAATGAAGAGAAAAAAGTGAAGGACTGAGAATTACTCGTCCATTTTAGCCTTCAAATCATTTGCATGATAGAAAGGGAAAGAAAATCTAGGATATGAGAATGACCTGACATAGCAGAGTTCATTTAATTTCATAGCTTGTTAGTGCTTTATTGGCAAGAATTGCTTTCTAATTAAGCAACCAGGTCAGAACAAAAACCTGCAGCCACTGCGGCTCTCCAGGACTGGGATTGAGGACCCCTGCTGTATACCGATAATTCTCTTTTCGATCAGCTGCTATACACTTGTGATTCACACTTAGATACAGTGATATAAATACTCTGAGTGGTGCAGTGAGAGTAAAATGGAAAAAATGATCTGACATGGCAACACCTAACGGGAGCAGCTGAAAGAAGAAGAAGAAGGTGCAGTGAGAGTAACAACGCTAAAGCAGTTATGGTATTTGGAATAGTTTGACCATTCTGTGGACCATTATATTGTTATAAGTTAATTACAATCAGATGCATTAAATTAATAAACAATATCCCGTTAATTTCAGTGTATTTATAAAGCCACGTCAGGGATGTGAATCTAAAAAAGAAAGGGAAACCACTCAGGAACAGTAGTACTGCTTTGACGCTGGGTGCCGCCAGTCTGCAAAACCGAGCGCAGAACTTGCGTACAACAGGGTATGAGCCACCGTGGAAATGTGCGTGGCTTTACGCCAAATTTAGGTTTTATACATCGAGATTTGAACGTGGTAACGGGAGTACGCAACATTTTTGTGTGTACGCACCGTTTATACATGGGGCCCCAGCTCTGTTAGATTGGATGGGAAATGTCTGTAAATTGCCATCTTCTTTATTCTCCGTACGTCGCTTAAATCATCCAAGATCAGAAGCCTCATCCTGGATCGGCTAATGGGGGTTAAACTCATCCGGTTATGCTGGTTCTTCAAACACACTTGAGGATTAGATTATCGTAGCTTGGATTCAGGCGTCTAAAATGACTGCGCGCTCCTGTGCTGCTTGAAAAGCCCATAAATATCGAGACTAGGAAACATGAATGACAGGCAAGTCGCTTCTTGGTGGACAGAGACGGCAAATGAAAGAGCGCAAATGTTTTTCCCAGGCTGAGCAAGACGTTTTACTGGTGGGGTAATTAAAGGAGTGGATGGATGAGAACTACTTGTCTTTAAAAACCAATAAAACAGAGATGTTAATTATTGGAGGGTTATGACGCTGATCACAATAATATTTTGTCCTCATTTAACTCAGTTGGAATCACCATTAAATTTATTGAATCAGCCAGCAATCTAGGAGTTCTCTTAGACGATAGCATGTCATTTACAGTACACATTACAAAGTTGTCCAAATCATGTTTCTTCCATCTTAAAAGTGTTGTGAAATTAAGGTGTTTTCTAAATAAATGGGATTTTGAGAAATTCCTGCATTTCTTTCTAGTAGGATTGACTACTGCAATGCGGTGTTCACTGGATGTTCAAACTGTTCTTTATAAAGCCACCAGTTAATCCAAAATGCTGCTGCAAGAATTATTACAAGAACAAGAAAATACGAACACATAACTCGAGTTCTTAATTCCTTACACTGGTTCCCGGTTAAGTTTAGGGCAGATTTCAAAATCCTCCTTTTAACATATAAAGCTTTAAATGGCCGAGGTCCGGCTTACTCATCTGAACTTATCATGGCTTACAAACCAGAGTGCACATTAAGATTTCAAGATGCCGGTCTGCTCATGATTCCAAGGATTAATAAAATAACAGCAGGAGGTCGAGCTTTTAGTTACAGGACCCCTAAGCCGTGGAGTGGTTTGCCTGCTACTATGAGAGATGCCCCTTCAGTCTCAGCCTTTAAATCCCGGCTGAAGACTCACTACTTCAGTTTAGCACACCCTGACTAGAGCTGCTGATTAATTGTACAGACTGCATCTCTGATGTTGGTCATTAGCACTAAAAAAATAAAACTGATGGAGGACCAGACCTCACCCCCTGATGAAAAGCTGGCACTCCAGCAAAATGCCTGGCGCCCCATTTCTGAGGGCATTGAAGGGGGAAGCTCCTCCACAGAAGCAGTGGCAAGGCACAGCAGTGGGTCACGTCACTGCAGGCACATATTGGTGCTTTGTGTGTGTCATAGGTGTGTTTGCAGGTTTCCATATATTCCTTTTTTGATGGGAGTGGTGAGATGTGTGTGTATGTATTTATATACATACTGCTCAAAAAATGAAAGGCACACTTTTTAATCCGAGTATAGCATCAAGTCAATGAAACTTCTGGGCTATTGGTCTGGTCAGTGAAGTGGCAGAGGGGCTTGTTCATCAGTTTCAGCTGCTTTGGTGCATTAGAGAGGCAACAATGAGACATCCCCCAAAACAGGAATGAATGGTTTAATAGGCGGAGGCCACTGACATTTCCGCCCCTCATCTTTTCCGTTTTTTCACTAGTTTTGCATTTGGCTATAGTCAGTGTCACTACTGGTAGCATGAGGTGGGTGATACCTGGACTCTACAGAGGTGGCACAGGTAGTCCAACTTCTCCATTGATGGGGCTTTGATTTGGACCTGAGTACAGTCCAATGCTCCGATCACAGCAGGGAATGCTGGGAAATGAGAATATTAGTCTGATTTGAAAAGAAATGGCTTTTGCCTGTACTGTATATTATCTGTAATGGGAACAAAGGCTTTAATTGTCAGCACATGCAAGTATCCAGGAGAAACATTAAAAACTCAGAGGAAGTGTGTCAGGGCCAAGTACACTTTGTGAATGGCCCAACAAATGGCGCTCTTTGACTGACTTTCTGAACTACAAGTGCTGCCTGCAAAAAAACCTCGGAGCAATGCATGCAGCCTACATGGTCATGAAAACTCAATGTCTCCAAGTCGGGCTCCTCATATAACGAGATGACACGTGTCTGATTATAATATTCGCTCTTGGCTGAAGCGATATCTCTCAAAAACATGGTCATCAGGACAGGCTAAAGGATCTTGACGATCGCACAAATCTCTCTTGACTTGAAATGGGCACACTAGAGAAGACTTCCTTCAACAACCTCTCTGTATGTTGACCCTCAATTGGAACCAGTCTGCCTGTGCCTACCACTGAGAAGCACCACCATGGCACCAAACTTCACTCTCTGGATGGCATTACACAGACAGATAGATAGATAGATAGATAGATAGATAGATAGATAGATAGATAGCCCGACCACAGACAGACAACTCCAGCTCCTTGAAGGGAATGAGGCAGCCCCTTTAATCATGCCCCGGATTTTCTCCATGTGCTTGGTGATGGTCTTCCGGCAGCACTTCCTGGTGTGTTGGAAATGCTGCCCTTGCACCCAGAAGCACTCCGGGCGTACACAGTTCCTGGAGCGGCAGCACTTCCTGGTGCGGCGGAAATGCTGTCCTCCAGGGCTCAGGAACTATCCAGGCAGCCCCTTGGTTGACCCCTGATGGAAATCGGGTGGCTGCCCTGTTGCATCCAGGGAAGATATTGCCCCTTCCCTGATCCAGGCGTCCCAGTGGGGCAAGGACCCTTGTCGTCTGCCACGATAGATAGATATATGCAAGGCACTATATAATAGATAGATAGATAGATAGATAGATAGATAGATAGATAGATAGATGTGAAAGGCACTATTTAATAGATAGATAAACTCAAACTTTGGGCGGAACACACACTAGAATGACTATAAAGCAAGAAAGAAAAAGTTTTGGCTTGGCAGTGCCAGTCCCAGTGAGGCACTATACAGACGTATTGCTGTTGGTTTAAAGGACCCCCGTAGTGTTGTGTGACACAATCCCCCTGAATGATCCGTTGCCTGTAAGTTCTGAGTGTTACTTTGTCACAGAGAGATGATGTGCAGCGTTGTTCATAACGGCACTCACTTTTATTTTCATTCTCTCTTTTTCTACGATCTCCAGGGGGTCCAGAGTAATTCCGATAACTGAACATGCCCTTTTAATTAGTTTTTAATTCAGCAGGCCTCTCCTGAAGTGATGTCATCAGCCCAGCACACCACAGCCCTGAAAATCCCACTGACCATCACAGAGTTGTAGAAGATGTGAAGGATGGCGCTTCCCGCATTTAAGGAGCGCAGTCTCTGCTCCATCCTTTCTTATGGAGTTCCTGTGTGTTCTGCCATTTTCACAGTTCTGGAGGTCACTGTGCTCCTGGAAACATTTAAAGCTTTAGGAATGGTTGGATCCCCTCGTCCTAAACTCTGCCCTACCACAGTTTGACAGAGGGGGTGTACAGAGAGTACCTTGGCAGATGTATCCACTTACAACGAAACCTACAACACAACAAAGTGTGCAGAAAGTGAAGGCGTCTGGATATTTTCCGAATCCACAAGTTTTTCGTATTGGCTAAATCACAAAAAAATAGATTTTGTATTTTAACCCATCACAAGGAGAACAATAGAAAGGTTTGTTGAGATGTTTTGGTTTATTTTTAGATAAACCTTAGTAGAAAAAAAAAACACATTTTACAATAGAGAGACACATAGTAGCTTCCTTTTAATTGGTTTTGCCCGTTGGCTCATCCCGCTCTGAAATCACCGAATGGCGGTGCACCTGCCTGGGAGCAGGATAGCTCGGAGAGCTGGACAGCACATATTTTCAAAGGTTTTTGTTTCTTGAAAAGTTAGTGCAGATTACGACAGACAGCTTAACCCTGAACATTTAGTATCTTTTCAGAATGACTCAGAAATTAACTTTAACTGAATTTAATGTGTTTACTCTCTTAATGAGGCGGACACCTTGCGTTAGTTCTGTTGAGCTAAATGTTTTGCTGTTGATTTTTTTGTTTTGCGTCTCATAATACTCGGCTGGCATTGTTGGATTCCACTTGCCCAGAACCCACATTTCCCTCTTTGTAATGTCCTGGGGTGAAGCCTTTCACCACATCCATCACTGAACCACACCAAGATCAGCAGGGACGAAGTCCCAAGTGTGAATGCAGGTCACAAATCTTTGTCAATGTGGAACACTGTGTGGTTCTGCGTGTTTGAAGCATCTTTTCAACCAGCCTGACGTAATTTGGTGCTTTGTAGTTGCCAAGAAAGTTCTCAACAATAACAAATGAATGAACGCCATAAGACTTCCTCCGAGCCCACTAGCAAGTCTTCAAACCGCATGTTACTGATGATGTGTCTGATTTGTGGTCCAACAAAAATGGCCGCCTTAATCCTAGCATCAATTGTTCGCGGAGGTATCCGTCCCAAATATTTAAATCCTTCACCTTCCTTGTTCCACAGACCATAGGACCTCCTGTCAGCTGACTTCAGGGTCTCCCAACTGGCCCAGTAGGAGTTAAGTGTGTGCTACAATGAGTAGGTGTCCCACCTAGGTAGGCTTTTTACGTTGTGCTGCCCAGTGTCGACGACAGACACAAAAACAAAAAAAGCTTTGGGGCAGCCACCCGTATCATATTCCTGGCTACAAATGGATAAAGTAGTTGTACAGATGTGTATAGGTTCAAGTTCAACAACAGAACTGATTTGAGATTGTCAAGATCATAGACATAGAATTACTAGACGCCGCATGACCAGCAGCATCGTACATCAACGTCGCCGCCATATTGCGAGTGGCACTGCTGTGGAGTGAAGTAATGAATAATGTGCTGCTTGGGATTGTACAATCCGCTGTACACTCCAAACCAGATTCTGGGGGATTACATTTCATAGGTAAGGCTGAACAATTGTTTTGGTTATATTAGGCCATTAGAAAATCCTGTTTTATAATCTTAACTTTGGCTACGCCAGGCTAAGATAGCAAAGCTATGCATTTATGCGCTCAAGTGAGCCTCCAAACAACATTTTGGCTAATCGTATTTAGTCACTAGCTACGTAGATTGTTGTTAGCTTTTAACATTTCCCAAAGAAATGCACCTCAGGAAGCAGTACGAGGTCAGGTAGCCCTTAGACGGGATTTTGAGAAAGCTGTCCCGTGATGTGTGCTGTGCTAGTTTGGTAACAGATGCTGTACCGGCATCATATGATCTAAGCTACCACTTGCTCATATTAAAAAAACAAAGGAGGTTTTATGATTCCTTTTGAGGGTACAGTCAAGGTGGTCAAAGTAGCTGAGCGTGTTAACTGACAGTCGACATGAGGGAACGCTGTCAGTGTATCTTTGATTGATCAGTTTGTTCGAGCTGGGATTGGTTCAGATGATGTTTTTTTTCAAGGGGCACATTGAGGAAACACAGTTTGAAATTGACAACCATCATTGTATGTTCATGTCTTAGTTGTGTCTGTCTTCCACAAACTAAGGCTGCACCATATTGCCAGACTGAATACTCTCAAATTACAGGATCTGAGTGAGCGAGAGGAGTGCCAGTCTGGAGGAAATCAGTGAGGTTCTGGGGAGCTTTAAATGTTCACAGCATGATTTAGTATTGTATTCAGTAGTGAACAGGGAGCCAGTGAAGTTGAGAGAGAATTGGTGTAATATGTTCAGTGGATTTAGAGCAGCAGAATTTTGAAGAAGTTATAAGTGATGGATACATTTTTCTGGGATGCCAGATAGAATAGCATTACAGTAATCTATATGTGAGGTGACTCGGCCATTAACCGATACTTCAGTACTGTGTTACGTAAGAACAGGACGAAGTCTAGAAATGTTTCAGAAATGGAAGAAGGCAGTCCGAGAAATGTTTCTTATATGGGAGGAATTATTTAATAATAATAATCATTATTATTATGTAATAATTGACATTAGCAGCACGTCTAACTGGGAGGAGGCCCCGGGAAAGACCCAGGACACGCTGGAGGGACTATGTCTCCCAGCTGGCCTGGGAACACCTCAGGATTCCCTGGAAGAGCTAGAAGAAGTGGCCGGGGAGAGGGAAGTCTGGGCATCTCTGCTCAAGCTGCTGCCCCCGCGAGCCAATCTCAGATAAGCAGAAGAGGATGGATAGATGGAGTGTGTATAAATGGATATAAATAATTGCATTTAAACGATTCGCCAAAATCTGTAGCATGTAAATGATAACTGTTTTAAACGTTATTGTTTTTTCATCAGAAAACCCGGTTTCCACATCTACCTGTATTAGTTTAAATGGCACGTCTGCCACTCGCAATATGGCGGACGCGCTGACGTATCGTGTCGACTGGGCAACACAGTGAATGCGGCGTCTATCTATATATGTCTATGGTCAAGATGGCATATTAAAGGCAAGCAGAGGAAGTGACCTCATCAATGGGGCCGGAACCGGAAGTGATGTCATCAGGGCCAGGGGGAATGTCCCATAACCGGTCTGCAGAGAAGTGAGAGGATGTGCTCTGTCACCTCCTGGTCTGGTGTGGAATTACTCTCAGTCAGGCCCTTTAGCTGCACAACTCCAGTAAGGAACTTCAGAAAACAGACATTTGTATGTTCTGGTAGGACTCAGACGCAGATCAAACTGTTACACATAAAAAATGAAAATGCATTCTTATTGGGGAACTGAAAGTGTCACTTTAATGACACGGCATTTGTCACAAAGCACAATATGGAATAAACTGAAATCCACCATGCTGTAAAAACTGGACGAACAGCTGAATGCTGTGACCTACCTGGACTGCGTTTGTACCACTGGTTTAAAGGTTCGGCAGACTGAAGTAAGAAGCACACAATGAAGTGCTGCAGTGCGATCCCTTGTAGTTTTCAGTCCCTAACATGCCTTGGTCTGGTGCGCACTGTGCTTTCACTGTCAAAGCAAACTTCAAAAACAACAAATCCATCATCACTATAACACGCGCCTTCCAAGCACACTTCAGCTTTCCTCCTAAAGGTGACATCCCAAATCGGAAAACAATTCTTCAGTGGGTGGCTAAATTGAGACAGACAGGTACAACATTGAACAGAAAATCTCCAGGCCATCCTCAGATTGTATGAACGCCTGAAAACATCCAAGCTGTAAGGACATCGATTTTGCAGTCTCCTAGACGTTCAGCGAGCTTCTGCCTTAGGCATTTCCAACACGTCTTTGATTTTGCATGAGGACCTTCATTTCCATCCATACAAAACGATGGTAGTGCAGGAGCTCACTGAGAAAGACTGGGAGAGCCGCTGAGAGTTGTGTGCCGACAATCTGCAAACCGTTCATCGAGACGCCATCGTCATCTGCGGCAACGAGACACATTTCCATTTGAATGGCTGCATAAATAAGTAAAACTTTAGCTAATGAGCCGAGACCAACCCTCGTGAACTTCATAAGAGACCCCTGCACGGTGAGTGTGTTACAATTTGGTGAGCCATTGAAAAATTCGGCATTGTAGGCCCTTCCTTGTTTGACAACGGTCACAGTCACTTCAGAACGTTACATTGAAATGCTGGAGAACTTTTTGTTGCCCCAACTGGAAGAAAAGGATGTGGTGGATGCCTGCTTACAACAGGATGGAGCAACAGCTCATACGGCACGGAGAGCCATGAATGTTTTGTGGAAGATGATCTGCCTGCGCGGCGATGTTGGGTGGCCTTCACGCTCGCCTGATCTTGCTCCATGTGATTTCTCCTCAACTCGAAGGGATGCACACACCGACCTCAAAACCTTGAAGCCCTCAAGGACGCTATTCGCCACCAAATGGCTGAACGAGTCATGCGAGCGTTCAGAAATCGTGTATCGGTAATGATGGCCACCACCTTGGAGACATCACTTTAAAAACACAGTGAAAAAAAATCTATTTTGCATACCCTTTCTTGTGTCGTAATGAAATGTATTTTATTTTCTAGCCATTTTGTAGAATAAACGTTTGAGATGTGTTACTGCTTTTAGGCTCACCCTGTATAATGGGTGTAACCAAGAGGTGCCAATCTACCCGACCACAAATGCGACTCTCCCCCCTTCGCGACTACCATCCCTGTCCACGCTCATTTTCTGCAGTCTCAGTGTACCAGTTCAAAAGTTTCAAATCACATCATTTAATAACTGCAGTCAAGTCCAAATTCTAACATTTATATTTATTCTCTGTTCAGTGAAACTGACCTTCAGCCACATTCAGACATTTTATGATGAACATCATAAGGCAGAACAGCTAAAACACAATAAGCGGTGTGTTGATTTCCACCTCGCCAACCAGAATTGGAGTCCTTTGGTGCGGCACCTGAAGTGCATAAAGAGGCGAGCACTGTTAGCTGTGAACAGCGCAGCGGGAGACTTGATTGTGTCTGGGCCATGAAAACTGAAAGGCTTCAGTTTATTCTCGGAGACGGCCAGTGTTCACGATCCAGTGTGAAAGAGAGTCACACCTTTCCAGGGAAACTGCCATTCTCAACCTGCTCATCCCACTTTGACACCTAAAAAAATAAATTGATTGACTTAATGTTCATTACTGCAGAAATGTAAGATGTAGATTATGATGTACTGCAGAAATGTAAGATTAAGAGCATCTCCTTGTTAAATGGAGTACAGAATTGATGGAAAATGAGTGCGGGTGAAAAAAAGCCCCTGAGGCTCGTGAGCATATCTTAAAGCGGCCTCCAGAGCAGCATCAGAAGGCACACAAACTCTTACCCAAGACACTGGGCACAGGCTCTTGTAGACCCGACGATACCACTGGCAAGGAGTGACTTCCTGGCCCTTTGCACTCATTGCCTTATTGCAGCGGTGATAATCTGCACAGAAGTATAAAAGAATGAAAAAAATAGTCAATTATGCACTTGCATGTGAAATTCTTTTTATGGGCTAGAAGATGACATAGTGAATGAAGCTCATCAAGGAGTCATGAAATACCCAAGGTCAACTGGAATGAAAGAAATCAGAACAGCAGGACTACACAATAAAAGATCAAACAGGGAGTCTGAAGGACGTGACTAAACCATTAACAATGAGCACAGGAATTATGGGAAATCTAAATACCAATGCATACAATGTGCAGCATCCAAAGAAACATTTGCCTCCCAAACTCATAGGGCTGTCACCTCCAAATAAAGGGGTTTGGAACAGAGAAAGCATGGGATCAGCTGCCCAAATTCAGGTGTACAAACCTTTTTAGAGACTTACCTAAGAAGACTTGAAACTGGGATTGCTGCCACAGGAGCTTCTAAGAAAGTGCTGAATTATGGGTCTGAATATTTCTAGAATGAGAGATTTCAGGTTTTGATTTTTAATATATTTGAAAACCCGTGTTCACTTTGTCATTATGGGATACCGAGTGTAGATTGAAGGGCAACAATGTCAGATTTATCCATTTAAAATGAAATCTACAGCACAGTAAAGTGAGCAGAAAGTCAAGGGCTCTGAGTACTTTCTGAATCCACTCTATATGGATATACAGTAGATATTTAAAAGTCAAGCGGTTCTTCAAGCAGCAGCAGCTGTGCTGGAGGGGAACGTCACCACAGATGAGGCTGATGAAGCTGATATGTCCATCCATCCATCCATTTTTTAAATTACAACTTCATGGACATCAGAAGCCTATCACAAAAGAACTGAGCAAAAGACAGGAACCAACTCTGGGCGAGATGCCAGCCGATTACAGTTAGCAAACCCATTATTTTAACATGGCTTTCTAATAGCTTCATTTTAGTGTACCGTATATACTCGCTTGATTTTACTGTATAATTTCTGGTATTTTATAATGTCGTCATATAAGTCAACTGCAGAAAACTCACGCTATTGGTCCAAGAGATTATGTGAAGCAACGTTTGCACTGTGTTCTGTTTTTTGTATCTTACACTCTCATACACTGCGGTGGGCTGGCACCCTGCCCATGGATTTGTTCCTGCCTTGCGCCCTGTGTTGGCTGGGATTGGCTCCAGCAGACCCTCGTGACCCTGTGTTAGGATATAGCGGGTTGGATAATGGATGGATGTATTTCAAACTCTCATACACTGCGGTGGGCTGGCACCATGTCCATGGATTTGTTCCTGCCTTGCGCCCTGTGTTGGCTGGGATTGGCTCCAGCAGACCCTCGTGACCCTGTGTTAGGATATAGCAGGTTGGAAAATGACTGACTGACACTCTCAAACACCTTTATCGTAAGAGCATCCCTTATCTACGATGGAGCGTTCGATCAGAAGGAAATATGAAGCTGGTTTTAAATTAAAAGTTGTTGAAGTGGCGAAAGAAATTAGTAACTGCGCTGCTGCTGCAACAAAATGCGCTGTGTCTCAGAAACTGATGAGAGACTGGAGGAGACAAGAAGATATTAAAAAAAAAAAAATGAGTGTCGCATTTTTGAACGGGTGTATAAGTCAGGGTCTGATTTTATGATTGATTTTTCGGGTTTCAAGACCCGACTTATACAGGAGTATATATGATACCCCTGATATTCTGTATATGCATTTAATTATCATTTTTTATCATATCTCCAGAATCCATACTAACCCCTACTTTCGCTGCTGTTCCGTTTTCGGTTTTCTGTGGTGCCAATCTGCACCACCACCACCACCACCACCTGATCAGGGCACCGTGCAGTCCCTACCTTGATGGATGGGAGGCCAGAGGTCCACATGACCCTCATCATCATCTAATTCTTCCTCGTGAAGCCTGAAAACCAAGAGGACTGATTGAGGTCATTTATGTGAGGGAGTTTGGGGGCTGTTTGGTCTCGTGGACTCGGTTCCCCTGAAGATTTTGGTTTTTGTTTTTCCAGCCGTCTGGAGTTTTATTTGTTTTTTCAGTCCTCCCTGGTCATCGGACCATACTTTATTCTTTGTTACTTAGTATTGCCTAATCTTAACTTAATATTTTTCTTTTTTCTTTCTTCATCTTGTAAAGCACTGTGAGCGACATCATTTGTATGAAAATGTCCTATAGAAATAAATGTTAGTTTTTCTTCTTATAGATCGGACTCACGTAAGAGACTAAGCTTTTAATTTCAGACAAAGCAACAGAAAGCGTTTAGCTTGTACATCAACGTCACCCTGTCTCATTTCAGCTCTTACTCGAGAGTTTGCGTGTATATGCAGCTTTTTTCCCCCTCTACAGCATTTGCTTGCAAATCAAGGTTTTGGTCATTAAGATGCCACGTCTTTTTTATGCACAAAGTTTGCTTTAATCAATACCATTTTAGAATAAGCAATTAAATTGAGGGAGCGGATTCTCTTCCCCTTTTTTAATTAATTTATTTATTTACATATTTTTACTATTATTAAAGTTTTACTCTGCTGGCATAGCTCTCTTTCTCATAGGTGGGGGGTTGATTTGTTTCGAACCCAGTTTTGTTAAGCTTGACTTGCTTGTATGGAATGTTATTTGATTTTAATAAAATCAAAAAAAAAAAAAAAAAAAGAGCTTGATTATGTTTAAAGGTCAAGGTTTTAAGCGCAGGACAAGGCTGACTGGTGGTCTAAAGGCTTGCCACAGTTCATGTGTTTAGTTCACATTAGAAAGATTTGCTAGAAAGGCAGCCTCAGTATATTGTAATCTGCTATAAATAGAGACATGGGTCCAAGCCGGCATGGAACATACATTAAAGTCGTGAGTAAAAACAATCAAATACAACGGTTGTGGGATTTTAGCGCTTGGGAGGGTTGGCTCTAGGAGCTCAAATGAGTTGGTCTTGCTGAGGAAAAGCCAAAAGTAATTATATTTACAGTAGACACATATGCTCTATTTGCTCATGATTCGCAGTAAACAAAATCAATTATTTTGCTTTTACTTTATTTCTTGATTCTTAAGGCCTCTGCAAGTGTCAGAATTGTTGATGTAACGGACAGCCAGCAGGGATGCCTCCATAACGGAAGGACCAGGGGAAGGAGCTTGCACAAGGAAATACCTCACCCAGAACGACAGAGGACAGCCCCCCTGGTGTGATACAGTGCCACAGGTTTGGAGCATGGAAGCTCAGCCCTGTGGCCACCGCATGGAGAACGGCTGAGTCCTCCTCTGCAAGACTGCAGCCACACCTGGAAGTGTAGCCAGAAGGAGATCATGGGACACCTGGAGCACTGGTGCTCAGCCAGCGGCCACAACTCGAGCAGCCAGAGTTGGCGGTGGACAAAGCTTGCTGGAGGAGTGAAGGTGAGAGAAAGAAAAGGAAGGGAAAAGAAAGAAGAAAGGGGCAGTGCATTGGTGCTGTGCTGTGTAGCGGGGAGCAAAGGAAAAGCACTTCTCCACTTCAAATAAGCAGGTGCTGTGTGGCAACACTGGGCTACGTGTCTGTTGAGTCCAGGTTTGGGGAACTGCACACTCCCTGTTGTCCACATTGGATATTTTGATTTCTGAAAAAGACCATCCCAGGAGACTATAACCTGAGAGCACTTCAAGAGTGAAAACACTGACCTGGGCGGTACTAGACCACGGGAGTGACTTTCAACAGTATCACTTAGTGTGTACCCAAATACTAACACTGGAGGAGACTAGTTCAGAGAGTCAGAGACAAAGGCATCAATGCAGGTGAAGAGGGGCACACTGTCTAGAGGTATCACTTGCACAATTAGAAACAATCAGTTGCTGTCATCGGCTTGTTGCATCTAACATACCTTTGGGATGCGAGGCCAAACCTCTGCAAGCCACTGATAAACCATTTACCAGATGGAGTGGACCACTTATTATCAGTATAAGACCATGAGCACTGGCACAGCTAAATTCAAGTACAGTTTAAACCTAAAGAAGTGCACCTGATGTGTGTGGTGATGTTTAACGCGGGATGATGCTCAAGATTGTCAACTGTTTAGTGTACTACTTTACTGTCACTAGTCTAAGGGAATCATAAAAGTAAGAATCTCAACAGCAGGGGTGCCCTACTCCGGTCCTGAAGGGCTGCAGGTTTTCATTCTAACCCTTTTCTTAATTAGTGACCTGTTTTTGCTGCTAATTAACTTACTTTGAATTCATTTTTATTGACTTGCTCTTGAAGACTCAGACCCCTTAATTGTTTCTTTTTCCTTAGTTAGCTGCCAAACAATAATGAGATACAAAATGAGCCAAAACAGGACCAGCAAACTGTGACCACCATACAATATCTGAAAATAAAGAAAGGTGAAGCAAGAATGCTGATCTGCTCTTCGAAAAGAGAAAATCCACAATTTTAGAAATGTCTGCTATTGCACAATGAGAGCAGCAACAAGCCACGGAATTAAAGAACGAGTTAAATTAACGACAAGAATCGGCGCCTCATTAAACAACTAGCTGGAGTGAAATTGGTTGTAATTTGAGGCCATGACTTAGCTGGTCTTCTGTTTGCTCACTCACTTCACATTTCACTTCTGTTTGGGTGCCATTTAAGGAAAGAAGCAATTCAGCGGAACGATGAACAAATTCAGGGAAACATTTCTTAAAAACCAAGTCAATTAAAATTAATTCAAAAGAAGGTAATTAGCAGCAAAAACAGATCACCGATTAGGAAAAGGGTTTAGAATGAAAACCTGCAGCCACTGCGGCCCTCCAGGACTAGAGTTGGGAAGCCCTGTCAACAGACTATGAAGTTGAATTTTAAATGGAGTTTTAGCAGGACTAACACTCTGATTGGCACAATGAGTTGTCTGCATCGTGGACAGTTAAGAGAATTTCAGTGCATGTTAAGTTTACCATCCTTCAACTCATGCAGTAGACCCGACTATCAATGTCCACACTGGAAAAAAACAAAATGAAACATTTCCAAGCTAGACTACCAGTTCTGCAAGAAGCACTTTTGGAGTAGACAGGACCTCAGAATGAAGATTAATGTAATGATGTGCGTCTCACCAATCACTCGTGGCCTTCTTACATGTGTCTCTCTTTGCAGTGTCCCTTACCTGAATAGTCTGCTGCCATCTTTTCTCAACCCATTTCTTCAAATGTCACAGTTTTTGCTGTACATACGTCTGGAAGAACTGAACCTGTACTAGAGATGCCAACTCTAAACCCATCTCCCCTGTTCCACCAGTTTAAAATTTGCCATTTTGTCTAAAACTCACAAAGCGTTGTACAATCTGAGCATATTAAGCATCAAAGTTGTAAGAGTCTGCCTCGATCCTTCCAGTCTTGTATAGGGCCTCATTACACACCAGATCTGTGCCCCATACCCCGCCAGCCCACTTGAGAGTGGCATGCTGTACATTTCTCAGAATGAAAATAAAAAACAAAAACACCTCACCCAAGTAATTCTCATAGCAGTGTTTGGTCTGATTGGTGTTGGGGAAGCGGGCATCGAATGGAGCTGTTCTGTAGTTCTTCAGTTTCTCCTGCATAGCTTCTGACATTTTCAGATCTTTGGGTTGTTAGTATTTTAAATATCTTCAGATATCTATAAAAGCAAATAAAGAAAAGGAAAAATTCATTTTAAATTATGAGTTAACTTGCCTCTCTGCACAAAAGAATTACAACTGTCTTCACTCTTTCAACAGAACACAATTGACCATCAAGTTAACCGCTGATGACATTTTGGGCTAATTAAACACATCTAAACCAGAAGCTATTAAAACGATAACATTTTTAGGTTTTGCGTTGTAACGGACTGCCAGCAGCTCAACCCAGCTGGAACTCCCAGAGAATGGAAGGATGGGGGAAGACAGCTACTTTTAGACACTGCTTCCCCCGAGACACTAGAGGGTAACTTCCCTGCAGAATAACAGTGCCCCGAATTCCTGAAGGGCACCATGAGATCTGGAGTTCGGCTCCACAGCCCTGCTGGGTACCGTGGGTGCCGCCAAGAGACGCTGCAGGAGGACTTGTACTTTTTACACAGCCTGGAAGTACTATTGAGTCATGTGGACGGAAGCCCAGAAGTACTTCTGAGCTAATGGAAAACTTGATTTCTCCATCTGACTGGAAGTGCTGGCAAGTCATATTGGCGGAACAGCAGAAGCATGTCCGGGTCGGACAATATATAAAGGACGGCGAAACACCCAGCAGGTGAGCCAGAGTTGGGAGGCAGAGGGCAGAGCTTGCTGGGAGGAGTGGAGGAGAAAGAAAATAAATAATTGTGTGGTGTAAGATAGATAGATAGATAGATAGATAGATAGATAGATAGATAGATAGATAGATAGATAGATAGATAGATAGATAGATAGATAGATAGATAGATAGATAGATAGATAGATAGATAGATAGATAGATAGATAGATAGATAGATAGATAGATAGATAGATAGATAGATAGATAGATAGATAGATAGATAGATAGATACTTTATTAATCCCAAGGGGAAATTCACATACTCCAGCAGCAGCATACTGATAAAAAGAACAATATTAAATTAAAGAGTGATAACAATGAAGGTATAACAGACAATAACTTTATATAATGTTAACGTTTACCCCCGGGTGGAATTGAAGAGTCGCATAGTGTGTGGTCTCCTCAGTCTGTCAGTGGAGCAGGATGGTGACAGCAGTCTGTCGCTGAAGCTGCTCCTCTGTCTGGAGATGATCCTGTTTTAGTGAATGCAGTGGATTCTCAATGACTGACATGGAGTGTCAATGTGGTGCTTTACTGCATGTAGCTGTGATGACTAGAGAGCACAGCAAAGAATATAAAAGAAATAAATCAATTCTTGGTGCTTTTAATGCATGTCGTCATTGTCTGTCTGTCGGGTAAGAGAGGCGACAGTGCCCTCTAGTGTCACAGCGTATAACGCCGTATTTTTTTTATCACTAGCATACACAGCTTTTAAGAGCTTCTTGGCATTGTATCTTTTTACCATACCCCAGCTTTCTTGCCTTCATGTACTCACATCCTATGGAAAGAATGGTACTCGCGTGTTATAACTTGGAGAACGCTTCTCCATTCACTATCCTCTCTGAGATTAGAAATTTCTCAACAGAAAATTCTAAAAGTAATTAAAAAGTCTAATTTTATGTATTCTTGTTTTGTAAACAAGCTACTTAAAACGGCCTACACCTCCCAGCAGCCAGCAGTTACACCATTGGAGACCTTCAGAGTGGCGCAAGTGTTGCTGGGAAGAGGGATAATTAGGCGCTTTCTTAAATAAGGAACTAGAAAGGCACAGAGGTGAAGTCGCGATCTATTTATTTATGTATTTATCTTTCTATTTGTTTTTACTCTTCAGGCTCTGTGGGATTACAAATCAATCACTGTATGGATTGCAGTTCTTGTTGGATTTATGTGCTTGTGCTGTGTACTTTCATCTTGCTTGGATACGTTTTCATCTACAGAGCCCTCCCCTTCACGCCAAATCTTCACTGTACATTTCAATCAGAGGGCTGTCTTCATTCTACTCCCCATCATTTATTACCCACACCTGGACTATGTTTTGGCCCATGTCGTGTTTATCATGTTTTGTTTGGTTTCATTTGTGCAGTTTTGTAAATAATTATCGCCGCAGGGGGAGTTTAGGTGGGAGTTTGCGAATGCGTTGTTTATTGAATTTTGTTTTTTTTGCTTTCTTAATTTAGTCAAATAGGGGGCTTTGCCCCCTGCTCGCTTCGCTTGCCAACCCACCAGGCCAGCGCTATGTGTTAGCCTCTTTGCGGTTCTGCTGCTCGCATATGGGGATGTGGATGCACAATTTGAACAGATTTTAATTTTCATATGAAGTGTTACATTTGCATCCACACGACATATAACTGCCCGTGATTGAATTTCATTTCTTTCTCTCTATTAAATAAAACGACTTTTTCGAATGTTTGGCTCTTGAGATTTGTTAATTGTCTTTGCAAAAGCTATTCTAACGGGAAACTGTTAACGTTTTAATATGAATGGCATATCAAGATATCCTTTGTTGTCTAATGTTATCCCTTGAAGATATACTACATTACCTTTCTTGTAAACATCCTTCTTTCTACACAAATTTGTGCATTGTAAGACCGGACATTGTTAACGGTTGTAGATATTTGTTTTCATCTTCCACATGATCACCACCAACTGTTTCAGCAGAGTCTATTGATATGCATTAAACTAGTTTGCCGTGTTACCGATCGACAATTTTGGCATAAATTTGTTTGACTTCCTCGTTTCTTGGTGCTAGGATTGACCGTATACTCATTTTTTATGTTGATAACCCTTCGTGATGAAATTCTTCAAAAAGATTTGGACATAATATATCTTCTTTAATTGGGACCTTAAAGTGAGGAAAATTTTAAAACTTATAAGAGCCGAGAGAGCAGGAACTGTGTCTGACAAAAGCGTTGAGCGGACCATGGTCTTGTTTCAAAATGTTTGAGAGGAAGGTGGAGACTTGAAAAAATATCATGGCAATATTCTCGTCTTGCGGGACTTGAAAAACTTTTTTCCAAAAAGTCTTGTATCCTAAAGATTTTTTTATATAATAGAGAGATACATTTTTTATCCATTAATTTTGAAACGCTTTCTCATGGGTCTCTGTGTAAGACTGTGCTGGGTGCGCTACTGTGGTCCGCAAAATAAAACAAACAAACCACTGTTTTAAAGAACAGTCAGAATCTGATCATATTCACGCTCACTACAAATTTATATTTCTGGAGTGTTCTGTAACAAAAGTTCATATTAAAAAACAATTACAACAAACCACGTAAAGCAAAATCCAACAATGAATGTTTCTTACAAACGTTTCTTGTAGGCCAAGAGCCATTTTAAGCAACTCAGTTGGACTTTGTTAACCTTCTTTATTCAGACACTCTTTGTGATCTCAAAACACAAATGCAATGTTAATTAAGCTCCTCTATAAATCAGAAGTAACAATACATTACACATCATGCTTACAGATTTCTGCAGATTTCTGTTTCACTGTGTGACTGCTATGAAAGGCACCATAAAGACTGAAATACTAATAACCTTCCCTTAATAAAGGAATGTACCTACTCTGAGTTGACAACCATTTTGATATTTCATCTGTACACGTGTAATTAACATTATAAATAGCCAAATTTCCCCTTGGGGCCAAGTTCTATCTATCTATTGTAGAAGGAGAATGGGCATCCTGGCCAGGAAGGAGGATGGTTTATTACCCAGATGGGAGGCCAGAGCAGAAAGACAGATGGATGGGCTGGCAGTATACTATAGTGGACGGACCAGCGGAAGTCGAGAGTCGGGAGCCGTTCCATTCCCCATACACCAGGTAGCACTGGTCCTAGTATTGCTGCCTAGCTGGGACACCCGTGGGGGTACTTGGGAGTAGGAGTCCGGAAGTGCAGCCCTGTTGGGGTCTCGTCTGCTGCCTTTGAAGCCAGACCTGGGACTGCATTCCGTCCTAAGCCATGTCACTCTGGAAGTACATCTTGGCCACAAAGGAAGTAGGGAGGTCATCCTCTATCAGGACCCAGGGACCCCGACAAGAGCTGCACACCCAAGTACCCCTGTGGGCGCCCTGACTGAGCTGCATTACGAGGATTACTGTCACCTGGCATATCAGGGATGGAACAGCTACCTGACGCTCGGCTTCGCTGGTCCATCCAGTATACGATACCGGCCGGGCATGACGTTATCTTTTTCGCTCCAGCCTCCCGCCTGTGTCATACACCATCCTCCTTCCCGGAAGGGATGATGATTTTTTTTTTTTACTGGATGTTGACTTTGCAGCAATTTTATTTTTCATGTTAGGTTTGACTAACGCTGGTCCGGTAATCACTCCGCTGCACAGCTGACATTGGACAGTCACAACTCCGTCATTCAGTCTGACTTATCTTGCACTGTAATTGCATTAATGAACTTTGTGATTTAGTTTGCACTCTTGGACAATGCTGTTTAGATCACGGGTGACTGTATGAATAAACATAATTACTGTACATGCTGATCGATGTTTTACTGTAACTCTACTGAGCTATCTTCTGCCTTAATCACTTTACTGTACATTTACTTAGCACTGTAACTTTTCCACTGTAATCACTCTGCAGCAGGAGCTGATTTACTCTTTACTGAAACTGAACTACTGCACGGCGTGATTTATTTGGACCGTTTTCTCTGATTTTGCGGTAGCGTAGCAACAGAAATGAAGCTCCTGTTGAGAGATGCTGGGCTCACTCTGCCCGACAAAACGAGAAGTTAAACAATATTGGATATCTTTAGTCAATCATTGCTACCTGGCACCGTCTTTGATTCATTTATTGTTAGATTTCTGTTAAAGAGATGAGACGCGTATCCAAATTTTCTGAACAATTATTGACCAATCTGCAATTTGGATTTTCTTTCTAAAGTCAATGACGATTTTGATTATACAACTTGTACCCTATCGTATTTAAGCCTTTATGAGAAACTCTAACCTGGCTATCACCCCGGCCCAGTCCCAGCACTCAGACTACTTTAACTGTTGGCGTGGATCGAGGTGGGCAGCATTTACTGCAGGTTTTCTTAACAACCCGATTGCTTCATTAGAAACCAGTCCTTGCCAACCTCAGACCTTATTTAATGTTATGGCTCGTTAGTCTGCAATGTTAAGTTCTTAGATTGCAGATTTTTTTTCCTTTCCAAAGATGTCATGTAAATCAGGGGTCGCCAAGTCCGGTCCTGGAGGACCACCATGGCTGCAGGTTTTCATTCTAACCCTTGTTCTTAATGAGTGACCGGTTTTCACTGCTAATTAACTTCTTTTGAATTCATTTTAATTGACTTGCTCTTGAAGACTCAGACCCCTTAATTGTTTCTTTTTTTTAATTAGCAGCCAAACAATAATGAGATACAAAATGAGCCAAACAACTGGCGACCATCACACAATACCTGAAAATTAAGAAAGGTGAAGATCCCAGGAATGTCGATCTGCTCAGGTCCCCAAAAACATTTTATGGGTGCTCTTAGAAAAGAGAAAATTAACAATTTCAGAAATGTTTGCTAAAGCACCACAAGAGCAGCAACAAGCCACGGAATTAAAGAACAGGTTTAATTAACGATGAGAATTGGCACCCCATTGGTTGGAGTGAAAGTGGTTGGAGTCTGAAGCCCTGACTTAGTTGGTCTTCTGTTGGCTCCCTCACTTCACATTTCATTTCTATTTGGGTGCCATTGAACTAAAGAGATGGAGAAATTCAGGGGAACAAATCTTAAAAAAGTAATTAAATTAAATTGAATTCATAAGAAGTCAATTAGCAGCACAAACAGGGCTCTGATTAAAACAATGGGTTAGAATGAAAACCTGCAGCCACGGTGGTCCTCCAGGACCGGACTTGGCGACCCCTGATGTAAATGATTTGAAGCCTAAAATTCATCATTTTCAGTCCGTCACATTTTTCTATTAAGTTTTATATTAAATCAAACAGTGCATGATGAATCCACACAGGTGTAAATGGACACAAGTCAGATGGAGAACTGCTGGCTCCTTTGTCATTCACATCTTATTGCTAATAAGGAGCCATTAAAAACACCAAAGGTGGCTGTTTAAGACTGAAATAAGCAATTAAGGGTGGGGAACCTAAACAAGCGAGACCACTAAAATGAAGCATCAAAACGTCACTTGAGCAATATGTGCTTCATTGACTTATCATTAAGAAACAACAACCTGCAGCCACTGCGGCCCTCTGGGACCGATGCTGCCCAACCCTGGTGTGCATGGTAGCCTTCTCTTTTCTGATGCAGGAAGTGCGACCATAATTATGCTTTTAGATTTAAGGACCACCATTTATACTTTCATCACAGCATTCCACTACTTAGTGATGAAAATGTAGATAGATAGATATGAAAGGCACTATATGATAGATAGATATATAGATAGATAGATAGTAGTGGGCCTAATAGGTACAGCTCTTCGGTGGTTTACCTCACATGTATCAAATCAATATGTGAACAAGTCTGAAGATTGTACTCCCTCAAATCTGTCCTAGTTAGAAAGGGCGTCTGTCATTGTTGCTCTGACCAATTCTTTCTTCCCCTCTTTCTCTCTCGCCGTCTGTGTAACCATTGAAAGCTGTAATTCAGAAACACAATGTTGCCTTGAGTTCATCAGCTGTACACCATTATCGAAACCAAACAAGGGTCTTAGCACATTTCACTTTTGTTAATGGATACATTTCCCGAAAGTGGCTTCCTAAACAAATTAAATCTAAGTAATTAAAGTAAACCTTAGCGTTAATGTTTGCAGTGCGCCACCTGTTGGATTGTATTTATAAAGCATGTAATGTGCTGCATTTGTCATTCCAAAAGACTGAACAACAGAAACATCTGTAGCAAACAAATGCACTGCATTTATCATTCTAACAGATGGTACATCACAAACATTTCTAGAAATGAAATTTTATTACTACAAATATTTGTGGTGTGCCATCTGTTGCAATGACAAAAATACAGAAACCAGACAGACACACAGATAAACATTTGTCCTTTAATTATGGCGGATATTTTAATAAAACTAGAGGTGTTTTGGACGTTGTGAGCATATGACTGAATGACCAGACATGTGGATTACACAATTTTTTAATAGATGTTTTGATAGTATGTGCGATTATCGAGCGTTGGTCACTACAGATGTCTGTTTAATCAGAAACTTTGTTATCTACATTCTGCATGAAAACCACAAGGTTAAAAATGTTCTCAGCCATTACTAAAAACTACATGGGGTAAGTAAAATATGAAAAAAATGCTATTAGATGGAGTACTCCTTTCATTAACCTCCTTAGCATCAGGCCCGAGTGTTACCTGGGCAACGGTGTAGGTGTGTCTAGCATGAGCGTCAGGACCAAGTGTTACCCGGGCAACGGTGTAGGCGTGTCTAGCTTGAGCGTCAGGTTTGGTAACGGTGTAGGTGTGTCTAGCATGAGCGTCAGGCCCAAGAGTTACCAGGCAACGGTGTAGGCGTGTCTAGAGTTAGGATCAGGCCGAGGGTTACCCGGGCAACGCTGTAGGCACGTCTTGTGTAAGCATCAGGCCCGAGTGTTACCTGGGCAACGGTATAGGCGTGTCTAGCTTGAGCGTCAGGTTTGGTAACGGTGTAGGTGTGTCTAGCATGAGCATCAGGCCCAAGTGTTACCAGGCAACGGTGTAGGCGTGTCTAGAGCTAGCATCAGGCCCAAGTGTTACCCGGACAACGGTGTGGGCATGTCTTAACAAGAGCGTCAAGCTAAGTGTTACCCGGACAACGGTGTGGGCATGTCTAGCATGAGCGTCAGGCCCAAGTGTTACCCGGGCAACGGTGTAGGTGTGTCTAGCATGAGCGTAGGCGTGTCCAGCGTAAGCATCAGGCCCAAGTGTTACCCAGCCAGTGGTGTAGGCATGTCTTCTCCTGGCTTCATAATGGTGTCCAATAAGAAATGACCCTTATCAGCAGTGATGACGAGGAGAATTTGTCTTCAGGCAGTGAAATTGAAAAATGTGTGTAGTGTGCTGTTCACATTATTATTCATTATTATTATGTATATGATTATTAAGCTTTCTACACTTTTCACTTTGTAATTTTGTGTTTTGCTTGGTTTACAATAGAAAGAAGAGATTTAATGAAAATGTAATTTTTCAACCCAAAAAATGCAACGCTTTTTACTTTTTTTTTTGAGAAAAAAAGTAACGCGAAAGAGGTTAATTAATGCTTTATTGCTGTGAAACATCAGATCACTGAAAAATGTTTGCATTTAAATCTGGAAAAAAAGTTTTGTTTTTTTTTAAACTCTCATTAGTAAGGAAACACTGATTATGCAACTCAAATCCCTTTAACTTCAGTTACAACTTGCCTTGAAAGCCTGCATCATATTGTAATCTTTCCAATTAGCCGATAAAAGGGGTCATTTTGCCTAACTTCTCACCACATCGAAAAATATGCCTGAAATGATGGTGTCACTTTTGACAAGTGTCCCTCTGGGATAGTAAAAGTCAGCTCTGGTGTAACCGATGGTCATCACATCTCATTGATCTTTTACCAGTGTAGACAGATGGTACCATTAAAGCAGTTTTGTAAGTTGCCAGATCTTAAAAAGTGAAATTATTCAATTTTAATAAAAAGAGCTGACTAATGTGGTGCTTTTTGTTCATGCTGTTCAAATCTCATGTACTTTTCTACAGTTAATTCAAAATAAAGCAGCACGACTCACAACTCCAACAAAGAAGTACAATAACTTGGCCCCGTTCTTAATAACTGTACAGACTTCTGTGTTGTGTGTTTAGTGCCAACGTTACAGCACTCCCCCTCACACAACGCTGTAAATAAAGGGTTTTGTTCTTCGTTACTTTACTGCACATTTGCAGCTGGCTGAGCCTTTAGTTAAGAAGACTTAACTGTCTGAGCGGTGCATGTTCTCCTGAGTGGAGCTGCTGCTGCTGCCACCGCCGAGGCCCTTTGGCTCAGTTATAGAGCTCTGCTTCAGAATAATTGTGGGTCATTCTTATGATTCAACACTACTAAGTCTGTCCCATCAAACTTTTTTCACTTTGTGATGTCTGTGAAGTCACGTAACCTGGATATGTCATCTCCAACTACAGATATCTTTAAGACATTAACATGCATCAGACAAAAAATCTAAATGAACTGCTCATTATTGGCCTTACGGATGGATCCATTTCAGAGTGTGCGCACACTGGGTTAAAAAAATAAAAAACAAAACACACACATACAAACAAACACGCACAGCGTGTTCAGAATGCATTCAGACACTGGTCTTACATTTCATTGTATTGCAGCTTGCTTCCTCACATCAAACAACAGTCAATACTCCCAGAATGGCAAACCATAAACAGGATTTAGGGATTTTTTTCTATTATATAAAAAAATCCTTTGACGCAACAACACTTTTTGGAAGAGAGATTTTTTTTCAAGACGAGACTTTTGCCTCGAGATTTTGAGAATCCCTTGTCTAGGCTCTCGTATGATATCTACAATTTAGAAGAAATTCAGAAGTAATTTTCTTGTTTTGTTGTACTTTTAAGCACTTTGTTTTACCGTTTGTATTTCAATTAATTTTATTTCTGTGGAGTTTGCTACTTAAATTGTATCCAAATGCAATGAGCAATGCACACACGGGTGCAAATGACACTGCATGTTAGAAAAGCTACAGCTTCAATTTTACATAAATTTGTGTGCTAATTAGTAATAAAAGACGTCCTCAAGTTCAGTCCACCAAAACTGTAGGTGTCCATTGCATCCATCTTCTGCTTTCTGTCCTTCATTAAACAATTATTTCCCAGTTTGTTTTTTGTGTCAATAAATAATTACAGAATGCTATTTTTTAGGGGTACATAGCATGCATTTGTGTGCTTTTTTTTTAAGATTTTGCTCTTTTTTTGTGTTCAGGTCATTTAAGCCTGGTCTTAGTATTTAGTTCACAAATGAATTGTATACTGAAGTAGCTGCTTACCGTTAGTATTCAATGTCATTTGCACCCGTTGTCTGTGCTGCTCATCACTAATCATTTAATGGAATTAAGACAGACCTATTTACTTGCGAAACTGGTGGGAATAAATTATTATAAATTAATACACTTATAATGTTTCTCTTCAGCTCTTAATTGTTTCTGTGTCTTTTACCCTTTGGTTATTGTGTGTCTGATACGTTGGGTTTTATTGTATAGCACTTTGGTCAGCTTTGATGGTGTTTTTAAAATGCTTTATAAATAAATAAATACACACAACCACTCTGGTACCCCAAGACTGAACCTGGGAACCCCTGTACTCGAGTTTTGTCCGCCGTTCTAACACGTTTCTGTATGAAATGCACTTACCTTATCGAGGATTATTGGCAGCACCACGTGCATACAAGGATCAATAAAACAAAGCTCGACTAAAACCGAGAATATCCTGCAGTAAAAAGAACAGTTACATGACTTTGGTGAATACACGCAAATGTTACAGTGGCCTTCTAGGACTCGTTCTCCACACGTACACACAGGAGAAAACAGGTCTGTTTCCTGCCTCCGTGAAAGCCCATCGCCTGCGCCTTAATTATCCACTTAATGGCAACACCAGCCGTGCAGTTTAGACCTAACGGAAAGCTGACCTCGCCCCTCCACAAGCTTTCCACTAGCTGGACAGCCCCTCTTCTTTTTGTTTTTCTACATGAAAAACACGCATTTGGAATTGTGCTGTCTCGGCGACCCTCTTACAAAACATTTTTCTAAATTGAATCAATTTAATATGAAGCGCCCAGGTGTCGCGCAACCCGCCCCTCGCAGCCTACCTAGCGATGCTGGCGCCGGTCTTCTCGAGCAGCGGACGTTCCCACGCAAAGCATTCTGGGTGAGGGCTGAGAATGCCGGGATACTGCGTGGAGCGGCTGGCTGAGGCTTTAAGGTGTGTCGCTATACTGTACTGTATACACTGAATATACACTAGACACTGGCAACAGGGATTATTGCTAATATAGTAATGGAATTGTGTGCTAGTGTACTGTTCATTCTTTACTGTATTTATTTATTTAGGACTGGCAGAGTGATAGCACTGCTGCCTCACAGTATGGAGTCCTGGGTTTGCATCCTGGGACTTCCCTGTGTGGAGTTTGCATGTTCTCTTCATGTCTGTGTGTATTTCCTCCAACTGTCCAAAGCCATGCAGGTGAAGAAGGGTTAGAAATTGACACGATATTTATTATCTCTGGTAATTTTTTATTAAAGGTGGCACAGTGAGGAGACCAGAGATTGTGTCTCGGGTCCTTGCTGTATGGAGTTGGCATGTTCTCCCGATGTCTGCGTGGGGTTCCTCCTGGTGCTCCACTTTCCTCCCACAGCCCAAAGACTTGCAGGTTAGGTAAATTGGCGATCCTAAACTGGCCTGAGTGTCTGGCTGAGGTGTGGGTGTAGATAGTGCCCCATCCGGGGTTTGTTTCCGCACTGCGCCCTATGCTAGCTGGGATCCAGTATTCAGAATCCAGGCTCCAGTACCCCCAGCGATCCAGTTCAGGACTAAGTGGGTAGAAAATGGTCGGCCTTTTTTATTTCTGTCTTTATGTATACATCATTATCACTGTGCTGTCATAGTCCATGTGACAATAAAGATCTCTAATGTAATCTCAATGTGCAGATGACACAACCTTCATTCATTCCACTTTGTGGTGTTGTCCTGTCACCTGTACAGTCCGTCCCTAAGCCACCAAAGAGTGCCCTTCTCTTTTCATGTATGTAAAGCGCACCACGTCATACTGTATTTCTAATATATGTATAAATGTATGTGTCCAATACATTTTGATCCTGATTCAAATTCCGATTCCGATTAGAGGGCAGCCGTTGGCTCACTTCAAATCCCATTTCTGTTTGAGTGCTGTTTAAGGAAAAAGTGAAGCAATTCGGAGGACTGCATCTTAAAAAATAAGTCAATTAAACTGATGGGGGCAAACAGTCCATTAACAGCAGAATCGGTCAATGTTGCAAACGTGGATGGAAGAAAAGCCTGCAGACACGGTAGCCCTCCAGGATCGGAGTTGGACACGCCTGATATACATTTACACTCCCACCCATTATACTCGTCCTGTAACTCCCTGAAAAGCGTCCCATTCTTGTGCCGCCTCCGTTATTTTCATTTCGATGTTTCAAATGAGCGTCGCGGTGTCTTTATGAACCTCACAAGCTCGTCTGTCATTTTCCCCCTCTCTTCTTTCTTATTCGTTTATCTGCTATCAAGTCTTCTCATACTGATTGGAGGTGGGGACAGAAACGAAAGGGCTACCGTGACACATCATAGCATTTTATTTCACGTACTGCCGCAATTTTACGACACATTCGTGTGTCGACCCATCACAGCCACAGAGTAGGTCGCAGCCCGTAGTTTTAAGAAACACCGCTCGGTTTATGCGCTTGTGGCGAGGAATGGGCGGAGAAAGTGACGTCATGTTTGGAAAACGCCCCCAAAACCCAGCGCGCGGGCGACTCCTGCACAGGGAAAAATTTCAAACTACGCGACGATTCGGAGTGACGCGGCGTCTGTGTATTCAAAATGGTGAATTTCAAGGAGAGGTTGATTAAATGAATATGAGGGGTGAATATGACGCAACAGGTCAGGAAGGCGTGCAACACCTATGAAATGCATCTGCTCATCGTGTGGGTTACCTCACCCCTCCCTCACCGCTTTTGGTTAATGGATCTGACACTCTCACCTTTTCCTTTCCTCCCTCCTAAAGTCGGCAATCGCAGGCACAGCTCTTCATCCATCAGCAGAGTCTCACATCCTCTGCTGTGACATTGTTAACTAGGCAACATTGACCAGACACTGGTCGCAACAGGTATAAACGTGTTTATTAGTCACAGCGCGCGCGCGTGCTCGCCTTGCATTCGCGCGGACGTCACGCGGGAAGTGTAAATCAGCCTTTAGGGATTCGATCAAACATTTAGCCGCATAGCCGCAGTTGTTACGCTGTGCACCCCCTTTTAAATCCAATACAAGCATAAAAAGCTGAGTTTCCTTCCGCCGAGATCTGTTTCCTGTGATTGCTGCGCTCAGGGACAATAAAGAGTTTCTGCCAGTCTTGGGCTCTTTCCTGATATGGGGCTTGTGTGTCTCAACCTTGAGTCGTCTCCTCTTTATCCATTCCCACTTTCCTTTCATTGTCTTGATTATTTGTTTACACTTCTTTTCTTATGAATGAATATCCCTGAATAATCTGTTCTTGTTTTGCAGATTCGCCTTGTTCAGGCCAGAGGCAGCCAGGGTGATGCCTGGTAAAGGTGGGGTGCTGGTCTGGTGATGGTAGTCCAGTTTGGACAGTTAATGATGTCATCTCTCAAACGTCCAGTGTTGAACAATAAAAATAATCCCCTGAAGAGCACCAGCCTCCATAATGCCCAGGTTCAAGGCAGGGGTGGTGGTTGGGGGGTGGGGAGGGATGTATGGGGCCGAGATGAAAATGCAAAAGGGGGAGGATGGGAGGTGGACTGAGAGGAAAGGAAGGATGTGGGAGTTTCCAGTTTAGGCTGCAGCTGCGCTCGGACAATCCCAACAGTGAGTCCTACGTGGTGATCAAATCACCACGAATTCTGAGGGGGTCAATAACGCTGGCACAAGAGTGGGCAGACTGTACTCCCAGCAGCTTGGAAATAACTTTGGACACCCCCTGAATTTGTCTCAAATAGTGCGACCCTGTGGGACACCCTTCACAGGACAGAGATCAGGTAAGTCATACTTGATGGTTGACTCTTTGGTTGATGTGTAGCACTAAAAATGATAAAAAGTAGAGGAGAATGGGGCGACGCTAAGTGGGCAGCATGTGAAGGTGTCTTTTTGACAGGCATGGCATTAGTTACCTCACCTAGGAGTAATTGTCTGAGCGCAGATATGAGCTGCAATAAAAAATTGTCAGCATTAGAAGATCTAAGGGGGTCCATAGTTGTAACGCTGGCCCGGGGTGCTTGGCTTGTCTGAAGCCACAGCCCGCCGTGCAGACAGACTTAGGGCACAGTTGCCATGGTGTCTTCTATGCCAGCCCGTATGCCCCACTTTCTTCTTCTTTATTCTCAATCTGTTGGTACATTTGATACTCTGCACTCTGTAATAGGTGGTCCCAACTGGCAAGCTGATTTCAACCAAAAAATAAGAAAAGAACATAACCACAGTGTGAGACCATCTGAACGAGCTGGGCCTGCTAACCCATTTAATTAGCTTTTTGATTTGGTGGACCCCTCTTAAAGTGATGTTACCAGTCCAGCCCTGGAGGGTCAAATAACTGAGATTAGCTACGAGTGGGAAGGGTCAACAAGCAAGAAGGTGCAGTTCATGTTAAAGAGGAGGAAGGGTCAGTCTACATGTAGTGTATATAGCGCCTTTCAAAGTGAGCAATATCCCAATGTGCTTTGTGTAACCAATGGGGGGGTGCGATGATTCACCCGGGATTTTAAACATCAAAATGGATGGTGCTTTATGTTGACAGATAGATGAAGGGCGCTGATGCAATCAGGGCGAGTAAGCTGGAACTCCTTAAAGCTGCTATTCATCTTCAGTAGCGTCAAGCGTTGGAGGGTCTTGCCAGCCTCAGAGCTTTGACGGTGACAATGTGGGCAGAGAGGGGTGTTAAAGCTGCCCTGCTTAACGCGACGTACTTTTGACTTTCTGCGCCTGATGTGAGTCTCTTTTTAGGTCTCGTTTTTAAGTCGTCGATGTGCGGCTGTCATATCGGGATACCAATATCAAGCAGGGAACGAGTGTGAAAATGTGAGGAAGTAGAGAGTGGGACGGCCTGGGAATAAGGAGGAAAGAAGGGCTGGGGGCCATCGTGGAGTGTGTGCCCATTTTACATGCTGTATAACGTTATACAGGCATTCTGTGTGGATGTAAGTGTGCAGGTATTTCCAACAGCAGTTCTATTTTTACATGTATGTGTGGTGAGCGGGCAGGCGTACAAATGGCTGCCATCGCATCATCCAGGAGGATGTGGCACCTTGGTGGTGGTGGCTCAAGTGGCTCCCCATTCACTATGTGAAGTGAGAAAAAATGCCATATCACCGTAAAGAATTCTTATTGTTATGATTATTATGCATAACACAGTATAGTATGGGCCTGGGAATATGCAGCAGTGATTTGCCTGTGTTCATACGATGGCACCTTGTGACCGGTGGACAGACTGTAAACGGGCCAACATAAATAGTTGGGTTACTAGTCGGGCTACCCCGTTTAAATGTGGGCATCTTACCAAAACAAAAAAAAAATCAAAGTCACACAATTTTTTAAATTTGGCCAGTAAGGCAATTAAGCACAGCAAAGCAAAAAAGGGTCCTATCGGTGAGAGCTTCGCCTGCATTGCTAGTTGGTTCTCAAAAGAGCTGCCATGTCCCGGGTACTGCCTGTTTTTATAGTGTTCCATCCGGAAGGTGGCATTGCGGGCGCCAGATGTCTGAGATTGCAGTCTTCAAAAGCTCGGAAAACCTTGAGAGTCCCTGATGTTGGACCTCGGACACCTTCCCAAACTGTACATCCTGAAGCTTCAGCCATGAACCTGGGTGTGATCTTTGACAGCTCATTCAGACTCGACAGACTGATACATTTTGTGCAGTTTTCCTCCGGCTGAGGTGTTTAGCTGAGGTAACGGCTTTTTATTTCTTTTAGTGATCTGGAAAAGGCCATCCATGCTTTTGTAACATCTCGTTTGGAGTTCTTAATGCAGTTCTTTGTGTGCACTGTAGGTGTTGATCAGGCCTTGTTAGGACACCTACAATTAGTCCAGCATGCTGCGGCTCTCGTAAGCGCCTCCCTATTTCACCGATACTGACCTCGCTCCACTGGCCTCCAGCCCGCTTCAGAATCAATTTTAAAGTTTCATTACTTGTTTTTAAAAGTTTGAATGGAGGAGCCCCATCTTATGTCTCAGAACTTCGTCACTTGTATGCGCCAACAGGAGGACTGCGGTCTGCTAGCCAGATGCTCTTCGTTGTGCTGAGGTCGAGGCTGAAGCGGGATAGGGAATGGGGAAATTGGGCTTTTGCGAGGGGCTGCTCCTTTTCTTTGGAATGGCTCGCCTTATTATATTAGGGCTGCCCCGACATTGGCCATTTTTAAGTCATCGTTAATATCTTATTTCTTCTTGCTCTCATTTGACCCTGAAAGAGGTTGACTTTATGTTTGTATATGTTGGCTCATGAACATTCATGATCATAAAGACACTATATTGCCAAAAAGTATTGGGACCCCCGCCTCCAAATCATTGAATTCAGATGTTCCAATCACTTCCATAGTCACTGGTGTATAACATCGAGCCCCTCGGCATGCAGACGGTTTCTACAAACATTTGTGACAGAATGGGTCTCAGTGAATTCAAGTGTGGTATCGTCATAGGATGCCACCTGTGCAATAAGTCCATTCGTGACATTTCCTTGCTACTAAATATTCCACGGTGAACTGTCAGTGGTATTACAACAAAGTGGAAGCAATTGGCAACAACAGCAGCTCAGCCGTGAAGTGGTGGGCCACATCAAATCACAGAGTGGGGAGAGCGCATGTTGAGGTGGGCAGAATTCTTCAACGTTCTGCAAAGTCAATAGCTTACAGACCTCCAAACGCCCAAGAACAGTGCAGCGTAAAGAGAGTGAGAGAGCTTCATGGAATGGGTCTCCATGGCCGAGCAGCTGCAGCCAAGCCTGACATCACCAAGTGCAATGCAAAGCGTCAGTGTAAAGCCCACCGCACGCCACTGGACTCTAGAGCAGCGGAGACGTGTCCTCTGGAGTGACAATCACACAATCTGATAGACGAGTCTGGCCAGGAGAACGGGACTCGCCTGACTGCATTGTGGAAAGATGGATTATGGTGTGGGCTTGTTTTTCAGGGGGTTGGGCTCGGCCCTTTAGTTCTGGTGAAAGGAACTCTTAATGCTTCAGCATACAAAGCCATTTTGGACAATTTCATACTCTCAACTATGTGGGAGCATTCTTGGGATGGCAACATGACTGAGGAGCAGTGCACAAAGCAAGGTCTGGTAAAGAAACGGATGAGCGACTTTGGTGTGGAGGAACTGCACTGAGCCCCGAGCTCAACCTGAGAGACAGAACTCGAGCGGAGACTGCGAGTGAGCCGGGCCTTCTCGTCCAACATCACAAATGCTCTCCCGGTCCTGAATTCCCATAAACACACTCACTCCTACACCTTGTGGTAAGCCTTCCCAGAAGAGCTGAAGCTGTTAGAGCTGCAAAGGGTGGGCCGACTCTATATTAAAACCTATGGGATGTCATTAAAGTTAATGTGTGGGTAAAGGTAGGCATCCCAATACTTTTGGCAATACAGTGTATGTATGTGTGGGTGTTTGGAGTTTCTCTTTTATGTAATGGCTGGTCATGTTTGCAGTTCTGTGATAAGTATATAAATATTTGAACTGCCTCTTTGACCCTTTCGTGCACAGCAGTTGCAGTTTTTGTAAACGTGCTTTATAAATAAAGTTTCACTTGACTTGACTGTCCTTGGGCTGCCTCTCAGAACTGCGGGTGACAAGTGAAGCAGTGAGAGCGTCGGCACCCCCTCTCGCCCTGGGGTGGTATTGCTTACCTCCACAGAGCCAGGAAGGGCTGATCCTCAGACACACGTGGGTGACAACTTGTGCTGAAGGCATTCAGGTGTGTGTGCTTGTGTTCAGATTGAAAAATAGAACTTTACAGATTTACGGAAGCTCCACACATAAACAAAAACTATTATTATATTATGACAAGCAGCAAAACCCTCTCAAATATGCGCCAGAATGGCTAAATCAAAAGAAAACTCTGATGACAGAAAACGTCTGACTTGGCAGTCCCCGTCCCAGTGAGGTGCTATACAGGCGTTTTCTGTTGGTGGAAAGGAGCCCCCCGTAGTGTTTCTTGACACACATCACTGGCTGAAAGTCCTCAGTGTTGGTGTGTCACAGAGAAGATGTGCAGTTTTGTTCATAGTGGCACTCAGTTTGGTTTGCCCACATTTGTGAATATACACTATATACAATATAATACAATACAATACAATACAATTTATTTTTGTGTAGCTCAAAATTAAACAAGGAGTGCCACAGTGGGCTTTGCCTTTTGACAGCCCCCCAGCCTTGAGTCTCTAAGAAGACAAGGAAAAACTCCCCAAAAAAAGCCATTGTAGGGAAAAAAATGGAAGAAACCTTGAAAAAGGTAGTTCAGAGAGAGAGACCCCTTTCCAGGTAGGATTGGTGTGCAGTGGGTGTAAAAAAAAAAGGGGTAAATACAACACAATACACAGAACAGAACAAATCCTCAATATAATATAATAGTGCACTAGAAATATTACAAGTACAGCACGGAATTCAACAGTAGATGATATCCCATAATAGGATTTAGAATTGTTCAAAGTCTGGAGACCTCGGCCATCAAACTGCCTCCCCCTATTGGCCATTCCACAGCTTAGTCAGTGCTGGCCCAGCCAATCCGAGGAAAGGACCCCTCTACAAATGATTCCTTCGATCCTCCAGAAGATAGATAGATAGATAGATAGATAGATAGATAGATAGATGTGACAGACGCTATATAATAGATAGATAGATAGATAACTGTATGAATCCCAAGGGGAAATTCACAATATGTGAGGGTTAGTAACATATTCTAACTATCATGTTACTTATGTTTTAGTGCTAATGACCACCAACAGAGAGGCAGTCTGTACAGTTAATCAGCAGCTCTAGTCAGGGTGTGCTAAACTGAAGTAGTGAGTCTTCAGCCGGGACTTAAAAGCTGAGACTGAAGGGGCATCTCTCATAGTAGCAGGCAAACCACTCCACGGCTTAGGGGTCCTGTAACTAAAAGCTCGACCTCCTGCTGTAATTTTATTAATTCTTGGAATCATGAGCAGACCGGCATCTTGAAATCTTAATGTGCGCTCTGGTTTGTAAACCATGATAAGTTCAGATGAGTAAGCCGGACCTCGGCCATTTAAAGCTTTATATGTTAAAAGGAGGATTTTGAAATCTGCCCTAAACTTAACCCGGGAACTAGTGTAAGGAATTAAGAACTCGAGTTATGTGTTCGTATTTTCTTGTTCTTGTAATAATTCTTGCAGCAGCATTTTGGATTAACTGAAGTAGTGAGTCTCCAGCCAGGATTTAAAAGCTGAGACCGAAAGAGCGTCTCGTATAGTAGCAGGCAGACCAGTCCAAAGTTTAGGGGCCCTGTAACTAAAAGCTCAACCTCCCACTATTAATTCTTGGAACCATAAGGAGACCGGCATCTTGACATCTTAATGTTCCTTCTGGTTTGTAATTCATGATAAGTTCAGACAAGTAAGCCGGACCTCGGCCATTTAAGGCTTTTTATGTTAAAAGGAGGATTTTGAAATCTGCCCTAAACTTAACCGGGAGCCAGTGTAAGGATTGAAGAACTGGAGTTATGTGTTCGTATTTTCTTGTTCTTGTAATAATTGTTGCAGCAGCATTTTGGATTAACTGGAGGCTGAATAAAGAACAGTTTGAACATCCAGTGAACACTGCATTGCAGTAGTCAATCCTACCAAAAATAAATGCATGAATTAATTTTTCAGAATCCTGTTTATTTAGAGAACACCTTCATTTCCTAACATTTTTAAGATGGAAGAAACCTGATTTGGACAACTTTGTAATGTGCGCTTTAAATGACAAAAAAGAGAACTCCTAGATTGTGGGCTGATTCAGTAAAATGAATGCTGATTTGAACTGAGTTAAATGTTAACAAAATATTATTGTGATCAGCGTCATTCCCTCCAATAATTAACCTCTGTGTTTTATCTCATCCATTCACTCCTTTAATTCACTAACACAACTAATTAAAGACAACATCGGAGAAACCTCATTTGATCTAAAAGAAAGGTATAACTGGGTGTCATCTGCATACAAGTGAAAATTAACATTATGTTTCCTAATGAGAGATCCCAGTACTGAACCCTGCGGGACACCATATTGAACTTCTGTGTATAATGAGGGAGTCCTGTCGGCACATTTCTGTACGCATTGGAATTGATTTCATAAATAAGAACTAAACCAAGCGAGCACAGTGCTTGTGAGCCTGTGCAGTATAATAGAATGGTCAATGGTGTCAAACGCTGTGCTATATGGACAAAAGTATTGGGACCCACCTCTTAATTACTGAATTAAGGGGTTTTAGTTAGACCCCTTTGCCACAGGTGTATAAAATCAAGCACCTCGTCATGAGTCTCCATTTACAGACATTTACACATGAAGAGCTCAGTGACTCCAAACGTGGTACTGTGATAGGATTCCACCTTTGAAATAAGAGGTTTTCACACTTTATTGCTAAACAATATTGAATCCCAGTGGATTTCATTTGGCTTTTTTGACCCCGTTCAACAGAATTAGATTCTTGAATGTCAAATGGAAAACAGATCTCCTCAAGTTGAATTATAAATATAAAACACAGGCTAACTGATCCCATAAATATTCACCCCTGCCAGTCAGTATTTAGCAGATGGCAGCCATGCCAGCCTGGAGACAGCATGCTCGGGTCTCTCTCTTGCTGTCCCATCAGCTTTGCACGTCTCCACTCTGCCATTTTTCTTTAATCTTCTTTGCTAAACTGCCCAAGCTGTGTCAGGTGTCATGGAGATCGTGAGTGAGCCGCCACACGTCCTCCATTGGAGTGAGGTTTTCGACTCGGCCTCGGCCCCTCCAGGACATTCACATTGCTGTCTTGAAGCCATTCCTTGTGTAGCTCTGGCCTTCTCCTTGAGGTTGTTGTCTTGCTGGAAATCCAATTTTCTCCCAAGTTTCTTGCCCAATTCTTCAGGTTTTCCTCCAGGAATTCTCCTTATCTTAATGCATTCATTTGCCCCCATAAGCCTTGCAGGGCCTGCTGCAGAGAGGCATCCCCGTAGCCTGATGCTGCCACAGTGATGCTTCACAGTGTTTGTGATAATGTGCCGTGTAACACAGCGTTACACCTGATGGCCAGAAAAAGCTCCATTTTGGCCTCATCAGTCCACCAAACTTTCTTCCAGCTGACTTCAGACTTTCCCATGTCCCTTTTGACAAACTCTCGGTGCTTTTTCTTTGCCCGTCACCCTGAGAGTTAGGACTGGTTAAGCTCCGGGGCACCGTCGTTTTCTGTAGAGACCCTCCAGTCTCATCCACTGTAGCTTGTAACTCCTTCAGTAGTCTTTTGATGGCCTCCTCCACTGGTCTCCTTGTTGACGGCTGATTTCCTGCTCTGCCATCCACTTTGCGTTTCTTCATGATTGATTGAACTCGACTCCAAGGGATATTCAGTCGCTTTCTTGTCTCCGTCCCCTGACTGGAGCTTTCTGTAGAGCGGCTTGTTGTATTTTATTTTGTCTTCATTTAGTCGGTTGGCCCACTTGTGTGACACGACTCAAGTTGGTCCTTCCACATTCAGGTGAATTTAGACGACAGTCAAAGTGAAACCCTGGACGGGTGGTCTCCACTGAACAAATTCTGGGATTTCTCAAACCAGCTGGCTGCAGCAGTGATGATTTGGGGGGGTGTCATGTTAGGGGGTACAAATGTGATTGGTTACAGGGGTGCATGAACGTTTGTGAACCTTTTAGAATTTTCTCAATTGTTACATAAATGTTACCAAAAACGTGATCAGATCTTTATGAGAATCTACATACAAGGAGATAAATTAAACAAATAACACCTTATTTCATATTTGTACTTAATTTACATCACTTTGCACGTTGCACTGTTTTTCCATTCACGTCTAAGAATCTTTTTCTGTTGATCAGCGTCATAAAAAAAAAGTTGATTTAACATAAAATGAGAAAACTTTCAAGCTATGGCCTATAGGGGCATCACTGAGCCCCAAGCCCCAAACACAACTACACACAGACAGTCCCGGGTTCCAGAAGTGTGTCTTTTCCAGACAATTCCTTCTTACAGGTTCTTCTCCTTCCAGGATATCAAGCCATCAATTCTTTTCTTTTATTTCTTTCCTGCTTTATCTTTTCTCCTCCACTCATCCGAGATAAACTTTGCCTGACTCGCCTTCCGACTCCTCAGGGGGTAGGTGAAGCGCTCCCTTTTATCCTGGGTATGGGAGTATGTCCAGCTTAACAAGTGTGCCCTCCTAAAAGCACTTCTGGGTAAGGTGGAACCCCTCCCTGACTGGCACCCACACACCCCAGCAGGGCTGCCCCCCTTAACTCCCATGCAGTCTTGCGGGTGTCCAGAATGAGAGCGACACCAGAGGGATGTTGCCCTATGTTGGGAGAACACTTGGCGTTGTGAGGCAGTCACCCTCTGTCTTTACATTCCAATGGCCTCCCTAACAGAAAAAGAATACCAGGGGTGGGACGCCTGTCTGTCTGCGCCTTCCATTACAAAGGAGTCATGTACTGTACAACGTGTTCAGGCTTTGGAACAGGCCTGCGTATGCTTACTCTCTGTGTTTGGGTGTCTTGTGCTCAAACATCCACACATAGTTTCATGTGCAAGTGTGCAGACCTGCTTAAGCTCAGAACTGACAGAGCGTGAAAATGTGTGCAATTCGTGTGACTCGGAGTTGTTTGACAGCAGGTGTGAGTGTGCATATGTGTTTATGCCCCAAGATATTTGTATACTTACCATATGATTAATTCAAGTGTGTGTCACGTCAACACAGGGCATGTGTTGTGTTTGAAAAGTCCATTTGTGTAAATGTCGACTTCTGTAACACAGCTTGGCTATGTAAAGCACTTTGAGTGTCTAGAAATCAAACTGACTATCTATTAGACAGTGCCTCTTCTCTATGCTGTGGTGTGCTAGGCCAGTAACATCACTTCAAGGGAGGCCCACCAAAACAACATGCTAATTAAAAGTGCACGCTCAGTTATGAGACACATCGCGGACCCCCTGGAGGTTGGAGAGGAGGAGAGAATTAAAATAAAACTGAGTGCCATTATGAACAATGCTGCACAAACTCTCTGTGATACAATAGCACTGAGGACTTTCAGCCAACGAATTATTCAGCAGACGTGTGTCAAAAACCCACTAAGGCCCCCTGTTGGTATAAAGGAGCCCCTCAGCAATATGTCTGTATCCACATATCACTGGCACTGGGACGGTCAAGGCAGAGGTTTTTCTTTCATTTTAATTTTCTTCCTTTTTAGTCATTCTGTTGTGTGTTCCAACCATAGATCTATCTATCTATCTATCTATCTATCTATCTATCTATCTATCTATCTATCTATCTATCTATCTATAAATTATATAGCGCCTTTTCTATCTATCTATCTATCTATCTATCTATCTATCTATCTATCTATCAATCTATAAATTATATAGCGCCTTTTCTATCTATCTATCTATCTATCTATCTATCTATCTATCTATCTATCTATCTATCTATCTATCATATAGCACCTCTCCCGTCTATCTATTGTGACAGGAACAGAGGCCCACAGCAACAAAAAAGGTTCATAAGTAAGTTCTTGAGTTTTAATAGGTTCATAATAAAGTAATAAGTGCATAGAATGCAAAATCGTGCTCCTCGTCAATTATAGCTTTACACTATAAAATAAGTAGGCTTTGTTAGGAGCTCCATCCTCAGCGTTGCAGAGTCAAATTCTGACATCATTTCTTGCGTCATATCTATTTGTTATTTTTTGGTGGCTCCAACAAAGTGGGCGTGTCAAGTCTGGGAGGCGCTTGGGAAGTGCTGGACAACCTCCATGAGTTTCAGATCTGGACTGAGGGCAAAAGAAAAGACGTTTAGCAACAGCATCCCCTCTCATCCTGGGGTGGTATTGGTTATCTTGTCTAAGGTTGGAAGGTGGTGCCCAAAGGCACCAATGAGTGACACTAACTAATGAATAGGAAAGGCACTATTTAATTATTACCTAACTATCTATCTACCTAGTCATTTTGTTGTATGTTCAGACCATAGTGTGTCTATCTATCTATCCATCTACTATATAGTGCCTTATCTATATAGCTATCTACGTATGTTGTGTCCAGCTGGGGGCACTTGGCTCCCCAAACACACACCCAGACACAAGTATAAAATGAATGAAATGAGTTTTATTGTGGGAAACTCTTCAGCTAAGCACAATACAGAAATACAGTAGCATACAGCAATACTCGTCTTCTCTGTCTCTTTTCTTTCTCTGTCTCAGTCACTGCCCTTTACTCCTCCATGCAAGCTTCATCCCCACTTCCCCTGGTTCTAACTCCCTGAGTTGAGGCAGGCAGCCCCTTTTATATTAACCCCAGAAGTACTTCCAGTAGCCCCAAGAATTGGTGAGGCTGCAGCCCCACAAAGTAGGGCTCCTCAGTCCCTGCAGCATCAACTGGCAGCACTCATGGAATCCAACAGGGCTGAGCCGACAAACTCCAAGTCCCACAATGCCCTGTGGGAATCTATGGTGCTACTGTAACCCTGAAGTGCCTGTCATCTACTGTTATGGTCCTGTGCATGCTGTCTCCCCTTGTCCTCCCCGACTTTTGGTGTCCCAGCCGTTCCGCACAGCCCAGTCGAGGGATGTAATCCTTCCAGCAAGTCCGTGGTCTGCCTTTGGGTCTTTTCCTAAAAGGTTCTGCCAGGTACGCCCCTAGTAGGTGCCAAGAAACATCCTAACTGTGCTCCAAAAACAACTCAACCTTCTATTTTGAGAAAAAGTTATTGCAAGTCCATGAGTCAGTATTTGTCTGGGGACATTTCAGTAAATACACACACTGGCCTTGATACCTTTGTGTGCCCCCATCTTCACCCCCATATGCAGCCCTGTGTGTAACTGTGTGTTGTCTGCTTGAATGTCTTTGTGTGCCTGACCAGGTCTTCTTCTTTTATTGATGTGTGCTCAGCTCAACAGATGGACTGAAGTTTGATGTTTCAGCTTTAATGTGTTTTTCTCTCCCCCATTCAAGTGTGCAGGTTGGGCACGGCGTCGTTCGTCGCCCTCACCTACCAACAGTCATGTTCTCTGAGGACCGCAAGCAGAGCAGCCCACGCTTCCGCAAGCTGCATTTCCCGGTGGGCCTGTGGATCAACTCCCCCAAGAAACACTTTGCTAAGCTGGGTCGACGCTGGCCAAGTGCTGGTTCCGTCAAGTGAGTTTGCCGCCGAGGCGTTTCTTCATTTTGACGTTTCCCTCGTATGCCCTGCACTCACTTGTTGATCTCTCTGTGTTTCCTCCTGACAGGTCCACCACCAGTTCAGATGCAGCTTCTGCTCCCGATGTCCCCAGTGCGGGGATCAGTGGCACCTTTCACTTCCAGCATCAGATGACAGCCCACCCTGAACACACGTCCTCCAATCCACCGTCATCTTCCTTATCAATTTCTACTCCCTCTCTGGCCTCCCACCTGCCCCCTCTGGGATCTTCGCCCACACCACCCTCTTTCCTGCGCTCAAAGCCAGCAGGTGGAGTCTCGCAACCCCGACATAAGCGTCTCTCACACCTCTTCCAAAGAGGACGTTCCAACAGCGACCGTGAGAGACAAGGTGGGGAGCGGGAGAGGGTCCCAGAAGCAGTCTACAACCCCCCAGGATTAATTAAGATCTATGCAGATGCCCTCTCCACGGGCGCCAATTACAAGAGTGTGCTGGCCACCAAGGCTTCAACTGCCGGGGAACTTATAGTCGACTTCATCTCTCGCTACGGCCATGTGCTGCAACAGCCCACCAGCAGCCTTGAAGAACCAGAAGGGGAAAATGAGGAGGGAAGTCAGAATGAGTCTGGCACTCCGGGACACCATCGCGCAGCCACAGCAGATGACTTTGTGCTTTGTGACGTCATTGGGAGGTCCAGGTCCGAGGCCAAGGTCCATCTGGTGAGTAGTGGATGGGTAGCTGAGTGCCGGCGGGCTCTCAGTGGCTCAGAACGTCCCCTGCTGCTCATGGAGATGTGGAGACCAAAAGAAGGGTTTGAACGGCGCTTCGAGATCCGCCGGAGAGATGATTTTGAACGTGAGGAGCGTGAGAGGCTCGAGAAGGAGCGCAAAGGAGAGGCCAACAGCACAGCTGGTAAGAGCTCTTCAGGCACCTCGGGGCACGCTGGTGGCAAGGGTGGGTGCAGGATGTGGCACTCAGTAGGCCACCTTTTGAAGTCATATGCTGTTCTAGGTGGCATCGGGGTTGACGGGGGGGTAAATATGCACCCACCCGAGTGATAATGAGTCAATCTACAAGAAACGTGCCTTGCAGTCCCATTTTAGATTTGTTGGTTTAAAGTCCAAGGTAAGCCAGCCAGGACCTGGTGACTCCAAAATGATGCCATAGCTGGTGTCTCCTCAGGGGTAAGGGGCTGCTGAGTACAACCTCACTGTTCAGTGGGTTACCTTACAGTTGAAGTCCGACATTTCCGTATACTTCTGAATTCTTTAAAAGTTACTCTATAACTCCACCACAGACTTTATACTAACAAACTATACATTTCTCATATCGTTTAAGACATCGACTTTGTGCAGAAAGTATTTTTTTTCCAACAACATTCACCGACCTCAAAGAATTTCACTTTTTATTGACTATTTTACAATTCCAGTGGCTCACAAGTTTACATAAACTTTGGTAGCATTGCCTTTAAATTGTTTAACTTGACCCAAACGTTTTGGGCCGCCTTCCACAAGCTTCTTCCGATATGTTCCTGGAATTGTGGCCCATTCCTCCAGACAGAACTGGTAGAACTGGGACAGGTTCGTAGGCCTCCTCGCTCACACAGGCTTATTCAGTTCAATCGGAACGAGGTCCGGGTGTTGTGATGGCCACTCCAATACCTTGACCTTGTTGTCCTTAAGCCATTTTGACACACCTTTGGAGGTCTGCTTGGTGTCTTTGTCTATTTGGAAGACCCTTTTGTGACTCAGCTTCAACTTCTTTGCTGAGTTCTTGAGATGCTGCTGCAGTGTATCTTCATCATTTTCCTTCCTCATAATGCCATCTATTTTGTGAAATGCATCAGTCCCTCCTGCAGCCCCCACAACATGATGCTCCAGACCCCTATGCTTGACGGTTGGGATGGTGTTCTTTGGCTTGTAAATGCAATGATGGTCAATGATGGCCAAACAGTTTGATCTTGGATTCATCAGACCAGAGGACATTTCTCCACAAAGGAAGATCTTTGTCCCCATGTGCCATTGCAAACTGCGGTCTGGTTTTTTTATGGCGGCTTTTGAGCAATGGCTGCTTCCTTGCTAAGCAGCCTTTCAGGGTATGTCGATATTGGTACTTGTTTTACTGTTGATGGAGTTACTTGTCTGCCTGTTTTCTCCAGCATCTTCACAATGTCCTTTCGTATTGTTCAAGGATTGAGCTGCACTTTTTGTGTCAAAGTCTGTTCTTCTCAAGGAGACAGAATGGTTCTCCTTCCTGAGCGGATGACAGCTGAGTGGTCCCATGGTGTTTATACTTGCGTATTATTGTTTGTACAGATGAACGTGGAACCTTCAGGCATTTGGAGATTGTTCCCAAGGTTGAACCACATTTGTGGAGGTCCAGCATTGTTTTTTTCTGAGGTCTTGACTGATTTCTTTTGTATGTCAAACAAAGAGGCAGTGGGTTTGATGATAGGCCTTAACATCCATCTACATGTTGACTCCTCCAGTTAGGCTAATTGGATATAAGAAGCTAATTGCCCAAAGGCTGGACAACATTCTCTGGAATTCTACAAGCTGTTTAATTAAAGGGAAAATCAACAAAGTGTATGGAAACTTGTGACCCACTGGAATTGTGATATAGTCAATAAAAAGTGACATTGTTGGAAAAAATTACTTTTGCCCTGCACAAAATAGATGTCTTAAATGATATGCCAGATTTATAGTTTATTATTGTAGTACTAGGGTGTTGTACCGTGTTAGCCATTATGGATGTAGTGACAAGGCAAGCAAAATGACCTCCTTATTTGGCTAACTAGAAAGATTACAATATGCAGGCTTTTGAGACAAGTCAGGCCTCTTCTTCAGGCAGATGTCATACAGAAACTGGAGTTCCCTGTGTTTATATACACACTAGGACAAATAACATCACTGGAAAACCTTTAAGTGAGACATCTTAGATGGAAAAAATGGATAGATCTCACCAGGCTAAGATTCATTTAGCAAGAGAGGAGAATCTTGACCATACATTGTTCTCCTCTCTTGCTAAATGAATCTTAGCCTGGTGAGATCTATCCATTTTTTCCATCTAAGATGTCTCACTTAAAGGTTTTCCAATGATGTTATTTGTCTTAGTGTGTATATAAACACAGGGAACTCCAGTTTCTGTATGACATCTGCCTGAAGAAGAGGCCTGACTTGTCTCAAAAGCCTGCATATTGTAATCTTTCTAGTTAGCCAATTAAAGGGGTCATTTGGCCTGACTCTCACTAGTTTATTAGTATAAAATCTGTGGAGGCGTTCTAACGTGAGTTTTAAAGAATGCACCCCAAGTGTACAGAAACGTCTGGCTTCAACTGTATATACTTTTTCTTACAGGAGGTAGCTGGAGGGATCTAAGCTTCTTTCTGCTTAGCTGCCCCCTTATCTATCTATCTATCTATCTATCTATCTATCTATCTATCTATCTATCTATCTATCTATCTATCTATCTATCTATCTATCTATCATTTAGAGCCTTTCTATCTATCTATCTATCTATATGTCATATGGTGTCTCTCAATGCCTAGAATCACATGTTACTTCAAACCTGATGAATGCCTTGGTGCTACTGCCATGTTTCTTTGCTCATCTGACCTAACATGTGCTACTGTGCAGGATTTCTGTCGAGGTTAGCACTCTGTTCCTGTGATGTAAGTGCCTGAGTGGTTTGAGAGTTGACTAATGGCAGCCCACTGTAAGACAACAACCGCTTGGTATGTAACTTCTTGCTCAGGTGGCATAGTTGGCACACATAACGAAGCGGTCCGACCGTCTGAAATGACATCATTGTGATGAAGGGGTGCCAAATAAACCTTTTACCTTTCAGTTCTAGTAAGGGAGTACGAATGTGAAAGTGGGGGAAATGTTGCATGAGAACCAGCAGGATGGTCACCCTCTCTTGTTGGCCTTTTAGTGTAAGCAGTGCTGTAGCTGCCCCCTGTTGAGAGGGAGGCGTTAGGAATTCAATGTTATCCCCATTTGTCCCCACACACCACCATGTAGTGAAAAGGAGTCATAAACATCACGAGCAGAAGTTGAAGCCTCCAAAAGTAACCATAAAGCAGTCCAGAATCTTCAGCGGTCAGACCAGCTTACCCCAGAAATTGATCTGCAGGGTTTAACTGGCCTAGACACAAAGTGGGGAAAAAAAAAACGCCTTAACAGTTCAAAATACAAAGAAACTTCTCAAATATCAGGAATACTTAATAAGAGAGGGGATAACTGTAAACCCCTGGCTTGTAAACAGAAGTTCAACAAAGAATCTTTATAAAGGAAGAACTTTGTTTTAACAAAGTAGGAAAAAACAGCAAAATGCTCAAAAGAGCAAAAAAAAAATGATTTGCCTAAAACGCAATCCAAAGTAATCAAGACCCAACACACAAATCCATCCATCCATCCATTATCCAACCCGCTTTATCCTAACTACAGGGTCACGGGGGTCTGCTGGAGCCAATCCCAGCCAACACAGGGAGCATGGCAGGAAACAAACCCCGGGCAGGGCACCAGCCCACCGCAGGGCACACGCACACACACACCAAGCACACACTAGGGACAATTTAAAATCGGCAGTGCACCTCACCTGCACGTCCCAAAGGCAAATTCAATTTACCAGGCAAAAAAATAATAATAATACTTACAGAAAGACTCCTAATACAATCCAATAACCCGCTGGCTGGGTCTCCTGCTCAGGTCTTCAGATAATGGCAGAAGGAGGGACCCAGCAGTGGTGATGTTAGGGTGGTCCCGTCCCCTTGGGGCTCCACCTATGACATACACGGAATGGAGGCACATTTAAAAAGACGGTACATAATTAAAAAAATAATGTAATTAAAAATAATAGTTAAAAAATAACAACATATAAACTGCTGTGGGGCATCTGTTGGTGAAGAAAGATTCACCAATTTCACACCATAACAGTCTCCAGACTACAAAAAAGCTCTGGAAGCATTAGAAAACGTCCAGAGAAGAGCGACTAGACTGGTTCCAGCACTATGAATAATGAGGAACGTTTAGGCAAAAGGAGATTAAGAGGAGACATGACTGAAGTGTTTAAAATAATAAAGGGAATCAGTCCAGTGAAGAAAGGTTCACGCATCTTGACTTTGCAAACGATGCTGTGATCTTCGCGGAGTCAATGGAGGCTCCGATCGGGGTGTTCGAGAGACTGAGCGATGGTTCTGAGTGTCTGGGCTTGTGAGGGTCCTGATAAAAACCAAGATCCAGGCCTTTAATGACCTCTTGGGCTTGGCCATCAGCAATGTGTCTGTCTGTGGAGAGTGTCGTCGACAGGTTTACTTACCTTGGCATTGACATTCATGTCTCTGGTGACTCTTCCTATGAAGTCAGTAGATGGATTAGGAGAGCATGGAGGGTCATGAGGTCACTGGAAAGGCGTGTGTGGTGCTCCTGATATCTGCAAAAGGACGAAGGTCCAAGTCTTGAGAGTCCTGGTGCTTCCTGTCTCGCTATTTGGTTGCGAGACATGGACGCTATCCAGTGACCTGAGACGAAGACTGCACTCCTTGTGTCTCTCCGGAAAATCCTTGGGTACCGCTGGTTTGACTTTGTGTTGTTCATGGAGTCCCGAATGAGGCACATGACCTGCATTGTGAGGGAGCGTCAGTTACGGCACTACGGCCATGTGGCGTGTTTCCCAGAGGGTGATTCGGCTATAAAGAACCTCATTGTTGGGGGCCCGAGTGGCTGGACCAGGCCAAGGGGTTGCCCACGTAATACCTGGCTGTGGCAGATAGAGGGTCATTTCCGGATGGCTGGACTGGACCGGGTGTCTGCCTGGGGGGTTGCCAACCGGGATCCCGAGTTGTTTTGCCATGTAGTCGGTTCGGCAACACACTGTACCAGTGCATGCTCCCCAACTTGACTTGACTTGATACATAAACTCAAGTTAATACATAACACACGCTCGTTAGACCAGACATTTGCAGCAGTGGGGTTTTATTTAAACACTAGGAAACATGCAGACCTCCGCTCCCCTCAACACCAAGGGTCCAGCCCAGGAAGTTCATGAGTACCAGCAAATTGCCACGATGCATGTGCTTGATGTGCAGCAGATGCCGGAACTGTCATTCTTCATTAATCTTTCATGCAGTTGGCTTCTGCAAGTTGCTTCACGCTCAGCAGGAGTTACGGTGCTTCTTTATTCTCCTGCCGTGTCTCCTTCTCCAACAGTTTGCCTGTGCAGTTTGTTATTAAAAGAAGTGAAAATTGATAACTTTGTGAAGGTTGGCGCTAAACACATGTTTTGCTTCACTTGGCTGTATCATGCCATAAGCTTTCGATTCAGACCAAGATGAAGGAACTAACCCCAGTGGTTCACGAGTAATCGTGTGACAGATGACACAACCCTTAGCATTATGTCATTGTCGGGTTTTGGGTAACTCATTATTGACAATGTGTTTTTTTCTAATGTCTTGGCCGCCATTTTGTGTAACTGTTGTTAGCGCCACTTCTTACATTACTAGGGGCGTGGCCTACAAGGTCATGAACCACTGGCAATCGGTGCGACAGGATATAAGGTCGCTTGGCGATTCCTTTATCTATCTGAACTGCGGATTTAAAGAACCTTCTGAAAGAAATTCTAATAAGCGAGTTTTGTTTCTCGTGAGTTTCGGTTGGTTTCACTTCTCCCTCGGCCCGTGACTTCAACTCTTGTCTCTCGTTTGGCGTTAATCGCAGTTTTTTTGTTTTTTATTTTGTTTTGATTTCCTTTTTCATGTGTATCGCACATTGCATATGTAGAGATAATTTACTTATTTGGATTTTTGGCCTCTGTCTCCTTCACAAAGACTCAATACTGATTTTTTTTTTGTTTTCCCCAGATGTCAATGCACAGGCACGTCGTTTCCGAGCAGCCAGAACACGTATGGCATCTGGGAGTGGTGGCGAAGCAAGCCGTGAGCCCCCTGAGAAGACGGTCGACCTCCGACGGAGCATCAGCGACATGAACCTGAGCATACGCCGCCGGCACGGCAACAGCAGCCGGAGCGGACAAGGCGAGGGGGACCGGAAGAATGTGAAGAGCATGTTGCTGGATGACGGAGAGGTGCACGGTGAACTCTTCATCCTGACAGTCGTCATTGTCACCACAAATCCCTTTTACATCCCCCATTCATAGAGGCCCCCTTCGTCTTCAACACTAATTGTTAGCATGTTAATTCTGGACCCCGAATCTACCCTGCCCGGCTTAACCTCTGAAGGTCTGCTGTGTCTTGTTTTTCCAGGCTGCCCTATTGCCAAAGGAAGCAGATGGCAACAGAAACACAGAGAGAGAATTGGAGAGAGGCGAGGAGGGAGAAGGTGGCACCAGTGACTTGGAGCTTCTGTCCCAGAGTCTGATTTTGCCCCCTACAGACAGACCATATTTTCTTCTGCTTCAGGGATACGATGAGAAAAAGGTAAAGGCTTGGTGGGGCAGATGGGAGACAGTGCGGGAGACCCTTCTTGGGGCACCGGGGTGCTAAAATTCACACTGAATTGGCTGGAGATTTGTCTCATTTTTTTAAGGAGAATGCAGGGCACCACCCAGCTGGGCCTGCTGCACACCTTCATCCCACAGAGGCACACTAAGCTCCAGTAAAAGTCGAAAAGATACATTTATAAACATACTAACCGTCCCCCTCGGCTTCACCTGCGTAGAAGTGAAACAGGACAGCAAAGAGAGCCCTGCCCGGCTCCCCACTCCTGACGTCACGCTTCCCCCCGCAGCCTCTGTCTTGGATTAGCGCAAATATATCGCTCCTGCAAGCGAACTATGATTCTTAGCGCAATTAGAGGAGTCGCAAAATCAACCGGAATGTTCAAGCAAATTCTAGAAAAAAACCCGATCTCAATCCGTTAAGTAGTTCTCTCGTTCGCTAAGTGGAGTTAAGGTTATGCCCCGAGGCAGACGCGTGAGTGAGGAGGGCCTCGGCCCCCAATGAGTCTCTCTCAGATTCGCGCTAATACATCGGTACCGCAAGCGAACTCTGATACTTAGCGCGATGAGAGAAGCCGCAAAATCAACCGGAATGTTCAAGCAAATTCTAGAAAAATCCCGATGTCAATCCGTTAAGTAGTTCTCTCGTTCGCTAACTAAATGGAGTTAAGGTTACGCCCCGAGGCAGACGCGTGAGTGAGGAGGGCCTCGGCCCCCAATGAGTCTCTCTCAGATTCGCGCTAATACATCGGTACCGCAAGCGAACTCTGATACTTAGCTCAATTAGAGGAGTCGCAAAATCAACCGGAATGTTCAAGCTCACAACTAGACTGGTTCCAGCACTATGAGTAATGAGGAAAGTTTAGGCAAAAGGAGATTAAGAGGAGACATGACTGAAGTGTTTCAAATTATAAAGGGAATTAGTCCAGTGGATCAAGACGGTGACTTTACCATGAGTTCATCAAGAACATGGAGACACAGTTGGAAACTTGTTAAGGGGAAATTTCACACAAACATTCCTCTTCAAACAGAGAACCATAGAAACATGGAGTAAGTGACAAAGTAGTGTGGCAGACAGTAGGACTTTAGGGACTTTCAAAATGCAACCTGATGTTATTTTGGAGAATTAAGAGGATAGGACAGGCACGCTTTGTTGAGCTGGTTGGCCTGTTCTCGTCTGGATTGTTCTAATGTTCTAATAACATTCTGAATCCCACTTAAACCACTGAGGTTTGAAAACACAATGTTGAAAAACTGAGAGTACACCTCATGAGAAGGATTTAGGAGTCGTAGTGGACTCTAAGCTATCGACTTCCAGACAGTGTTCAGAGGCCATTAAGAAGGCTAACAGAATGTCAGGTTATATAGCGCCTTGACGTGTGGAGTACAAGTCACAGGATGTTCTGCTCAAGTCTTTATAACACACTGGTGAGGCCTCATCTGGAGTACTGTGTGCAGTTTGGGTCTCCAGGCTACAAAAAGGACATAGCAGCGCTAGAGAAGGTCCAGAGAAGAGCGACAAGGCTGATTCAGGGTTACAGGGGATGAGTTAAGAGGAAAGATTAAAAGAGCTGAGCCTTTACAGTTTAAGAAAAAGAAGATTAAGAGGACACCTGACTGAAGTGTTTAAAATTATGAAGGGAATTAGTCCAGTGGATCGAGACGGTGACTTTAAGATGAGTTCATCAAGAACATGTGGACACAGCTAAAAACTCGTTAAGGGAAAATTTCACACAAACATTAGGAAGTTTTTCTTCACACAGAGAACCACAGACACCTGGAATAAGCGACCAAGTAGTGTGGTAGACAGGAGGACTTTAGGAACTAAAGGCCCAGGCCCCTCATGGACCCTGTGATCATCAGAGGTGACTGTGCAGAGGGTGCAGACCTATAAATACCTGGGAGTGCAGCTGGATGATAAATTGGACTGGACTGTCAATACTGATGCTCTGTGCAAGAGAGGACAGAGCTGACTATACTTCTTTACAAGGCTGGCGTCCTTCAACATCTGCAATAAGATGCTGCAGATGTTCTACCAGACGGTTGTGGTGAGTGCCCTCTTCTACGCGGTGGTGTGCTGGGGAGGCAGCATAAAGTAGAGGGACGCCTCACGTCTGGACAAACTGGTGAGGAAGGCAGGCTCTATTGTAGGAGTAAAGTTGGACAGTTTAACATCTGTGGCAGAGCGACGGGCATTAAGCAAACTCCTGTCAGTCATGAAGAATCCACTGCATCGACTGAACAGTGTCATCTCCAGACAGAGGAGCAGCTTCAGTGACAGACTGAGGAGACCCCACACTATGCGACTCTTCAATTCCACCCGGGGGAGTAAATGCTAACATTACTCAAAGTTATTGTCTGCTTTTACATGCATTTTTATTACTATTTAATTTAATATTTTTTTGTATCAGTATACTGCTGCTGGATTATGTGAATTTCCCCTTGGGATTAATAAAGTATCTATCTATCTATCTATTATATAGTGCCTTTCATATCTATCTATCTATCTATTATATAGTACCTTTCATATCTATCTATCTATCTATCTATCTATCTATCTATCTATCTATCTATCTATCTATCTATCTATCTGTAATCCTGCCAAGTAAGCTTATCTATCTATCTGTCTATCTATTATATAGTGCCTTTCATATCTATCTATCTATCTATCTGTCTATCTATCTGAACTTTCAAAACTGTTGTGAAATGAAAATGTTAGAATTCAGAGGACAGGACTAGCGAGCTTTGTTGGACTGAACGGCCTGTTCTCGTCCAGACTGTTCTAATATTCCCAACTATAGCCCTCATATGTTTACACTCACTTTTATATTTGTAACCTCACGCGACAAGATAGAGTTCCAAAAGAGGCAGGAGAGAAGGGGTATACTTTTATACATATATAAATTCACTTAAGGCTTTTAATTGTGCTCAAAATATGAGCAGAATAAAAAGAGAATTGTCGGAATAACACCGATATAAGCTGGTGAACTAGCAGCCCATAGACTACTAGGTGGCTCTTTGTCTAAGCAGGTTCATTAGTCTCTGGTCTGGCAGCATCACCTCTGGGTAGAATGGCAGAGAGCCAGCATGATCTCCAGATCAGGGCTTCTCAAACTCGGTCCTGGGGACCCCCTGGGACTGCAGGTGTTTGTTCCAAGCAGCTTCTGGTTTTAATTGGACTCCTGGGCTAATTAAGTAAACTGTTAATTTCCCAGATTTTGTGTTTTGGGAACAATATAGAAATTCGAAAAGTTTGGTAAACAAAAATATATTCAAATATACTAAGCAGTTATAGGGGAATAATGTACTTTTTTAGTTTTTAGTAATATTTTCATCTGGATTTTAATTCTACTCTTCCGGGTGTTCTCATTGTTTAATGAATCCGTTATTTACTTATTAGTGGGTCTGACGCTAAAGTAGCTGCAGCCTTTCACGATTCAGTGTTGTCTGCTCTGCTCGTTTTTATTTGGCATTATTAAGATTCAATGAACGGAGCAAACTGCCCAGAGAAATGGCAAAAAAATAATGAAATCAACAAAAGAGTTAAGAATTTAAATGTATAGCAAAAACAGAAATATTTCTAAATCTATATCTATATAAAATGCAATGTCTGTCCGTTAATGACGAGAAAACGACTTAACGGATTTAGATTGGGTTTTTTTCTATCATTTGCTTGAACATTCCAGTTGATTTTGCGACTCCTCACATCGCTCTAAGTGTCATGGTTCTCTTGCAGGAGTGTCATATTCGCACTAATCCGAGAGAGGGAGAGGCTGCGGGCCGAGGAGAGGAGAGGGGGAAGCGTGACCACAGGAGTGGGGAGCCTGGCAGGACCCTCACTGACACGCCAGCCTCCATTTGAGTCAGTCTACCTCTGGCCACGTTTTGGAGTGTTCCTTGCCTCCGCTTAGCTAGCGATACCTGTTTGTTGTATTGATTTTTAAACTTTGGTCTGTTTCACTACTACGCGGGTGGAGCCGCGGTGGACGGCTAGTGTCTTACAAATGCAAAAATCATGCTGTTGTGCTTTTCTGAAAGTACAATAAGAGAAGAGGAAAAAAAAATGGCAACTAACTAAATGAGTTGAGCGTTATCCGTTGTTGTCACTGATTATGAACTGAAACCTGCAGCCACAAGGGGTCCCCAGGACCGACTTTGAGAACCCCTGATCTAGATGGATGGAATAGCAGAAAGTCAGCATGAACTCCTGGCCCTACATGTAAGCTTGCCTTGTGGTCCTTGACACACGTCCATTAGTTCCTCTACCCGGCCTCGGGTACGAGCCATCCTCCATTCTATCCCTGGCCAGATCAAACCAGCTTGTCATTCTTTGTTCTCCACACAAGTCAGTTTATCCATCTGATCTAGTGAGTCACGATTATACTCTGAACAAAAAACGGTTTATCCTACTTCCATACTGCCAGATTAAACTTTATTCTTAACATAACTTAAAACGTATGTTCAAACTGATTCAATAAAGACAATCTACAGATGATTATCACAATATATGCTTGACTATAGAGAAGTAGCACATACAGTACCTGCATCCTCCAACGTGCACACTAGGATGTCGGACGATGTCAGCAGCAAAGGGACAGATGACGTGGGCGTCTCTCCACTACTGAAGTGTAAGGGCCACAGACAAGAACAAAATGTGCTGACACCCCTTCCAGGGATTGTTCCTACCTCACGCCCCATGCTTGCTGACCCTGGCAGGATGGATGTAATAATTAAACTTGTCGTATTAAACATACTAACTCCCAGTTCCTATTCCTCTGTTTCTTTCTCCACATAACCAATCGCCATACGATAAACATTTTTGCGAAAGTAAACCACGGCACCGTGACGCAGTGGGTAGCGCTGCTGCTTGGCAGTAAGGAGACCCAGGTGGAGTTTGCATGTTCTCCTCGTGTCTGCATGGGTTTCCTCCCAAAGACATGCAGGTCAGGTGCATTGGTGATTCTAAATTGTCCCTGATGTGTGTGTGCCCTGCAGTGGGCTGGCGCCCTGCCCGGGGTTTGTTCATGCCTTGCACCCTGTGTTGGCTGGGATTGGCTCCAGCAGACCCCCGTGACCCTGTAGTTAGGATATAGCGGGTTGGATAATGGACGGATGGATAACCAATCTATAAACTTATAATTTTCTTTTTACACATTGTGGAGAATTAGCCCCCAAACACAGACAGAAAGACATCAAATGTCCAAAACACGCACGTTTAATATTTCTTTTCTATACACCGTACCTCACAATGTCCAAATTAGACAAACACTCAGTCCTTTCTTTCCTCTTCTTCTATACTTCTGCCGCGTCTACTCCTCTCCTTGCAAGCTTCATCCTCTTCCACCTGCTGAGGCGGCCCCTTTTATAACTTCTCGGATGTGCTCCAGGTGCTCTGTGATGATCTTCCAGTGGCACTTCCTGGTGTGGAAGAAGTGCTGCAGTCCAGGGCTCCGCAATCCTCTGGGTGCCCCCTGGCAGTCTGGCGGTAGCCACAGGCCCCAACAGGGTTGAACTTCTAAGCTCTGATCCTGTGTCCCCGATGCAGACCAGGGTGACTGCCCTCTCGTGGCCCAGAGGAGGTATTGTCCCTCTCCCAGTCCTGCCAGGAGTCCCAGCTGGGCAGGATCCCCAGCCGTCTGCCACAGTGTTTAGTTATTCCAACCATCCACTGGCCATCTTGTTAAAGAAACCCACTGTAGTATTACAACAATTACCAAGAACCGAGAATAAATTTACAATTAGAAACTGAAACACACAAAACACACAATACATTTGAGCTCTGCAGCTTCTAATATCGAGCCCTCAGGCCTCTCATTGGGTTTTGTAATCATCACAGTGCAAGATGTTTTATTAATTTGATCATCTGAAGCTTGAAATTATCAGGAAATTGAATGTGAAAAACTGTTTGGTGTTGTTTCAATGCGGTTCAAACTGTGAAATTATGACGTTAATAAAAACCGTGAAAAAAAAATTCACCCTGGGGACAAATAAAGTTCTATCTATCTATCTATCTATCTATCTATCTATCTATCTATCTATCTATCTATCTATCTATCTATCTATCTATCTATCTATCTATCTATCTATCTATCTATCTATCTATCTATCTATCTATCTATTATATAGTGCCTTTCCTATCTATCTATCTATCTATCTATCTATCTATCTATCTATCTATTGTATAGTGCCTTTCATATCTATCTATTATATAGTGCCTTATCTATCTATCTATCTATCTATCTATCTATCTATCTATCTATCTATCTATCTATCTATCTATCATCTGTCATATAGCACCTTTTCTATCTATGAATGTAACTTATACAAATGGCCTTATATGCCCTTAAGTTATTTAATTGATCTGAAGTTGGTGACGTGATCAGGTGAGCTTAATGAAGCAGGGATCAAAAGGCACCAAGCCAAATATTTTATAGGCAGTTTAGGACTGAAGATACATGTGGTGAATTATTGTCTTGACATTGTGAGTACCTCAATGAGTACTTAATAAAGCAAAATGGGTGTGAGGGCCCCAAAAACGACCATAATGGCAGGGCCAATACCTAACCAGCCTGCCCAGGAGACTCACACTAAATCCAGCTAGCGTCAAAACTGCTAACTGCAGGCTTCCAGCCCTGAAGGCCCCGAATAAAGTGAGCTGGCAAAATAATTAGAAATGCCCCAAAACTGTAACTAAAACTCCACAAAAGGAGGGGTGACCGGAAACTCAGCAAAAGATTTATTAACAAAAGGAAAACAATGAAACAGCAAAATCAGGCAAAAAGTTGTCGCCTAAAAGGCAATCCTACAGCAAATGAGTCCAAATCCCTAATTCAGAAGAGAAAACCAGAGACGGTAAACAGCAGGACTCACAACTCCTTCACAAACGGAGCAGGGCGGACCTCCTGCTCTGGTTAAAGAGTGGGATGGGAGGGCTCAGGAGTGGTGATGTCAGAGTGGCCCCGCCTCCTGGGGCTCCACCCGTAACATTTAAATACATAGAACATAATTACAAACATCACAGAAGATGCATATAAAAACAATAAAACACATAAACATATTAATACATAACAGACGATAAATGAAAGAAATGTGATCTGGAAGGATTAACAGTTCACTTCAGGGCTCATTCTTGTGTACATCTACATTTCTTCATTCTGGGCCAATGTAGCGATGCCAGTTCACCTATTGTGTGCCTTTGGGATGTGAGAGGACGGTGAAATCCCTCGAGGTAATGCCAGCTGTGGTGGATGGCTGGGTAAGAGCCCAGGCCTGGACACCTTCATCATGGAAGGACCTGGGAAGAGAGCGTGCACAGGGCATTATCTGCCCTGGATCACTAGATGGCAGCCCCCCAGGGTTACTACAGCACCACGAATTTCCAAAGGGTGTAATGGGAATTGGAGTTTGCCAACTCAGCCCTGTTGGGTTCTGTGAATGCTGCCAGGGTGGGCTGTAGGGATTGCAGAACTCTACTCCACTGGGCTTCCACCTCACCCAGAAGTGCTTCTGGACCATGCCAACAGGCCGCCAGAAGTACCCCTGAGTGCAACATAAAAGAAGCCCCCTGCCTTCTTTCAGACAGCCAGACTTGAGAGGGCCAGGCGGAGGGAGAGAGTGAGCAAGAGAAAGAAGTAGACCAGGGGTGGGCGATGTCAGTCCTGGAGGGCCACAGTTGCTGCAGGTTTTCATTCCAACCCATTTGTTTGATTAGAAACCAGTCCTTGCCAATCTCGGACTCACCTCAGAAATGTATGGCTGGTTAATCTGCAATGTTAGCTTCTTATATCGTAGACTTTTTCTCCTTTCCAAGGATATCATCCAAATGATTTGAAGTCTAAAAACAGATCATTTTCATTCTGCCACAAAGTGTTTTATTAAACCAAATAGTGCAGGATGAATCCACATAGGTGTAAATGGAAACAAGTTAGATGGAGAACTGCCGGTTCCTTTGTCATTTGCATTTTATTGCTGATAAGGAGCCATGAAAAAAACAGAATGCAGCTGATTAAGACTGAAATAAGCAATTATAAGGGTGGGGGACTTTAATAAGTGAGACCACTAAAACAAAGCAGAAAAATGTCACTTGAGCAATAAGTGCTTCATCAGCAATAATTGACCTTTTATTAAGAAACTGGGCTGAAACAAAAACCTGCAGTCACTGCGGCCCTCCAGGACCGATGCTGCCCACCCCTGAATTAGACAAAGACGTAGAATTGCCGTGTGCTTGTGCTTTGGACTTGTGCGTGTGCTGTGGAAGACACTTACTGTAAGAGTTTCCCCAAGAATACAATCCTCTTGTTTTATTGAGATTTGTATCTACAGCCTGGCTGTGTCAGGTTTGGGGGGCTGGAGTGCCCCCTGGTGGCCAACAAAGGGAGGATGTGGAGGTTAGGTCAGCACTGCTAATCCCTATGCCACACGACAAAATATTTGTTTTAGCGTGCCCTGGAATGTCTGCTTTCTCATCAAGGTCCTAAAATTATTATCATCAACTAAGCCACTGTCCCCTGATGGGATCATCTTCTGTACTTTACTGAGTGCCACCCAGTGGATGGTGAGAGCCCCGTGCCTGCGGCACTCTCATTCTCTGCTTCTTTCTTTTTTAAAATGTTTGACAGGATTTTGTTCTCTACATCATGTCTCGCTCCACTCACATTTTTGGCCGCACAATGACAGCAGCTGAGCGCCAGAAAGAGAGAGAAGGGGCTAAGAACCAGAGGAAGAGGGAATATCTTCAAGTAGACACCTTTCTTTCTGCTCCTGACATCCTGCCCTGGCACCTGCTGGTACGTCGAGGCCAGCCTCTTACCTCGTCAGGTAGGCATCGCTGATGTGTGACTCTGGAAGAAGAAGTGAATTGTGAATTTGGTTTGTCTTTAGTTGAGTATGGAGAGTGAGTGAGTGAGTGCAGCGATGGGCATTTTGATTCATTTTACTAAACTAATTCTTTCAAACTGCCCGATTAAGTGATTTGATTCTTTTGATTCATTTTTAATTTGTTTGATTCACTGTTAGGATTAGATGTTGGCGCATATGTAAAGTCCAGGGTGGTTGGGGATTCCACCCTGATCACATCACTATTATATAATTTGATATTCCATACACTGCGGTGGGTTGGCACCCTGCCCAGGATTGGTTCCTGCCTTGTGCCCTGTGTTGGCTGGGATTGGCTCCAGCGGACCCCCGTGACCCTATTCGGATTCAGCGGGTTAGCAAATGGATGGATGGATGGATGGATATTCCATACATTATTTTATATATACTGTATGTGTGTATGTACTGTATATATCATGAAATATATATTTGAGATGATGACAGTTCATATGACATTGTCTCGTTTCGGTACACAGAGCATGACAAGACATTTAAGATAAGACATATTTAAAACAAATCACAAGTGAGCGAGAATCGTGTGACTCATTCGTGTGCAATGATTCAGTTCACAGATCAAATGAGAGAGAATCGTGTGACTCGATCTCGGGTAATCATTTATTGCATGAATCAAATGTGCGAGGATTATGCGATTCCTTCTCAGGTAATGATTCATTTCATGAATCAGAGGTCTGAGAATCGTGCGACTCGTTCTCGGGTAATCATTCATTTCACGAATCAAATGTGCGAGGAGCGTGTATCGGTCCGGTGCCACTAAGATTCATACCGTCGAAGAGATGGTGATTTATGTATTTTTTTAGTGGAGATTCCAGGGATGCACCTAGCCTTTGTCCGACCCTCGCACACTCACAGAGACAAAAACACAACAGAAATAAAACAGCAAATAAAGAATATATTAATAATAACTGAAAACAACGATCCCAGCCCAGGTCCCCTTATGGTGATTATACAAAAACAATTGACAACCATAACCACACACAGTAAAGTCCATGAAAAACGGCAATGGATGAAATGTAATACTGAAGATAGATAGTCCAGCGATCCGCACGTTGAATGGGAATGTAAAGATAGTCCTACCGGTATTTCCTGATGAAATGAAGACAGGTGGACGGGTTCAGGAGCGCTCCTTACTTCGCAGGATGGCCATAAATCCACATACAGTGCTCATGTACACAGGCAGATGGCATCACCAACCCCTTTTTAAAAGCCGCGCTGGCCTCCTTTGACCCCAACAGTGCCTGCACCCTCAGGTGAAGACCAATCAGAGCCACTGCACTCCAGTAGCACCGCTACAAGCGTGTGACTCATTCTTGGGTAATGGTTCATTTCACAAATCAAATCAATGCAAGTCACTTGACTCGTTTTCAGGTAATGATTCATTTCACGAATCAAATCAATAAGAATCATGTGACTCATTCATAGGTAATGATTCAGTTCATGAAGCAAATCAATGAGAATTATGTGACGTCTTCTTCAGTAATGATTTATTTCATGCATTAGATGTGTGAGGATCATGTGACTCGTTCTCAGTTAATGATTCATTTCACAAATCAAATCAATGCAAGTCACTTGACTCGTTTTCAGGTAATGATTCATTTCACAAATCAAATCAACGAGAATCATGTGACTCATTCTCGGGTAATGCTTCAGTTTCGAACTCAAAAGAATCAGTGAATGGCAAATGGTCAGTGCATTAATTAAATTATACAGAAAACAATTAGTACATTCTAATATAAATGTATATTATTATTATAATATAAATGTGTTGCACTGCTGCCTCGCAGTAAGGACTCCTGGGTTCGCTTCCCGGGTCCTCCCTGCGTGGAGTTTGCACGTTCTCCCCGTGTCTGCGTGGGTTTCCTCCCACAGTCCAAAGACATGCAGGTTAGGTGGATTGGCGACCCTAAATTTTCCCCAGTGTGTGCTTGGTGTGTGGGTGGTTGCCCTGCCTGGGATTTGTTCCTGCCTTGCGCCCTGTGTTGGCTGGCATTGGCTCCAGCAGACCACCGTGACCCTGTAGTTAGGATATAGCGGGTTGGGAAATGACTGACTGTTACTGTGTTGCACTTGTATAATGAAAGAGTGAATCTTCGGTTTTCATTTGCTAATATCGATTTAGTTTGAGCTCAAAAGGATTGTAAGTGAAGCGAGTTGAGTCGACACACGTGGTTCAGACGGTTCTTGAGCACACTTTAAACATCTACCAGCATCTGCAAAATAAAAGACTCTATGACATCCTGCAGGACATGCATGTGCTTTTGCACTCCAGTTGAGCACCACTGAAATAATTTGTTTGTGTTCACAAAATGATTTGTGCGATTTACTGAAAAGAGACATTCAAAAAGAACGACTCGCCCATTCCTAGTGCGGCGGACTGACTTCTAGACACACGGTACAAATGTGTCGGTGCTTCACTTCTCTAGGACTCCTATTCGATTTCCGTCTTGTCTGTGGAGTTTGAGTCCTCTTTCCATGTTCACAAGAGTTTTCAATGGGAACTCAAAGACGTCCTTTTGTGTTGACTGCTGACATTAATGAGTGTGTGCCCTGTGATGGACTGGCATCCCCCATGCAGGGTGGTACACTGCCTTGTGCTTGTTGCTGCTGCTATAGGCTATTAATGAACACAACCTTGAAAAGGTTGCCCTTTTTTGCAGTTTGAAACAAAAGTTCATGTTAAAGTGTTGCGATCCACTTTAAAACACACCTTCTTTCAACCGTAGCTCACCACCGACTGACAGCAATGAAGCAGTTGAATCTCGTCACACACTGTTACTAAGCTTCGACGTACCGCTTCCCGTATTGAAGATCCCCGCCCTTCCGTTGGATGGCGCTCGGCGGCAGCATTGATATTGTTTGATCACACCTTGTGTTTCACGTAGCCTAAGCCAAAACACAAGGTGTAAAACAAAGTCGAAGAACAGAAAACAATTTGCAGCCGGAGAGATCTTTAACAATTGGGAACCACCAGGCGGCGCTAGAGAGCCCCAAAGCCGAAGCACAACTTCACAGCCACAAGACGCGTTCAAATAAAATGGATTTATTTCTACAGTTACCTTTCACAAAGGTTCCCAAAGCACAATCCGCACTCTTTTCTCCTCCTCAACACCTCCCTGGTGAGCTTGGTCCACTTCCACCCGACTGGATGAGGTCGAGTGTCCACTATTAGCTTAGATCTGGAAGTACTTCTGGGTGCTAGGCCATAGCCCAATGGAAGCACTTCCGGGTCAATTGGAAGTCCCTCAGTATAGGGTTTGTTAACTCCTTCATCTCCCCCTGGCAGTCCCCACAGAACACCACAGGGGAGCATCAAGGAGTTACAGGTTCTAGCATGACCTGCAGGAGTCCATGTGGAAACTTTAAACACCTAACGTCCTGGGGGAGGAAATGTAGCGGATCAGTTGTCCTGCCAAATCCAAATGCCAAATATGGGCCTCCCAGCCTGGCATCATTCCTGGATCTAACCTAGCAGGGGCGCCAGTGTATGCATTCTGGCATCGCCATCCCCTGCCTGTCTTCTGGGCGAGTTTCTTGGAGTGGCATTGGCCTGGCCTCCTGTCCGGTTAAGGAACCACACAACGATGACACTGGTACAGTAAATGAGTGTGTGATGCTGACCTTCATCACACTGTGGTAATCATGCCACTTGTTGCACACTCCCTGATGTCTTCTCTGGCACCCGTGCATCACCAAGAGCAGAAAATGGCGGCACTGATACTAAAATAAAATGGCACCTGGTGAAGACTCAAATCGAAATGAACGCAATCCCAAATGAAAACACAGACCAGACCCTTAAATTATTTGACCTCTAACCAAGCCCCCAAAAAACACACACACATACACACCAAACAATCGTCATTATTTTTATAGGCCAAGGAAAAGGTGATTAAAGGGGAAAACAAAGTCACAGTCATCATGACAAGGCCAGAAATTGAATATACAAGAACTAATACTTAAGGGCAAAAATACAAAAGGCAAACTTTCAACAACAACAACATTTATTTCCATAGCACATTTTCATACGAATAATGTAGCTCAAAGTGCATTACATGATGAAGAAAGAGAAAAAAAGACAAAATAAATAAAAATTAGAATAAGGGAACAGTAATTAACATAGAAGAAAAATAAGGTGGTCCAATGGCCAGGGAGGACAGAAAAAACAAACAAAAAAAAACTTCAGACGGCTGGAGAGAAAAACTAAAATCTGCAGGGGGTACCGAGGCCACGAGACCACCGAGCCCCCTCTAAGCATTCTACCTGACATCAATGACCTCAATCAGTCCTCATGGTATTCAGGGTTCTCATAGAAGAACTTGATGATGACGGTCACGTGGACTTCTGGCCTTTAATCCAGCAATGGAAGGGCATCACGGTGCAGGTTGTCACCTCAGAAAACCAGGAAAAGAACAGAAGAGAGAGTAGGGGTCAGTATGGATTGTGGAGCCACCATGAAGAGTAATGATAATTAATTGAATATGCAGAGCATCAGGATTAAATTAAAATGAAGTTATGAGAGATTCCATGTTATAGTAATGAGTTCTCAGCAGTTTGTTCAAAGTGCTCCACCGTATCAGCCTGGCGAGTTTCTATCGGTCAGCTCGTATTCCAGATTTGAGGTGCCTAACAGCAGAAGGCCGCCCGCCTCACAGCTTCTTATAAGTTTAGCTTTTGGAATTCTAAGCAGACCCTCATTTGAAGATCTAAGGTTACGATTTGGAATATAAGATGTCAGACACTCCGATATATAAGATGGAGCAGATTATTTAAGGCTTTGTAAACCATAAGCAGCATTTTAAAGTCAATTCTGAATGGCACAGGTAAGACCTAAGAAAACCAAAGCCCTCTTCTCTTATGATTTGGACTTCTCCTTAACTGCTCAAAAAAATTAAAGGAACACTTTGAAAACACATCAGATCTCAATGGGAAACAGAAATCCTCCTGGATATCTATACTGATGTAGACTGGGTAATGTGTTAGGAACGAAAGGATGCCACATCGTTTGATGGAAATGAAAATGATCAACCTACAGAGCCCTGAATTCAAAGACGCCCCAAAAATCAGAGTGAAAAAATGATGTGGCAGGCTAGTCCATTTTGCCAAAATTTAATTGCAGCAACTCCAAATTGTACGCAGCACTTTGTATGGCCCCTGTGTTCTTGTATACATGCCTGACAACATTGGTGCATGCTTCTAATGAGATGACAGATGGTGTTGTGGGGGATCTCCTCCCAGATCTGGACCAGGGCATCACTGAGCTCCTGGACAGTCTGAGGTGCAACCTGGTGGCATTGGATGGACCAAAACATAATGTCCCAGAGGTGTTCTATTGGATTTAGGTCAGGAAAGTGTGGTGGCCAGTCAATGGTATCAATTCCTTCATCCTCCAGGAACTGCCTGCATACTCTCACCACATGAGGCCAGGAATTGTCGTGCACCAGGAGCCACTGTACCAGCATAGGGTCTGACAATGGGTCCAAGGATTTCATCCTGATACCTAATGGCAGCCAAGGTGCCTTTGTCAAGCCTGTAGCAGTCTGTGTGACCCTCCATGGATATGCCTCCCCAGACAATCATTAACCCACCACCAAACTGCTCATGCTGAATGATGTTACAGGCAGCATAATGTTCTCCATGGCTTCTCCAGACCCTTTCACTTCTGTCACGTGCTCAGGGTGAACCTGCTCTCATCTGTAAAAGCACAGGGCACCAGTGGTGCATCTGCCAATTCTGGTATTCTATGGCGAATGCCAATCGAGCTGCATGCTGCTGGGCAGTGAGCTCAGGGCCCATTAGAGGACATGGGGCCCTTGGGTCACCCTCATGAAGTCTTTCTGGTTGTTTGGTCAGAGACATTCACACCAGTGGCCTGCTGGAGGTCATTTTGTAGGGCTCTGGCAGTGCTCATCCTGTTCCTCCTTGCCCAAAGGAGCAGATACTGGTCCTGCTGATGGGTTATGGACCTTCTATGGCCCTCTCCAGCTCTCCTAGAGTAACTGCTTGTCTCCTAGAATCTCCTCCATGCCCTTGAGACTGTGCAGGGAGACACAGCAAACCTTCTGGCAATGACACGTATTGATGTGCCATCCTGGAGAAGTTGGACTACCTGTGCAACCTCTGTAGGGTCCAGGTATCGCCTCATGCTACCAGTAGTGACACTGACTGTAGCCAAATGCAAAACTAGTGAAGAAACAGTCAGAAAAGATGAGGAGGGAAAATGTCAGTGGCCTCCACCTGTTAAACCATTCCTGTTTTGGGGTCATCTCATTGTTGCCCCTCTAGTGCATCTGTTGTTAATTTCATTAACACCACAGCAGCTGAAACTGATTAACAACCCCCTCTGCTACTTAACTGACCAGATTAATATCCCATAAGTTTCATTGACTTTATGCTATACTCTCATTAAAAAGTGTTCCTTTAATTCTTTTGAGCAGTATATTTTGACCTTTCTCTTTATTTTCCGGTGTCTATTTTTCTCCATTTTAGGGTTTTTCTGCTTGTGTTCTGCCACAGACAGGGTGGAGAAGATTTTTTTTTAAAATAAGGAACAAATAATTTATGAATTTGTGAATTTCCCCTTTGGATTAATGAAGTTTATCTTATCTAGTCTAAGAAGAGACGCAAGTCGAAATGCAAAGTTATAGTTGAATAAATGTAGTACTTCAATTTTTTAATTTTTTTTGCCAGCAGCATTAACTAAAAAAAAGTATTGTAAGAGTCTTTTATTTTGAACATCGTTTGCATCTGTTGGGGGTTTTATACCCTAAGGAATCCTTGGGTTTCGTTTATTTTTGAAATATGCTTATGGTTTTGATTTTGAGTTTTGGATTTGGGTGTTTAAATCGCCGCCATTTTGAGGACGCTGTCATTGATTCGTGTTGCTGGGATTGTCCTGGAGTGGGCGTGTCCTCAGAGGTCATGGCCTGTCAATCATGGCATGATGGGATAAAAGGTCATTTAACCTCATCTGACTACACCTTCCTTTGAAGATTTTCTTTACTTTGTTTGTTTGGTTGTTGAATCCTCCACAGTCGTTCTAAACTTCGATTGTGTCTTATGATTATGGTTATTGTTCTCCTGGTTTTCACCCTCACTTCAGCTTTTTGTGCCATTTGCCCTCTGAAATCTTGCACTTGCATAGCATAACATCTGTCTTTTTGCATGTAACCCTGTAAACTCTGAAGTGCAAGTCGTGACCTTTAAAGCAAAAGGGCAATGTGGTCAATTCTAAGATAATTAAAGGAAAAGGAAAGGGCCAGTAAAAGACACATATTAAAGCAAATATATAAAAAAAAATACACCTCAAAAATTAAAACAGGATAAGTGTCTGTGTGTCTGTCCGGCTGCTATGTCTCTGTCATTCCAACAGACTTGTAGCGATAAAATGCATTGCATTTTTCATTCCAACAGGTGGTGCATCACAAACATTAACATTGCTTTTACAAATCCAGTACTTAATGGTATATAACAGGGACATACAGTCATATGAAAAAGTTTGGGAATCCCTCTTAATTCTTTGGGTTTTTGTTTCTCATTGGCTGGACTTCCTTTTAATATCTGACATGCCTTATGGACACAGGAGTATTTTAGCAGTGACATTAAGTTTATTGGATTAACAGAAAATATGCATCATAATAAAATTAGACAGGGGCATAAATGTGGGCACCCAACAGAGATATGACATCAATACTTAGTTGAGCCTCCTTGTGCTCCTTTGAGCCTCTCGACGCTGTCCTCCTGTAGCCTGTGATGAGTGTCTGGATTCTGGATGGAGGTATTTCTGACCATTCTTCATACAAAATCTCTCCAGTTCTGTTACATTTGATGGCCGTCGAGCATGGACAACCTGCTTCAAATCATCCCATAGATTTTCGATGATCTTTAAGTCAGGGGACTGTGACAGCCATTCCAGAACATTTGTACTTCTCCCTCTGCATGAATGCCGTTGTAGATTTTGAATTGTGTTTTGGGTCATTGTCTTGTTGGAATATCCAACCCCTGTGTAACTTCAACTTTGTGACTGATGCTTGAACATTATCCTGAAGAATTTGTTGATATTGGGTTGAATTCATCCAACCCTCAACTTTAACAAGGACGACAGTCCCTGAACTATTCACACAGCCCCACAGCATGATGGAACCTCCACCAAATTTGACAGTAGGTAGCAGGTCTCTTTCTTGGAATTCGGTGTTCTTCTTCTGCCATGCAAAGCACTTTTTGTTCTGACCAAATAACTTCATTTTTGTCTCATCAGTCCAAAGCACTTTGTTCCAAAATTAATCTGGCTTGTCTAAATGGGCATTTGATACAACAAGCGACTCTGTTTGTGGCGCGAGTGCAGAAACGGCGTCTTTCTCATCACCCTGCCATACAGATGAGCTGAATTGTAGAACGATGTACAGACACACCATCAGCAGCGAGATGTTCTTGCAGGTCTTTGGAGGTGATCTGTGGGTTGTCTGTAACCTTTCTCACAATCCTGCTCACATGCCGCTCCTGTATTTTTTCTTGGCCTGCCAGACCTGCTGGGTTTAACAGCAACTGTGCCTGTGGCCTTCCATTTCCTAATTTCATTCCTTACAGTTGGAACTGACAGTTTAAACCTCTGAGATGGCTTTTTGTAGCCTTCCCCTAAACCAGGAGACTCAACAATCTTCGTTTTCAGATCTTTGGAGAGTTGCTTTGAGGATCCTATGCTGTCTGTCACTCTTCGGAGGAGAGTCAAAAGGAAAAAAAGCACAACTTGTAATTGACCACCTTAAATACCTTCTACCACTCATGACTGGACACTCCTGTCTATGAAGTTCAAGGCGTAACAAGCTAATCAAACCAATTTGGTGTTGAAAGTAATCAGCACTGAGCAGTGACAGGCATTCAAATCAGGAACATGACAAGGGGACCCACATTTGTGCACAGCCAGTTTTTCACATTTGATGAAATTTCTTATAACTAAATACTGCGTCACTAAAAATCTTTGTTCGGAAAACACCGCAGTACTCCTAGGAAATGAAAGACATACCACTGTAATCATTTATGTTGAAATTAGAAAAAACAAAATTATTATGCAGGCTGACAGGAGTTCCCAAACTTTTTCATATGACTGTATGCATTGCATTTGCCACTCCTACAAATGGCACCTCACAAACATTTGTAGATAGATAGATAGACAGAGAGAAGGAACTTTATTTGTCCCCATAGTAATGCATCTAAAAATGTTTGTGATGAGCCATCTGTCAGAATGATAAATGTAATGTAATTCATTTCTACGGGCATTAAAAAATACATTCCAATAGATGGTGCACTGCAAACATTAACACTGACGTCTTCATTGATTACTTAGATTTCAGCCCATCTTAGATGAGTAGCACAGATAGTTTATTTTATTATTTTTTTTATTTTTTATTATACTTTATTAATCCCGAAGGAAATTACTTGGTTTTTCGCAGAGCACAGGGTCAGCCATTGTACAACACCCCTGGAGCAATTGAAGGTTAAGGGCCCAGCAGAGTAGCATCTCTTTAGGCAGTGACAGGGATTTGAACCCGCAACCTTCAGGATGCCTGCGCAGATCCTTAGCCTCAGAGTCACCACTCCGCCCTATATTTTTATATTTTATATTTTATACTAGCAAAATACCCGCGCTTCACAGCGGCAAAGTACTGCCTCGAAATTTTTATTAAGAAGAAAATTAAGCCTTTTTAAGCTGAGGGAAAATATACCAATAATTATTTGTTAAGGATCTCTTTGTATACCACATTGTGAGTTCGGCCCTCCGGTTGTAATATGACCAAGCTGTGCGCTGAGCTTACTCTTGAGCATACAATGTACAGTTGGCCATGTGAACAGTAATCTTGTTTCAAATCTCACAGCTTGGATTGCTGCTGTCATAATCGGTTTGAGTTTCATGGTTTGTTTCAATTACGACAGTATTTGTAGGACTTGTGTTGAAGTGACATTCGGCATCTGTCAAGCGTTGTAAGCATACAACCAGTTTCATCGATAACTTCACATCCAGCTTTTGAGAGTTTAAACATTCATAAACATCAAAGTGTCCACTACTGAAATCGTCACCTGTGAATCTAAGATGTTTAAGAGGCATTGGCGGTTGTCCAAAGGTGTAAAATATTTGGCCATTTGCACTTGAAAGCGACAACGAACAATTCAGCGCAGCCATCAACTCACATGCAGATCCATAGGTGAAGGGCTTAAGCATTTCACTCTTCTAGTGCTCCTGTGTAGTCTAATTATCTCCTGTACCGTCATCAGTCCACACCTTGAACCTGTCCCAGTCATTCAATACATAAGACACAATGGATATCAAGAGTGAGCCTGATATGGCCGTGCAATATGTAACACAGAGAATGGAAAAGGTAGGTGCCATCTCTGAGCATAGAAACCACTCGGTAAGTGACAGTTCTTTGATCGATGGTGCTCACCTCGATAGACATGGTAATGGGGGTACGGTGGGAATGATAAATGACATGGGTACCTGAGCAATGTAAAGTAAGTCTAAAATACCTACACAATAACTATAATTGTAATAAATGAACAATAAAACAGCAGAGAAGCCGTGGATTAAATAAAAAGGCTGTAGTTATCAGCAGGGAGACGTGAATCCCGTGGCGAAGCAAGAAAGGGAATGTAGAGACTGGAGCGATGGACGGCCTTATATAGGCAGGCAGCCAACAAAGTGGGAGGACGTGGGGATGGGGGACCCAACGCCACCTCACACGGTGACCGAGCTGCAGGCTATGGACGTATATATGTACGTAAGTAGGATTCAGTTAGCGTTGGGAATCTGCATACCAAATTTCTTGAAGATGTGCCCATAAGTAACAAAGACCATTGAAAAGTTCAATATGGCGGCCGACAGTGGCATCATACCACCGAAATAAGTACTTACATTGGTTTCGGTTAGCGCAGGAAAGCCACCTACCAAATTTCGTGAAGATGGGGCCATGAATAACAAAGTTCAACATGGCGGACGTTGTTGACCGTTATGACCATTACGCATAGCATTTCGAAATGAAACCTGCTTAACTTTTGTAAGTAAGCTGTAAGGAATGAGCCTGCCAAATTTCAACCTTCTACCTACACGGGAAGTTGGAGAATTAGTGACGTTGGAAAGTTCAAAATGGCGGCTGACAGTGGCATCATACCACCGAAATAAGTACGTACATCGGTTTCGGTTGGTGCAGGAAGCCTACCAAATTTCGAGAAGCTGGGGCCGTAAATAAGAAAGTTCAACATGGCGGACGTTGTCGACCGTTATGGCCGTTACGTGTAGAATTTCGAAATGAAACCTGCTTAACTTTTGTAAGTAAGCTGTAAGAAATGAGCCACAAAATTTCAGCCTTCTACCTACACGGGAAGTTGGAGAATTAATGATGAGTCAGTGAGTGAGTCTGTGAGGGATTTGCCTTTTATTAGTATAGACTAGCAAAATACCTGCGCTTCGCAGCGGTGAAATACCCGTGGATTAAATAAAAAGGCTGCTTCGTTGGCGAAGCAAGGAAAAGGACTTTCTTATATATCGTTCGTTTATAAAACAGTGCAGAAGCTGTGAGAAAGCTGCTTCCTTCGCAAAGTAAGGAAACAACTGAAGAGACCGCAGGGACGCGGTAAGTGTTCGGCAAGGCAGCTGAAGCGCTGCATTATGGGATCTGTAGTTTATTGTGTTACCAGCGCTTCATATCCCCAGGCCATTAATAACAATAATACAGTATATAAAATGATCTCGCGGGCTGGATATAATTACACGCCGGGCCGGATGTGGCCTGGGCCTTGAGTTTGACACATATGGACTAAATAGAACTTGAAAAGATATATTTTTTCGTACATCGAGCCCGCGTGCTATTGTGGTTTTGGTTGTATGCCTCAATAAGTCATCCTCCCCTCGCTCTTACGTTTTTGCCGTTCATCTAATGAATACACTGAGTACGGCTTTACCAAAACAATCATTGATGGCGAATAAAGTATCCATTATTCGAGTATGTAGATCGGGATATATATATATACATATATATATACCCGCGTGCAGCGAGAAGTAGTGTGTTAAAAAAGCTAGAAAAGAAAAGGGAACATTTTAAAAATAACGTAACATGACTGTCAATATACAGTATTTGTTTTGTGAGTGTTACTGAGTGTTGCTGTCATCAAGGATTTGATTATCATTATTTCTTTCAATCAGGTTCGTATTTGTACGATGTGTTGTGTTCAAGTTACATTCCGTGTTTGTCAATCGTTGTAAAGATGACAGGTTTCATTCATCGATTCGTTTCTTACTGCATCAATAAACAGCTCGTCTTCCTTTAGCGGGACATTGACTTTTTCCACCGTGTGCTTTGTTTCCACAGTAGCTGCATTTATGAATATGCTTGTATGTATCAGACGCTTCATATTTTTGCTGCCTTTCAATTGTGTAATTCGGTTTTGTTCAGCCTTTTGGAACTGTTGCTTTTATCTGTGCACTGCGTCAGTTCACGTGAGCCACTCGGTGTACTTGCATCGAAGGTTCCCAGCTGTGCTGGTGCCATCTCGTGCTATGTCCATGGCTGTATCTAATGTTACCGAAGTCCCGGCAGTTTCGCTGAGTTTGTGTCAAACACCACCCTGACCATCTCATCTTCCTCTCCATAAGCACAGTCCTTCACCCGTGAATATTTACCCGTGGCAGTTTGCTATTGGATTGCCGCTAACGGACGGCCTTATATGGGCAGGCACTAAATTACAAACGCCAGCGGCAGCCTGTCTATGAACTTAATTTAAAGTGTAGGTTTACATCGTGCTTTGTTTCCGAAGTAGCAGAACTCATGAATATGGTTTTATATGTCACTCGCTCGCTTCTTATTGTTTTGCTGCCTTCTCAATTATATAATGCATGTTTTCTTCGGCGCTTTTTGGGCCTCTTCCTGGTTTTCTATGTACTGCGTGATTACGTGGAAGGCGTGATGATGTCACACAAAACTCCGCCCCCACGGGTTTCAAGCTCATCTCCATTACAGAAAATGGAGAAAAACAGCTTCCAGTTATGACCATTACGCGTAGAATTTCGAAATGAAACCTGCCTAACTTTTGTAAGGAAGCTGTAAGGAATGAGCCTGCCAAATTTCAGCCTTCTACCTACACGGGAAGTTGGAGAATTAGTGATGAGTCAGTGAGTGAGTGAGTGAGTGAGTGAGTCAGTGAGGGCTTTGCCTTTTATTAGTATAGATATATAAAATGCTAAGGGTTGTGATGGTGTGCCACATGATTACTCACAAACTACTTGGGCTAGAATCTTGGTTTTGCTGTTAGTTGAAAGCTCATGATGTGATACGTGCTGGTGAAGTAAGAAATGGGGGTATTGGCAACCTCTGTGTTTACTGGGGTTTCTGTCTTTCTTATGGCAAGTCCCTCTGGAGGGAGATATGGCAGAAAGGAAAAGAACAGCAGTGACATCTACTGAGGGTCAACTGCATTGCTGTGGCGACTCATAGCAAGAAGATTAAGAACAGCGGCGCCATCTGCTGAGCGTCAAGTGAAGGAAACAGAATGCACACGGGTCAAAGACAGTCAAGGGCCTTCCAAACTGACCGGTGTCTTTGTCGTGACGCCACACATACTCCACGTCACAGAATGCAAGAATGACAACTACAGAGAAATGTGTGCCGACTAACGAGCAGGTCGTCAAGTACTCGCAACATCCGTCCATATGGAGGCATTGCTTTTTCATCATCGTTACATCAGCATTTGGTTCTTCTTTCAGATGTTAGACCAGCGATGTGTTCACTGTGGGCCCGTATATTTTCATAATGAAAACAAAAAAATGTGCAGCCGACATGGAAATTTTCAGCTTGCTCTGCGTGAAGCACCTGTATTTGAGGACCGGGGGTCCACGTGTCGCTTAGTATCAAAATAATTTACAAGAAATGGAGGGGAGGCCCAGCAGACCCATATCTTTCAATACTGTCACTGTGCTGCTAGAATAGGCTTTGGCTCCCTGTGAAGATTAACGACAGCGTCTCCACATTTGGAAAGCCCAATACCTGGGTGGTCTCTCTGTGAAATGCTCCACATTCCCCCCATTTTCTTATTTCGCTTACTTCTGATTTTTATGTTTTTGTTCTTTCAGAGTCTGCTGTAATCCGACCATTTAGGGGTGGAGTTGTGACCCATAATGGCGCCGAGTTGCTCCGGGAGGCTGAATTAAATACGGGAGACATCATCGGCCTGGGGAAACACTTTTTCTTTCTCTACAAGGATCCTACGTCTGCTCGTCCGTCTGTATTGCCCTGGTTGCCCCAGATCTACGCCCCACCCAACCTGAGTGGAGCATTCTGTTGTGGGGCCTGTGGGCGCTCCATTGTGGACAGGCAGGCAGCTCTACGGGATTACTTGCAGTCCCGAGAACCAATACTGAGATACCACCCAAAATTTGAAGAGCAGCTGCTAAAGGTAGGCTGGGTCGAGCCGCTCTGCATGTGTGCCCACCTTCTTCATTCGCTCCTCCCGTCTGACTGATCCACTTGTGCATCTGTTTAGGAGATTGTAGAGAAGAACGACTCCTTGCATAGTGAGGGTGGAGCCCTGGCGCCCGCCTACCTACTGGCACTTTGCATAGACCACTCCTCCAGACACCTGGCGCCGTCACACTTGCCCGTTCTACTACTGAAAACGGCCAATTTAATCAAATCTCTGGTCTTGGTGAGTCTCCTCATTTCTTTTGTTTTTTTCTTTTAATCAATTTTTTATTGATATCGGCAACAAATAGTAAGGCAACAAAAAAAGGGAAAAATATCTACTCTCTATTTAAAATGCTAAGCCGAAAAGTGCAACGATTTTGTGCAACGATTTTATGTGACCTTTTTTTAAAACCTACATATACTGTATATGTTTGGTATCATTCTTTTCAGAACTTATTGAACTTTAATGTGATGTTGTTAGATTTTCAGATTCTTATTCCGTTTTTAAATTATCAACTAAAAAAATATTCAATTACTCACGTCCCGTGAGACGAGACTTTGTGCCAAGAGATTTAACTACGCCGGGGCCGGAAATAACAGACAAAGAGTAGGACAGCCGCTGTACAGGCTTTTAAATGCTCGAAGTGCCGCGCGAGATGCAAATCACACGGCACGGCAGCAGCAGCAAGCCAGCAGCTGATCGAGCAAAGAGGAGGTTAAAAAACACTGTATTTGTTTCCCCTTGTATCACCATTTAAGAGGGGGTTTCGGAGGAGCGACCACGTCTACATGAGGTGCGTTTAGCCCCCCTCTTTACAACGCGAGCGGCAGAGACGCGAAGTGGCTGGTGGGCAGTGCAGACCCGTTGGCGAGTGAAGCGACCAGGGGGCGAACCCCCTTAGTTTTCATATATAAAAATTGAAGAACCTAAACCTCCCCTGGATGGGGGGCAACAAGCGGGTAGGCTGAATATACAGTAGGACAGGCAGAGGTTGTTTCCAAAAAGGCAAACTAAACCAAATGTAGAGCAAAAAAAGACAAAGCAAAGGCCAAAAAGCCAAAACGAACAAAAAAGGAACTTCGAGCCCAAAGTCAAAGCTTTGGATGTTGTGACAGATAGGGGCGCTGTCGTCCCCTTGAACCCTCGGACCAACAACAACAACATTTATTTCTATAACACATTTTCATACAAAAAGTAGCTCAAAGTGCTTTACATAATGAAGAAAAGAAAAATTAAAGACAAAATAAGCCATTAAAATAAGACAACATTAGTTAACATAGAAAAGGAGTAAGGTCCGATGGCCAGGGTGGACAGAAAAAAACAAAAAAAAAAACTCCAGACGGCTGGAGAAAAAAATCTGCAGGGGTTCAAGGCCACGAGACCGCCCAGTCCCCTCTGGGCATTCTACCTAACATAAATGAAACAGTCCTCTTTGTATTTAGGGTTCTCATGGAGTCACTTGATGTTGATGGTCGTACAGACTTCTGGCTTTTAATCCATCCATCACTGTTGGAACATCACGAGGATACCGGAAAAGGAAACAGAAGAGAGAGTAGGGGTTAGTACAGATTTTAGAGCCACCATGAATAGTTATTATAATGAGTTGGATATACAGAGTATCAGGATTTTAATTACAGTGAAGTTATGAGAAGGCCATGTTAAAGTGATGTGTTTTCAGCAGTGCTCCACTGTATCAGCCTGGTGAATTCCTATTGGCAGGCTATTCCAGATTTTAGGTGCATAACAGCAGCATACCACCCAGGCAGACGCACGGTCCAGTCCCACCCTCCGGAAATGACCTTCTGTTAACGTGGGCGACCCCTTGGCCTGATCCAGCCACTTAGGTCCCCAACAATGAGGATCTTACGAGCTGGATCACCCTCGGGGAAACACGCCACATGGCTGTAGTGCCATAACTGACACTCCCTCACAATGCAGGTAGTGTGCCTCATTCGGGACTCCAACACAAAGTCAAACCAACAGAACCCAAGGATTTTCCGGAAAGACAGGAGGAGTCCAGTCTTCATCTCAGGTCACTAGATAACGTCCATATCTCACAACCATATAGCAAGACAAGCACCAGGACTCTCAAGACTTGGTCCTTCGTCCTTTTGCATAGAGTATAAGTAAATCTCTGGGCCAGAGATGGACTGTGTTGGAATATACCTGTGGGCCAAGAGAGAGCAAAGTGAGCTACTGAGGAGGGGCTGGACTGCCATAGGCGGCCAGGGAGGCACAGCACCCTAGTGTGTGTGTGTGTATATATACTTTATATATCTCTATTATAATAAAAAAAAATCCTGCGACGAGACAAGACTTTTTGGAAGATTTTTTCAAGTCCCGCCCTCCTCTCAACCATATTCAGCCACGCACACAGTCCTCTCACCTCTCATTCGTGTGAATGCTTTTGACAGACTCAGTTCCTGTGCTCTCAGCTCTTATAAATTTTAACGTTTTCCTCACTTTAAGTTCCCAATTAAAGAAGATGTATTATGTCCAAATCTTGCTGAAAAATTTAATCCCGAAGGGTTATCAACAGAAAAAAATGAGTATACGGGCAATCCTAGCAACGAGAAATGATAAAAGTCAAACGAATTAACGCAAAAAATGTCAATTGGTTACACAGATAATTATTGGCATATTTTCCTTCAGTTTAAAAAGGTTTAATTTTCTTCTTAATAAAAATTTAATGCAGTACTTCGCCGCTGCGAAGCGTGGGTATTTTGCTAGTATACTAATAAAATGCAAAGCCCTCACTGACTCACTGACTGACTCACTGACTGACTGACTCATCACTAATTCTCCAACTTCCCATGTGGTTAGAAGGCTGAAATTTGGCAGGTTTATTCCTTACAGCTTACATACAAAAGTTAAGCAGGTTTCATTTCGAAATTCTACACGTAACGGTCATAACGGTCGATAACGTCCACCATGTTAAACTTTCTTATTTATGGCCCCATCTTCACGAAATTTGGTAGGTGGCTTCCCTGCGCTAACCGAAACCGATGTACGTACTTATTTCGGTGGTATGACGCCACTGTCGGCCGCCATATTTAATTTTCCAAACGTCACTTATTCTCCAACTTCCCGTGTAGGTAGAAGGCTGAAATTTGGCAGGCTCATTCCTTACAGCTTACTTACAAAAGTAAAGCAGGTTTCATTTCGAAATTCTACGTGTAATGGTCATAACGGTCGACAACGTCCACCATGTTGAACTTTCTTATTCATGGCCCCATCTTCACGAAATTTGGTAGGCGGCTTCCCTGCGCTAACCGAAACCAATGTACATACTTATTTCGGTGGTATGACGCCACTGTCGGCCGCCATATTGAACTTTTCAACAGTCTTTGTTACTTATGGGCCCATCTTCAAGAAATTTGGTACGCGGGTTCCCAACGCTAACTGAATCCTACTTACGTACATATATACGTCCATAGCCTGCAGCTCGGTCACCATGTGAGGTGGCGTTGGGTCCCCCATCCCAACGCCTCACATGTTGTTGGCCGTTTGCCTATATAAGGCCATCCGTCGCTCCGGTCTCTACATTCCCTTCCTTGCTTCGCCACGGGATTCACGTCTCCCTGTTGATAACTATAGCCTTTTTATTTAATCCACGGCTTCTCCGCTGTTTTATTGTTCATTTATTACGATTATAGTTATTGTGTAGGTATTTTAGACTTACTTTACATTGTTCAGGTACCCATTTCCTTTATCATTCCAACCGTACCCCATTAACATGTCTATTGAGGTGATCACCATCGATCAAAGAACTGTCACTTACCGAGTGGTTTCCATGCCCGGAGATGGCACCTGCCTTTTTCATTCTCTGTGTTACATATTGCACGGCCATATCAGGCTCACTCTTGATATCCATTGTGTCTTATGTATTGAATGACTGGGACAAGTTCAAGGTGTGGACTGATGACGGTACAGGAGATAATTAGACTACACAGGAGCACTAGAAGAGTGAAATGCTTAAGCCCTTCACCTATGGATCTGCATGTGAGTTGATGGCTGCCGCTGAATTGTTCAGTTGTCGCTTTCAAGTGTACCGAAATGGCCAAATATTTTACACCTTTGGACAACCGCCAGTGCCTCTTAAACATCTTAGACTCACAGGTGACGATTTCAGTAGTGGACACTTTGATGTTTATGAATGTTTAAACTCTCAAAAGCTGGATGTGAAGTTATCGATGAAACTGGTTGTATGCTTACAACGCTTGACGGATGCCGAATGTCACTTCAGCACAAGTCCTACAAATACTGTCGTAATTGAAACAAACCATGAAACTCAAACCGATTATGACAGCAGCAATCCAAGCTGTGAGATTTGAGACAAGATTACTGTTCACATGGCCAACTGTACGTTACATGCTCAAGAGTAAGCTCAGCGCACACCTTGGTCATATTACAACCGGAGGGCCAAACTGACAACGTGGTATACAAAGAGATCCTGAACAAATAATTATTGGTATATTTTCCCTCAGTTTAAAAAGGCTTAATTTTCTTCTTAATAAAACTTTTAGGGCAGTAATTCACCACTGCGAAGCGCGGGCATTTTTGCTATATATATATATATATATATATATATATATATATATATATATATATATATATATATATATATATATATATATATATATATATATATATATATATATATATACGGTGTGGCAGAAAAGTAATGAGACTGGCAACACTGCAAGCGATCTGTAACGCGCGCTGTTGTCCTTGATAGAGCACGTGTATCAGTCCCTCCCATAGCTCAGTGCGAGTTTCAACTCCTTCCGTTAACTCGTGATTTTTGTGACTGCTATTAGCGAAGTTGTGTTTTTGGTTGTGCGTCACGCAAAAATAACAGCGGAATTTGGAGCAACATTGTGCCATTAAATTTTGTGTTAAGCTTGGATTATCGGCAAGTGTGACGTTTGAAAAGTTAAAACAGGCCTATGGGGAACATTCTTTATCCCGAGCTCAAGTTTTTCAGAGAGGCCTTCAACTTCGAAAACCAATGAAAACATTGAACGTGTGAACACTCTTGTGAGATCAGACCGTCGTTTAACATTAAGAATGTTGAGTGAACAATTAAATTTGAACAGATTTACCGTTCATCAAATTTTGACTGAACATTTGCACATGCGAAAGGACTGTGCCAAAATGGTGCCCAAAAACTGCCCTCTTTATAACAGAATTTTTGACCTCAAAAGGCATTCCTGTGGTTCCCCAGTCCCCTTATTCACCTGACCTCAGCCCGTGTGACTTTTTCCTAAACTGAAAAATGTCCTCAAAGGACGTCATTTGGGGACTTTAGAAAACATCCAAAAGAGTGTAACGGACATGCTGAAGACCATACTGGTTGAAGACTTCCAGCACTGCTACCAACAGTGGGAACAACGTCTCCATCGGTGTGTAGCTGCCCAAGGAAACTACTTTGAAGGAGATAACATTGATGTTTGAAAAAAATAAAAACTTTGGTAAATAAAAAATCAGTCTTATTACTTTTCTGCCACACCTCGTATATATGTATATACATATATATATAATGAGCATCCAATGGTTAAAAATTGAATAGGTATGCCCGTTGCATATGCATAAGAGGCTTTGTGGTTGCACACTAATAGTTAACACAAGTATGGCCCCCTAGTGGCTAAAGTTGTGAATTGTACGCCATAAGGTTGCCAGTTTAGTCCCCACTAGAGATGATCACCCGCCGGCCGTGGAATTCACTTCGCTGCAACTTTGGCAAGAATGTGGAAATATTTGGGAACTCCGCTGGACTTGGTGAAATGCATTAAAGTCAATGGGAAAGGAGAAACACACCAAGGTTGGAGTGGATTATATTGGTTCGGTGGTCTTTTAAGAGTCCCGGAGAGAGATAAAAAAAAGTGTCTGCCAACTATGCTGGACTGATTATTGTGGACAATTCCGATTATTGTGTATTCCTCAGAATGGCGTTATATAAAACCACAAGCTCACAGACTGAGTCCTCGCCACCGAATCATCGTGCAACTCTTTATTAGACTTACTCTGCACTAACACTGATAAATCTTAAAATGCCGTTTTCATTTTAAACGTTTTCCATTCATCCATCCATCCATTTTCCAACCCGCTGAATCCGAACACAGGGTCACGGGGGTCTGCTGGAGCCAATCCCAGCCAACACAAGGCAGGAACCAATCCCCAAGCAGGGTGCCAACCCACCGCAGGACACACACAAGCACACCTACACACCAAGGCCAATTTAGAATCGCCAATCCACCTAACCAGCGTGTCTTTGGACTGTGGGAGGAAACCGGAGCGCCCGGAGGAAACCCACGCACACACGGGGAGAACATGCAAACTTCACGCAGGGAGAACCCGGGAAGCGAACCCGGGTCTCCTAACTGCGTGGCAGCAGCGCTACCACTGCGCCACCACGCCGCCCGTTTTCCATTCACAAGATCATTTTCTAATAAAGATCCTCACCCACACTAAAACACCAAACATGCAGAAATCCAAGGCTTGATTAACATCCAGAAGTAGGCCCCAGGGTGATGTAGCTCCTTAACAGACAGCTGATCATACTTTAAAAAATTCAGCGCACAGACCTCAGGTCATTTAATGCAGCGTGAATTTTGTCATGAGACTTGATTGCTACATTAACCCCCCTCGGCCATTTTGACACCTGGATACTCAATCGTTTCATTGAATCAGGGGTGGGGTATTCTCCATGATCATTTCTGTGTTTCTTCCATGATGACTGACTGGTCAAGGAATGAGACATTGTAATACATAAGATCCAGTCAGGGAAGGACTACGTAATAAGCACAAACACACCCAAGTGCAATTAGAGTCTGCTTTTTCAAAAGTCTACAGTATGTTTTCACCCATCCACACTGCAGAGCCAAACAAGCGTTTGCACGAGTTCACAGCTCTGCAGGGCGTTTTCAAATGTCTCCGTTATGAGGGGGTTAAAACACGTGGGTTTTGTGGATTAAAGGTGAAAACAAAGACGACGCAGTAGTGTAGCGGGGCTACATAAAATGTCAAGTCTGCATTTGTTCAGTGTTTATGAGACCTTTTTCTTGTATAAAATATACATACTGTATATATTGTAGCCCGCAGGGGGAATTTAGCTCGTTCTTTCATACACAGCCTTTTTATTCTGCTGTGGGAAATGCTGCCCAAACTGTTTCCCACCTGCACAGCACAGTACAAAGCACAACAGGCACAGGTTATAAACAGGCATCTGGGTGTACTTCCTATGGCCCATTAGTGTGGACTGGAACAAGTTGGGCTCCGCGATCGCTGCGGCACTGCCTGGCGGCACCCTGAGAACCCAACAAGGCTTTATGGAACTCCAACTCCCATGAAGCCTTGTGGAATCTGAGCCACCGCTGCAGCATGTTGGGGGGATGGCTTTTGCCATCTTGTTCTCCAGGGAAATTAATGCCCTGTGCCCGTTGTCTTTCCTGGTCCTTCTTTAAGGGTCCAGGCTGTCTGCCACAATATTGTGTGTATATATATATATATACATACAGTATAGATAAAATCCTAAGCCTAAACGTACAACGATTTTATGTGATGTTTTTATGTCACATTTTAAATCAGGCTTATTTTAAAACCTACATAAATGTATGTGTTTGGTATCATTCTTTTCAGAATTTATTAAACTTTAATGTGATGTTGTTAATGATTTTCAGATTGTTATTCCGTTTTTAAATTTTAAACTAAAATATCAAGAAAGTCGTGCATCGAGCACAGTTTAACGGGAATACTCCAATCGGTAAGAGAGTAAATATTTTATTCTCATTTCATGATTTTTACTCCATTAAATAATATTTACAAAAATGTGAGGGGTGTACTCACTTTTGTGAGATACTGTATATATATATACTGCTCAAAAAAATTAAAGGAACACTTTGAAAACACATCAGATCTCAATGGGAAAAAGAAATCCTCCTGGATATCTATACTGATATAGACTGGGTAATGTGTTAGGAACGAAAGGATGCCACATCGTTTGATGGAAATGAAAATGATCAACCTACAGAGCCCTGAATTCAAAGACGCCCCAAAAATCAGAGTGAAAAAATGATGTGGCAGGCTAGTCCATTTTGCCAAAATTTAATTGCAGCAACTCAAAATTGTATGCAGCACTTTGTATGGCCCCTGTGTTCTTGTATACATGCCTGACAACATCGGTGCATGCTTCTAATGAGATGACAGATGGTGTTGTGGGGGATCTCCTCCCAGATCTGGACCAGGGCATCACTGAGCTCCTGGACAGTCTGAGGTGCAACCTGGTGGCATTGGATGGACCAAAACATAATGTCCCAGAGGTGTTCTATTGGATTTAGGTCAGGAAAGTGTGGTGGCCAGTCAATGGTATCAATTCCTTCATCCTCCAGGAACTGCCTGCATACTCTCACCACATGAGGCCAGGAATTGTCGTGCACCAGGAGCCACTGTACCAGCATAGGGTCTGACAATGGGTCCAAGGATTTCATCCTGATACCTAATGGCAGCCAAGGTGCCTTTGTCAAGCCTGTAGCGGTCTGTGTGACCCTCCATGGATATGCCTCCCCAGACAATCATTAACCCACCACCAAACTGCTCATGCTGAATGATGTTACAGGCAGCATAATGTTCTCCATGGCTTCTCCAGACCCTTTCACTTCTGTCACGTGCTCAGGGTGAACCTGCTCTCATCTGTAAAAGCACAGGGCACCAGTGGTGCATCTGCCAATTCTGGTATTCTATGGCGAATGCCAATCGAGCTGCATGCTGCTGGGCAGTGAGCTCAGGGCCCATTAGAGGACATGGGGCCCTTGGGTCACCCTCATGAAGTCTTTCTGGTTGTTTGGTCAGAGACATTCACACCAGTGGCCTGCTGGAGGTCATTTTGTAGGGCTCTGGCAGTGCTCATCCTGTTCCTCCTTGCCCAAAGGAGCAGATACTGGTCCTGCTGATGGGTTATGGACCTTCTATGGCCCTCTCCAGCTCTCCTAGAGTAACTGCTTGTCTCCTAGAATCTCCTCCATGCCCTTGAGACTGTGCAGGGAGACACAGCAAACCTTCTGGCAATGACACGTATTGATGTGCCATCCTGGAGAAGTTGGACTACCTGTGCAACCTCTGTAGGGTCCAGGTATCGCCTCATGCTACCAGTAGTGACACTGACTGTAGCCAAATGCAAAACTAGTGAAGAAACAGTCAGAAAAGATGAGGAGGGAAAAATGTCAGTGGCCTCCACCTGTTAAACCATTCCTGTTTTGGGGGTCATCTCATTGTTGCCCCTCTAGTGCATCTGTTGTTAATTTCATTAACACCACAGCAGCTGAAACTGATTAACAACCCCCTGTGCTACTTAACTGACCAGATTAATATCCCATAAGTTTCATTGACTTTATGCTATACTCTGATTAAAAAGTGTTCCTTTAATTCTTTTGAGCAGTATATATATATATATATTGTATATGTGTGTGTGATACAGCACCTGCCAATGAGTACATCACACGTATTTTGCCCTAATTGGGACTCATCAGGGGCACAGTCCCTTATGGGGATTGAACCTTGGATGTCAGCTCCTGAGGTGAAGCCTCTGATGTTGTGCCATGGCAGCCGGTTCTCTTACTTGACAGGGTAAAGATTGGAGTATTACATTCCTACCTCTGAATCACAATCTGATTATCTGGATTGTTACCTACCAGGTAATGCTTGTGACTGTTTGGTTATATATTCCTGTGTCTGAGCCTAAGCTGCACCCATCTACACAATACACCCTGAACTCCCACTACTTTTAGTTTGATGCCCACCCTCTCATGTGGCACCTTTCTGAAAGTCCAGATAAATAATATCATAAGCTCCACTTTGATATTGCTCTTTTGTTGCCTCCTCATAGAATTCCAGCCTGTTAGTAAATCACGACCTCCCTCTTCTGACCCCATTGCTGACTGTTCAGATTAACTCCTGTTCTTGCCATGTGCTGCTCAATCTTATCCTTAATAATTCCTTCCATTAATTTTCCGTTGATGCACGTTAAGCTTACTGGCCTGTGGTTGCTTGGATCTGCCTGGTTACCCTTTTTTATAATGGGATAATATTTGCCATTGTTTCTACAGTGTGCAGTGACTTCCTAAAAATATGTGTCAAGGGTTTCTATCTGTACTTGCTAGCCTCCTTAAGGACTGGAGAGTAAATATTATCTGTTCCTGGTGATTTGTTTGATTTCATCTTATTTAATCTGAGCAGCACTTCTCCCTCTACAATCTCCAAATCCCTCAGTACCTCCTTAGTAGTCCCTGTTACTGCTCTGAGGTTATCCACTTCCTCACTTGTGAAGTCCTTAGAAAAATGTGAGTTTAGAGCATCTGCTTTTTCACTGTCTGTTTCTTTTAATTCCCCTTCACATTCTCTTTGACTGTTCTTTGGGTCGTCTTTCGCCTTATCTGCTCTGTTGCTCTCCAACTGTCTTTTATCCTCCCTAATATCCTTCTTAGTTGCCCTCATGTTCTCATATGCCCTTCTATTCTCCTTGGAGTTACTCTTATACGCCTTATTCATCTGTTTTTCCTTTAACTTCTTTTTACCTCTTTATTGCCCCACTGCATAGCTTTTTAAATCTCCTAGTAATTCCAAACTTAGATGTGTACCTGTCATGCATTACAAGTAAAAACATTTTTAAACCTGTTCTGCTACTATTCTCCACTCTTAACAGCTTATCCCAGTCTATCCTCCTTAGACTTTACTGCGTTTGCTCAAAATTTGCTCTACCAAAGTTAAACTTTGCATCTTCACTCTTACAAAACACTGAGAATTTTATGAAATTATGGCCACTTTACCCTAGTGGTTCAATCACCTCTACACCCTCAATTTTATTGTGGTTATTACAAAATACTAAATCCAGGCAGGCTTCACCTCGTGGTGGTGCTTTAACATACTGAGCTAAAAAAACGTCACTGATAACTTCTAAAAACTCTTCTGCTACACTATTTGCAAGGTTATCCCAGTTAATATTCGGATAGTTAAAGTCCCCCATGACTATAATATCCTCCTGTTAACTTGCCTTTTTGATATTACTAAAAAGATGTGTGTTGAAATTACTGTCTGTATTGGGTGGTCTACAACACACTCCTAAAATAAGGCCGCTTTCCCTAAACCTCTTCAGGCAAAGCCACATGTCCTCACTAAGATGGGACTCATCGTCCAACTGAAGAGGACCTGCGTTTAAATTCTCTTTGACATAAACAGCGACCCCAAGTCTTTTTCTGTTCTGTCTAACCCTTCCTAAGAAACGTGTACCCCTCTATGTTACACTCGTCCCCATCTTTGTTATTTAGACAGGTTTCCGTTATTGCTATAATATCATACTGTAATTGGTTCCTCCCTTGTGCCCTGTGTTGGCTGGGATTGGCTCCAGCAGACCCCGTGACCCTGTATTGGGATTCAGCGGGTTAGAAATGGATGGATGGATGGCTGTAATTATGCTCTGCCCCATACAACTCCAACTCGCTTGTTTAATTTTTGATACGTCTATCATTACGGCAAGCTATTTTTAATGTGTTACTCCTTTTATTGTTACACTAGCAAAATACCCGCGTTTCGACAGCGGAGAAGAAGTGTGTTAAAGAAGTTATGAAAAAGAAAAGGAAACATTTAAAAAATAACGTAACATTTGCTTTCTATTCATTTGCATAAGCACAGTCCTTCACCAGCAATTATTTAATGTTCGCTCAGACCCGGCACTTAAAACTTTTTGTCGCACTTTTGCTGAGTTTGTGCCAAACTCTATTCTATCCCTGACCATCTCATCTTCGTTTGCATAAGCACAGTCCTTCACCAGCAATTTTAAAAATGCACGCGGCAGCCTGTCTATAAACTTAATTTAATTAACTTACGGCTTACACCGTGTGCTTTGTTTCCGCAGTAGCTGCACTTATGAATATGCTTGTATGCGTCACTCGCTTCATATTCTTTTGCTGCCTTCTCAATGGTGTAATGCGTTTTTTGCTCAGCGCTCTTTGGAGCTCTTGCTTGTTGTCTGTGTACTGCGTTCACAGTCAGTTCACGTGAGCGCTCTTTTGTGTGAGCTTGCGATGTCCACGGCTTTATTTAATGTTAGCTAAGACCCGCCACTTAAAAGTTTCTCTCGCACTTTCGCTGAGTTTGTGCCAAACACCACCCTGACCATCTCATCTTCGTCTGCATAAGCACAGTCCTTCAATCAATCAATCAATCAATCAACATTTATTTATATAGCACATATTCATACAAAAAAATGTAGCTCAAAGTGCTTTACAAAATGAATAGAAAAATAGAAGACACAATAAAAAATAAACATAAGTCAACATTAATTAACATAGAATAAGTAAGGTCCGATGGCCAGGGTGGACAGAAAAAAAAAAAAACTCCAAATGCTGGAGAAAAAAAATAAAATCTGTAGGGGTTCCAGACCACGAGACCGCCCAGTCCCCTCTGGGCATATTCACCCGTGAATATTTACCTTATATGGGCAGGCACTCAATTACGTGGGAGGCGTGATGATGCGGGACGCAACTCCGCCTCACATGGCAACGAGCTGCAGGCTATGGCCGTATATATGGTCGAAAGTAGGTTCCAGTTATGACCGTTACGCGTAGAATTTCGAAATGAAACCTGCCTAACTTTTTTAAGTAAGCGGTTAAGCGCAGGAAAGCCTACCAAATTTCGTGAAGATGGGGCCATGAATAATAAAGTTCAACATGGCGGACGTTGTTGACCGTTATGACCATTACGCGTAGAATTTCGAAATGAAACCTGCCTAACTTTTGTAAGTAAGCTGTAAGGAATGAGCCTGCCAAATTTCAGCCTTCTACCTACACGGGAAGTTGGAGAATTAGTGATGAGTGAGTGAGTGAGTGAGTGAGTGAGTCAGTCAGTGAGTCAGTCAGTGAGTCAGTCAGTGAGTCAGTGAGTGAATTGATGAGTGAGGGCTTTGCCTTTTATTAGTATAGATTTAAACATTGGGTTAGAATTTACATTACTATGCATTTTTATTTTTACACTGTTGTTTGTTCCACCATGTACAGTTCTAAACCTGACCTGTCCTAAACTCCTTGACCCATTCCCTAGTTTAAACAATCCTTGACTAACTTACTCATACACCTCCCTAACACATTGGTGCCCTTCCGGTTCAGATGCAACCCGTCACGGGGGAACATGCCCCTTCAGTTCCAAAAGGAGTCTCAATTGCCCCATAAACCTATACCCTTCTTTATGGCACCAAGATTTGAGCCACGCGTTAAGCCTTCTAATCTCCTCAGTCTTACCTGGACTGGTGTGTGGCACAAGCAGAACGACAGAGAAGACTACCTTCTCAGTTCTGCTTCTCAGCCTCACACCTAACTCTGTGAATTTGGATCGCAGAACTGACAGACTACCCTTGTGTACGTCTTTTTTTCCAACATGGACAAAGTGAACTGGATCCACCCCTGCTCTGGCCAAGAGCCTATCCACCCTTCCAGGGAGGTCCCCCACGTGTGCTCCCGGAAGGCAACACACAAGGTGTGAGACTCTCTGTCTCTGGAGCAAACCTGTGTTTTAATCCCCCCTAATGACTGAATCCCCAACTATCACTACCTCTCTCTTTCTGGGAGTTGGTTTTGAGTTGGCCCGTTGGGGCTCCTCATCCCTGCCTACCACCCCAGAATCTTCAGAGACACCGTCCAGGACCTGAAAACAATTTGACACTTCCAGTTCTGGTATTGATGTCCCCAGACAGTGTGTTAAGTTGTCAGTACCCAGTTTTGATGACAGTTTTGTCTTACATGTTCATTTTACATCGTGTCTGTGTTACAGGAGAAGATTAAGGAGATTGGAGACAAGCAGCCGGAAAAGTAAGTAGCTTTATTGGGCATTTCTAATTGGATGGTCAAAGGTGTTATGGAGAGATGGGTTGAAGGTCTTTTTATGAGGATAACTGCTGCTGCAGGTGGTGGGTACATTTTAGCTTCTCTCTGTCTATTGTCTCCTTTCCATATGTGTCTACTCTGCGTGTGAACAGCCAGCAAGACAGCCATGAGGTAAGCACTCTCAGCATCGAGGCTGTGACCACCGAGCTGCAGCCACTCATGTTCTGGATGTCCAACGCTACAGAGCTGCTCAACTTTATTCAGCTCAAGGTCCAGGATATGGAAAAGGATTGGGAGTTTGAGAGTAAGTGTTTAATGTTACCTACCCTCTAAATAGGAGGAACTCGACTAAGAGCCTAGTTGGGGAAGATCTTCCAGTGTAAATGTTGTGAATTATTATAATTGGCAGACTTGTGCGATCCAGCCCTGTCAGCTGACCTGGAGATGGGGTCAGAGGCTTTAACGCTGCTTGATGACGTCATCATGTATACCTTCCAGCAGTGTGTTTACTATCTAACTAAGGTTTGAAAGCTTCTAACATTAGTCTAGATTTATATTCCAATCTGATCACGTGTCCACCTTACCACAGCTTGACTGACTCTTATGCTTCTCAACAGACCCTTTACTCGGCTCTCCCAGCACTGCTGGATTCCAACCCATTCTCTAGTAAATCATCTGGAGATGCTCCAGATGAAGACTTGTCATCCATGCCACCAGGAGTAGCCAGAGTCCTAGAGGTATATAGATCAACCCTGGATTTAACCCGAACCTGTCAACTGCACCCTGACCTTGTGTCTCAGACGTTTGGCTACCTCTTCTTCTTCAGTAACGCATCCCTGTTCAACACCCTAATGGAAAGAGGTACGTCTGTTATCCTTTCTTCATTCAGTCAATGTTTAGATCTCTCAGGACACGAAATCCACAATGTTCATGCAGGTCATACTTTTCATAGCTAAATTTGGGTTGAGTGAGGGCTTTAGGTGCTTCCTTGATCACAGATGTTCTACAGCCTTTCTCTTTACCAGTTCCCCTCATGTTGTCTTTTCTGAACAGGCTCCAGTTCAGATTTGTTCTTCTCATGGTCTCGTGCTGTCCAGATCCGAACGAACCTTGATCTTGTGCTAGACTGGTTACAAGGTGCCGGACTAGGAGATATTGCCAATGAGTTCTTTCGCAAGCTGTCCATCACTGTGAACTTCCTCTGTATACCAAAGACTCTCCTGATTCAGGTAGGGGAAAAGAAAACCTTCATCATCTAACAGTTCATGGTACTACACTACTTGGCAAAGACGTCCTCACCTAGGACTTTCAATTTTCTTATTTCTTTTGGCATTTCTGAGAGCATAGACTCTTATTGAGTTTGTTTTCTTTCACTATTTTCTAAATAATATTCTTTTGTAAAGATCTGTTTGTGTACCAAAATCTTTGCTTAACTTTTTGCTGTCTGTACATTTTGTTTTGATCTTAGAAAAGTTTGTGTTGTTATCAATGTTTGAAGTTAGACAATGAAGAGGTGATACTGTAGGTACTTCAACTTCTTTAGCCCTCCCCTATCATACATATGTAAGCTAAGACATGGAGAGATTTAGGTAGGAGACCGGCAGGTAAGGGAGACTTCCCTTTTGCCACTATTCTCAGGAGATAGCTACCATTCGGCACATGTGGCATTGTGGTACTGAAATGGTGAGAGAAGTGCTGAAAAAAAAAAAGTGAACAAATTCCAAAGAATAAAAAGTGTGTACTGGCTGACTTTAAAAACTGCCAGCACACAGAAAAGAAACGGTACTGCGATCAGCAAAACAGAAGTGCTGGTACTGAGTACTGGAGAGTACCGACCCACTTCAAGAAATCAATAGGATCGTCATCCTTTCCTAACAATTGCCTCTTACTTAGATCTGATGTAATCTTTAGATTTGTAGAGCAGGATTTCACCACTGAATAACTCAGTAGGTCATTGAAGGATCTCTCACAGAGGTGGAGGTGGCATATTTAACTCCTTCACAGACCTCTACAAAAAATACCAAACAACTGTTCTTCGTCTTCTTTTTTCCCTAGCTGGTGACGTGGCAAGGTTTCTTCCGTAGAATGTACATTGCTGTGGTGCTGCAAGGGTTCGAATTTCACTAATGACATTTCTCCATGCTGGGCGGTCCAAGGCAATGTCTTCGGCACCGGCGTCCAGGAGGCTTAGTTGATGGTTCTTCAAGTCCTCCTCAATTTTTTTTTTCCAACTCTTTTTTGGTGCTAATCTTTACACCTTCCAATTCAGTGGTCGTTTTCGCCATAGCAATTTGTATGACGATTTTTATCGCTTATGTGGGATGTCCACGTCTACTGTCAGTTGACTATCGCACTTCTTCAGTATGATTTCGTTTTGAAGTTGATCTCGAAGAGTAATGCCTAGGATCTGATGTAAGCAAAGCATTTGGAAGACTTCAAGTTTATTCTGCTCAGATTTGAGCATAGTCCACGTTTCAGATCCGTATAGAAGAATCAGCAGGATTAATGACCTGTACAGGCGGATTTTAGTCTTGAGAGAGATGTTTGTGTTTTCCATAGGCAGCTGTTAGTAAAAAGAAAAAGGAATGGATGTGTGGATAGAGGCATGGATGGCACAAATGTCTAATATCTACTCAACTTCTTGCCCTTAGTCTAGCTGGTCTACTTTGCAAGAGGACTATCCTTTGTTAAGTCCTACGCAGTTAAATCACCTGCTCCAACATTATAAACTGGGACCTGCGAGGGAGCCCCCTGCTTCATGGGCACCACCAGAGGGCACAAACTTGACTACAGGTATGATTCTTGATTTATGGATGCTCTGTAAAGAGGACATTTAACAGGTAACTGATGTCATATCACTCATCAGCAGCGGAGGTGTGAGATGTTTTTTCAGGGAACAACCGTTTATATGCTACTTTCATATGCCAGCACCAAGATTATGAACAAAGGGGCTGCAACCTCCATGTTATATGCGTCCTTTTTAAATTGTATGGCCTCACCCAGATGCTAAGGAGACCCCCGGGCACTGATTCTTGCCCCTTAAATACCCAAATCTGCTTGTTCTGTTAACCCTAACCCTAACCCTAATTGTGTTAATTCATTTCTGGTGCTTGCTCCTGTGAGGAAGATGAATGAAATCTTTTCTTCTGCCAAATCCCTTTTTTATTTCCACCAGGTCAGGGGTGTCAAACTCAAGCCCACGGCCCTTTTTATTTATTTATTTGATTTTATTCATTTTATTGAAATAGTACAACATTCCATACAAATAAATCAATTTTTACAAAAATAGGATCGAAAACAAATCAACCCCCTCCCCTAAGATGGCCCTTTTTAAAGTGGCCTCCTTCTTCGGTATTCAAAACATGCTATAGATGGCCTGTGGCAACCATTAGTATTCTCAAGGACGGCCTTTAACGTGCATTTCATATAGAGATCATATCCGTATGTGGTTTACATTTACACCTGGCATTAAAATAAATCTCAAGTCTCAAGTGTGCTTTGGATGTTTAGAATGGAAACCAGCTGCTCACATAATGACCCAACTGTTATGAAAAGCACAAAAAGAGCCCTGCAATTTTCCAAAATGTCCACTAGGTAGGGAATTTCCCATCACGTCCCACGGCCTTGATATAAAGGCAAAAGCAAAACAGACCTGTTTATTTTCACAGAAATGCTCTGATGCATAAACAGAAGCTCCGTGGAGCACTAAAGGCACAAGGGATTCCTCAAAAAGGCAAAGGCAATCCAAGGTAAACACAGTCCCAATACGAAATCCAGAAACACCCATCCATTCATTATCCAACCCGCTATATCTTAACTACAGGGTCATGGGGGTCTGCTGGAGCCAATCCCAGCCAACACAGGGCACAAGGCAGAGAACAAACTCCAGGCAGGGTGCCAGTCCACCACAGGGCACACACACACACACACCCACGGGACAATTTAGAATCGCCAATGCACCTAACCTGCATGTCTTTGGACTGTGGGAGGAAACCCACGCAGACACGGGGAGAACATGCAAACTGAAAGCAGGGAGGACCTGGGAAGCGAACCCGGGTTTCCTAACTGTGAGGCAGCAGTGCTACCCACTGCGCCACCGTGCTGCTCATCCATATGTAAATATGTAAACTCCCTAGAGTATTTAACTGAGCCACCAGGAACTGTGGGAAACCCTCACCTTTATAGGGCTGGGGGCAGGCGGTGATGGGTAGGTGGTCCCTCCTCTTGGGGAACCACCCACAAGACATAAGGTGCACATAACACAGACGTAGGAGAACAAAGCTGATAATTAACAAAGTAACACTGTGTAGTGTGGCCAGCAAGCAGACCAGACTACAGTGAACAAAAGCTAGGGTCATCCTTTTTACATTCAGTGAAAAAGACATCCATCCGGGCCCAGAAACAAAATACAATAAAACAAGGTGGCTTCAGTCAGCTGTATTCAAGAATAAACATGACGTGGAGCTCGGCCCTCCTCAAGTGCCAGGTCGGTCCATGATGCCACTCTCTGGGAGCGGCTCGGTTTTATAGCGTTGGTGCCAAAAGGGGCGGGGCTAGGCCGTGTCCTCCAGCAGCTTTTTGGAGCCGTGAGGAAAAGAGAATATACTGTTAGTGTCAGCGCCCCCTCTCATTCTGGAGTGGAACTGCTTACCTCTTCAGAGCCCAGAATATGGTCCCCAGGTGCACATTTGTAACAACCGACACAAAAAAAAATGAACAAAAAGGACATTTGAACCCCTTTCAGAGGAGGAACCCTAGCTGAAATAAATAACACCAAGAAGAAAAAGTGAAAAGGAGGTGACGTGCCACACTGCCGTAAAGAACTTTGCTACGAGTGCCACAGGAAGGAAAAGGCAGCTCTACTTTACAGACTCTTCTCACTTTTTAAAGCTCGGCAAGTGACAAAGCTGGGCCAGCCTTCTGCAGCTCACCTGACTGTGGCGCCCAGCACCCAACATCATTCTTTTGATTTTTCTTCTGACGTGACTGTTGAACGTGGAGAGAAGACACATTTGCATTTCCACTTGTGTTAAATGTGATCGCTCTCCCGCTCCTGACCACCTCTCCATGTAGTCTGTGTGATGCACCACCAGTGCATTTACACCCATTTTCTAACGTGGTCAAGTGCCATCTGATCGTGACGCACGCAGGAGTTAACAGATGGACTTTGCCTTACTTATAAATTCTCGTCCGTTTTAGGCACTGTTGTCATTTTTTTTTACTCAAAAGCTAATTTCGGTGCTTGTGCCTGCTGGTAGCTTTCTTAACCCGCTGCAACATCCAAGAAAATAAAAGCTTATGAGGAGGGACGTGAGGCAGAACATACGATTACCATGAGCAGAGAGACATCTGTCAGTCAGGTTTGTAAAGAAAATGTTGGGCCCGCGTTGAGGGTATAAAGTGTTATAAAACTGAGTTTGACAGCCCTGCTTGAGACCTCCTGTAATATTATTTCTGGGGTGGCAGGTTACACAAGCAAAAAATGAACCCACCTTAGCCGTACTTCGTTCCCCACACTGACCGATCTCCTGCTGTCTACTTGAACTTACCTTAAATATGGCCTCACTGCCCAGCCGGGCCTGCCCTTTATCCTTCCTGCTGAGGCCTTTTGTTCCAAACACCTCTGGGAAGGAAACTGAAACCCAAGTGTTTACAACAAAAGGGATCTTTTGACTTGTCATCTCATTGTTCATTTAGATATCTTTGAAAGCTTCCTGGACCACCCCCCTCTCATACTGCCAAGTGAGGTGTCTCAGCTGCAGCTCTCTGTGCCAATCCCTTCAGAAGAACTCTACTCCGAGGTCCAACGGGTCAGAACCTTCCTGTGGAACCTGGAACAAGAGTCTTTACCGGCCAATCAGAGGATCCACCTGTGAGAAATGGCAGTGTCATCGCAGCGGTGGGACCGAATATTTTGTCCAGTTTCTTTGTAGGCTTCACGTGAACCGAGACAAGGGTGTGTATCTTAGTGTTGCAATTCCCCGATGCACGAGACTTTTCTGTCTGAAGGCCACTTGACTGTCTTCCTCGCGAGACATTGGTGTACAGTGTGTGTGTGTGTATATTTCACCGTTCACTATGTTCTGGAGTTCTGTCAATGTAGGACTATGCCTGTAGGTTATGCATGCTACTAGTTGTCTTAATTCTTCATGAGTGTGATAGATCTCGGCTAATATCTACTTTCACGTTATAATGTTTAATTACTCAAATGAATTCCTGATCCTGCTCTGTGTATGTTGAATGATTCTGTTAGGTTGCCAGTCTTGTTCTTAAAAGGTCCCAAGCATTTTAGAGCCTGTTCATTGAAGGACGTGTGCTCTTGTGCACCTCATCAGAAGATCTAGCAGGACATCTTAAATTTGGCTCATGCTGGTTAGGCTTGTATCTTATTGTACTGTGTAGGGGCTGTCAAGTCCCCCTCTGAACCTAAGAAAGTATTATTGTCCTTTGTGTGTTCTGTCATGTGTCTCTTTAATTTTGGTGAGTCCTATCATCTCATCCATCCTTTCCTACACTCTGTAAAGAGCTCACAGCACGTGCTCTGTGAAACCTCTGTGGTCTAACCAGAACTCGCTTCTGCTCTGAAGTCCCGTCGAGTCCGTAGTCTGCATTCTGTTTTACTGTATACGGTCAATTCTCTCTCTGTCTTTCTTTATTACAGTAATTCCTCAAAATTTTGCTTAACCTCATCTCTTTCTCTGAAGCCGCTCTTCCTGGTGAGGGTCACGGTGGCAGCAGGCCAAGCAAGTCAGCCCAGACTTCCCTGTCCCCCACCTACCAGATTCCAGCTCTTCCTGTGGAACTCCCAGGCGTTCCCAAGCCAGCCAAGAGATTGAATCCCTCCAGCGTGTCCCAGGTCTGGTGCAGGGTCTCTACCTGGTGGGATGTGCTCAGAGCAGATTTAGGGGGGCCACCTTGTGTGTGTGTGTGTGTGTGTGTGTGTGTGTGTGTGGCTGGTTGGGGGATGTCGGGTCATCATTACAGAATGCCCAAACCAAACTCTTGATGCAGACGAGCTGTGAATCTACTCTGAGGTTCTCCTGAATCGCTGAGCTTCTCACCCTGCCACCCAGAGAAGAATCCTCACTTCTGTTCTCATTCGATCGGCCATTACCTGCAGTTCATGACCGTAGTTGAAGATGGGGATGTAGCCTCAACTGTGAACCGAGTGCTTTGTCTTTAGTTTCCACTCCTGCTTCACCACCCTGAACTGGTAGTGTTATGAACAAGGAGTCCCAATGGACAACGCTCCCAAAAATGCACACTGGAGGGGGATATACCGCCAAACCCCGGCAAGATTAAACGACAGACACAAAATATAAATCTCTCTATTATAATAAACAAGACGAGACTTTTTAGCCTGAGATGAGACGTGACTTTTTCAGAGAGATACCTTCACATCACGCGAGACGAGACTTGCCAAGAGTTTTAACCACGCCCGGGGCCAGAAATAAAAGACAAAGAGTAGATGACAAAGTAGAACGTCGTAAAGAATTCAAAAACTCTGATGTGATACACATGTGGAGCTGGTTAGAGATAATGTAAGTACGAAAATTGGAAAGTCTCAAAAAACTGATAGTAAAGATCGCATTAGCGCAAACAAATGCAAATTATTACTCGGTGAAATAATGGAACAGCAAAAAAGAAACTGATATATTGTTTGGATTTAAACTTTAAGTCGGAGAGTTGTAGATCGTCTAATTCGTGTTGCCATCAGGGAAAAGTAGTGAAGAATCTGTGAGAATTCAAAGATCTGATATTTGGTGAAAGTGAAATGCACACACGCGAGCGGCAGAGACGCGAAGCTGCTGGCGCATAGCACAGGCTGGGGGGTTGGCAAGCGAAGTGAGCAGGGGGCGAAGCCCTCTAGTATCCATCCATCCATTATCCAACCCGCTATATCCTAACTACAGGGTCACGGGGTCTGCTGGAGCCGATCCCAGCCAACACAGGGCACAAGGCAGGAAACAAAACCCGGGCAGGGTGCCAGCCCACCGCAGGGCGCACACACCAAGCACACACTAGGGACACCAATGCACCTAACCTGCATGTCTTTGGACTGTGGGAGGAAACCCACGCAGACACGGAGAACATGCCAACTCCACGTAGGGAGGCAACCCCAGGTGTCTTAACTGCGAGGAAGCAGCGCTACCCACTGCACCACCGAGCCACCCACCCCCTAGTATAATATAAATAAAATGTTTATCCTCACAAAATACTCTTAAACAGATGAAAGCTCCATGGAGCACAATATTTAAACTGGAACTGCCTGAAACACAAGGCAATGCATGGCAACCGCAGTCTCAATGCAGAAATCCCGAGGCGAAGTCAAAAAACAAAGCACAGAGGTCCAGAGCTATCAAGAAGTGCCAGCGTAGAAGCAACACAAGAACTCGCCATAACTCCTTGGCGCACTCGAAATGAACCGTCAGGAATTGTGGGAGACCCTCCAGATGTATAGGGTGGGGGGCAGTTCCTGGCAGTGATTGGCAGGTGACTACGCCTCTTGTGGGGCCGCCCACAAAACACACGGGACATAACTAAGGGCAGTTTAAAGATCAGATGAAACATAAAGAACAAAGCGCATAATACTGACATAAATAAATGGCACCGAAGTGAACAACACAAAACAAAAAGACATGACATGAGACCCCTGGCACAGGGCCTGCAGGTCAGCTGCTGCTCGAATCTGCTCGTTGATCTCACGTTTCCTTTTTCCGTCACTCATGAACAAGATCTTGAGATACCTGAACTCCTCCACTCAGGGCTGTTGTCCCCACTCCACCTGTAGAACGCAATCAGCTCTTTTCCGAGAGAGACCCATGACCTCAGACTTGGAGGCACTGGTCCGCATCCCAGCCACTTCACACTTGGCACTTGTGGAGACTGGCCCAGACACAGACAGGCGGACACGTTCATTTCACCCACAAACACGTTTATTTATAATAGTATTAGTCACAAGTGCACCACAAAACCCCCAAAGTCCTGGCCACACAATGCCTTACTTTCTCTTCTTCAGGCCGCCTCCTTGCCTCCTCCAGCAAGCTCAGTACACTCCGCTCCCGACTCTTGCCTGGAATGAAGGGAGGCGGCCCCTTTTATTATCACCCGGATGTGCTCCAGGTGTGTTCCGGCAATCACCCGCCGACACGCCCCTGTGTGTGCCTGCTCTTCTTCCCCCCAGCACTTCCTGGTGTGGCAGAAGTGCTGAGGTCCAGGGCTCCAAAGGCATGGGGGTGGTCCCCGAAGGAACCAGGGCGGTCGCCCCCAGATGGTCTGGGGAAGGCGCAAGCCTTCCTCTGGTCCTCCTGAGCGTCCCGGCCGGGTTGCCACCCCAGCCACCTCTGACACAGCGAATCCCCCCAACTGTGTGCTGAAGGTCACAGTCAGAAGAGACAAAGAGGACAACATCATCTGAATAAAGCAACGATGCCAGTCCTAGCCTCCCCAAACTGGACACCCTCATGTCCTCGGCTGTGCCTTGATATCCCCTCCATGAAAACCACAAACAGGAGCGATGACATGTGAAGGACTTGATGGACCCCCCCCACCCACAGTGACCAAAATTTGACTTAATGCCAAGTATTCAGAGACAGCTCACACTGCTGAAGAGCACACAAGAGCGGCCCTGTTACCTCCATATTCCTGCATCACCTCCGATAGCACTTGCTGAGGGACGCGGTCATATGCTTCGTTCAAATCCACAACAGACGTGTTGACTGCATTGTCAAACTCCCATGCACCCTCCAGAAACTTTGCCAGGGAGAAGAGCTGCTCCACCACTGGTCCACAGCCTGGATGGAATCCACATCGTTCCTCCTGTGTTTTTGGCTGAGCCAGCAGCCCATGTCTTCCCTGCTTAACATGGAGGCTGATGAGCGTGATCCATCTGGAGCTGGAACACACCATCTGGACACCCGTGTTTGTCAATAAAAATGGTTGGGTCAGGTAGCAGTTCTCCTCTATGTGGTGTGCAAGGTCTCGTCTGTTTTCGATTTAACTCTTCAAAGCTTCTGCTGAACGCTCACCTTCACTCTACAAAGCCCTCCAGGTCAGTTCAACTCCTTTGTGTCCTCTGAGAAGCTCTCATACTCCGGTCGGCCCTCCTTTTTGTCCCCCGATTGTCAGGTCACTTCTCTCTTTCTAAGGTGGTAAGAGATTTGACAAACGAGAGGAGACCATTAATCTGGCCCGTTTGTTTAGCTACTAGCAAAGCTGCTCCAAAATCTCATCCAGATCCACCTTAAAGGTCCTCAAGGTGTCCAACATTCCCACAACAACAACAACAACAACAACATTTATTTCTATAGCACATTTTCATACAGATAATGACGCTCAAAGTGCTTTACATGATGAAGAAAAGAGAAATAAAAGACAAAGTAAGAATTAGAATAAGAGAACACTATTTAACAAAGAACAAGAGTAAGGTGGTCCGATGGCCAGGGAGGACAGAAAAAACAAAAAAAACTCCAGACAGCTGGAGAGTAAAAATAAAATCTGCAGGGGGGTCCAAGGCCACGAGACCACCCAGTCCCCTCTGGGCATTCTACCTAACATCAATGAAACAGTCCTCTTTGTATTCAGGGTTCTCTTGGAAGAACTTGATGATGACAGTCATGTGGACTTCTGGCTTTTAATCCATCAATGCAGGACATCACGGTGCTTTGATCAGGTGGTGATGGTGCAGGTCACCACCACAGAAAACCGGGAAAAGAAACAGAAGAGAGAGTAGGGGTCAGTACGGATTTTAGAGCCACCATGAATAGTTATTATGATGAATTGAACATACCAAGTATCAGGATTAAGTTAAAGTGAAGTTATGAGAAGGCCATGTTACAGTAAAGTGTTTTCAGCAGTTTGTTTAAAGTGCTCCACCGTATCAGCCTGGCGAGTTTCTATCGGTCAGCTCGTATTCCAGATTTGAGGTGCATAACAGCAGAAGGCCGCCCGCCTCACCACTTCTTATAAGTTTAGCTTTTGGAATTCTAAGCAGACCCTCATTTGAAGATCTGAGGTTACGATTTGGAGTGTAAGGCGTAAGACACTCCGATATATAAGATGGAGCAGATTATTGAAGGCTTTATAAACCATAAGCAGGATTTTAAAGTCAATTCTGAAAGACACAGGTAACCAGTGTAGTGACATCAAAACTGGAGAGATGTGCTCAGATTTTCTTTTCCTAGTTAGGATTCTAGCAGCTCCATTCTGCACTCGTTGCAGTCGATTGATGTCTGTTTTCGGTGGTCCTGAGAGGAGTGCGTTACAGTAATGTAGTCGACTGAAAACAAACACGTGAATTAATTTCTCAGCATCTTTCAATGATATAAGAGGTCTAACTTTTGCTATGTTTCTTAAGTGAAAAAATGCTGTCCTAGTGGTCTGATAAATATGCGATTTAAAATTCAGGTCAGAGTCAACAGTTACCCCTAAATTCTTTACCTCCGTCTTGACTTTTAATCCTGATGCATCAAATTTATTTCTAATAATCTCATTGTTTCCATTATTGCCAATCACTAAAATTTCTGTTTTCTCTTTATTTAGTTTGAGAGAATTACTACTCCATCCACTCAGAAACACAAGTAAGACATTGTGTTAGTGAAACAACAGAGTCGGGGTCATCAGGTGCTATTGATAAATATGGCTGTGTGTCATCAGCAGAGCTGTGGTAGCTCACGTTGTGCCTCGAGATAATCTGACCCAACGGAAGCATGTAAATCGAAAAGAGCAGCGGACCCAGGAGAGAGAGTATCCTTCAATAAGGGCGCGTATATAAAGGTGAGCTTCAAAAGGCCGACCTCAATTGGGCGCGGCGAATAAAGGCAAACGCAACAAAATTATTACAGAAAATGTATTAGATAAAGGCAATGATTGAACGTATAAAAAGGCGAAAGCAACAATATTAAAACATCCAATTAATTAATGCCTGTACTTCTTGACGAATAATCCATTTTTGGTATGACAGCAAGACGAACATTTTCTAATCCTATATTCAGTGCATTTCCAGATGTGTTCTCCTTTCTGAACGTGTAGCCTTCGACTACGAGTAGATCTGCACCTTTGTTGCTCTTCACATATTCCAGAGCCATTTGAACTAAATTATCTACGAACACCTTTATTCGCCGCGCCCAATTGAGGTCGCCCTTTTGAGGCTCGCCTTGTGGACCACCATACAGAATATCAGGTGTCTTTGAGTTTATAATTACCACAACTAACAAAGAATTTTCTCCCTGCCAGGTAGGATTCAAACCAATTTAAGACCCTGCCAGAGAGGCCCACCCACTGACTAAGGTGATTTCTAAGAATGTTGTGATCAATGGTGTCAAATGTGGAAGACGCTCTTCCTGGCCTCAGGGCCCTAACTGCACTCCCCCTCGATTTCCACTGTTTCAATGCAATTCACCGTTAAGTTGAAAGAATTCTGAAGGATCAACTTTCTCAGGGCCTCGGAGAATTTTGAAGACCTGGTTTAGGTCTTCTCTCCTTCTCTACGTCCAGGTTTTGCAGACTGATCCTTCCACAGCTTTTCCCCCCCCAACCCTCTCTTGATCTCCTTCCATCAACCACTTAACCTATGCAAACGTCTCGCCCACAGCTCACTTCACAGAGGAGAGCCACGTTCCTCACCAAGTGCTTTGAGTCGTAACAGGTACCACTGGGTCACTCGCAAAAATGTCACCAACATCACCCTTGTGTTTGGTCCCTCCGGTGAAGCCAAGATTAAACAATGGGTCTCTTTCCAGTTTAAAAATCGTATTTACTGCATTTCTTGTAGGACGTGTCTAGCCATCTGCAGATGTTAAATGTGGAAATGGCTAGCAGACCATTTCAGAGAGCAGAGTCGAGCTGTTAAAGTCAAAGACCTCACAAAGCCGACTGTAGAGCACTTCACATCCGTTGACCACAGCCACAGTGATTTCTTCAATTGTGTTCCTTCACAGGGTTTCAAAGACACTCGTTCATTCGTTTTCTAACCTGCTTTGCCCTGAACAGGGCCGTGAGGGTCTGCTGGAGCCTATCCCAGCCACATAGGGCACAAGGCAGGATCAAATGCTGGACAGGGTGCCAGTCCATTGCAGGGTGAACACACACACCCCAACTAGACCAATTAAGGATCACCAATTCACCTAACCTGCACACTTTTGGACTGTGGGAGGAAACCCCAGCAGACACGGAGAGACACGGACACGGAGAGAACATGCAAACTCCACGCAGGGAGGACCCTCGGAAGTGAACCCAGGTCTCCTTACTGGGAGGCAGCAGCGCTACCACTGTGCCACCGTGCCACCCTAACCCCTTTTCATTCAGTCAAAACCAGAAAATAACAGAAAGGTAAGCACTTCATTTTGCAGGTTTCTAAAGAGCTAACGAGACGTCTTGGTCGGACGGTCAGGCTTCAGTTAACCCAAGCCAGGTCCACATCAAAATGCGACGCCGTCCTCTGTGGCTGTTCTGCGTTTATATGCTGTGGACCAGAAGGGGCGTGGCCTCTTCTGAGACATGCCCTCAAGGGGAGGGGCCTCATTCAATTAGGTGCCCTCAAGTGGTGGTTTCTCTAGGCTGTGTGGGAAGAAGGAAACAAGTCTGTTAGTGGCAGTGCCCCCTCTCGCCCCGGGGTGGTATTACTTACTGCAGGTGAGCCCAGAAGAGGTGACTCTCTGGGGCGCATGTGTGAGAACTGATATGAAAGGCACTATATAATATGTGGATAGATATGAAATGCACTTTGTAATAGACAGATATGAATGGCATTACTGTATATAATAGACAGATAGGTATTCAGATATGAAAGGCACTATATAATATACACACCCACTGGTTCATAATTTAACCCTTCCATTTCTCTTTAATTTCATGGTGGGCCGAACTGACAGTTACAAGCCAGTGAGCCGTCCTTTGGTGCACCACTTCATTACTGGTTTACTTCTTTTACATTCCATAGTGTGTGTGTGGTGTATGCAGTGACACAACATCCCATCAAGAACATTAACGGGTGGGCCCAGATAGGCCAAATGACCCCTCCGTGTGTCACAAGTACACCGTAAGAGCCACGCACATTATAGTGACCTGCCATTTTGATTTGTGCTGCTATTCTGACTTCCGCCTACAAAACTGGCCACCCCGGGGTGCTGTAGGCCTACTGGTTTGAACTTGGGTCCAGCTAAAGTGAGCTCATGCGTAGCCGTCAAGGCCCGTCCAGCCCGACTCGCTAGCAGAATGGTGGACGCGAGCTCGGAGGGGTCAGCCTTGTTTGTGCAGCTGGGTCCTAAAGCAGGAAGCCCGCTTCCTTCCTGAGCTGGCAGGAAACGGCTTGGCAGGAAAGCCTGCCTTGCAGGATGCCCACGCCCAGCCTGACTGCTCTTCCATGAGCTGGGATTCTCTCATCACCTGACCAAGAATGTGCTTCCAAGGAGTCGATGACGTCAGCCGGCGTGAAGGCCGTGAGCAGCCTGCCAGTGTAGCGCCTTGCCGCTTTGATTCCAGACGGGCACCTCCAAACATTTGGGATCTACATGGACTGAAAGTGATGGGCCAGGCTTCTCATTAGCCAGCAGTGTACAATCTTCATACCCTTTGAAAGTATGTGACATGTATAGGGGGTGAGGGTCCCCCGCTGGGTCAACTGTCTCATCAGACCAGTCAGGGAAGGAGAGGATTGGCGTAAAGACTCGAGAAACTCAACACAACCAACTCAAAAGCCTGCTGTCGTATGTTGATACACTCATACACATTAAAAGTCGGTCAAGTCTCAATTTTATACAGTATAGCGCCTTTAGTAGCCAACTTCAGAGCGTTAGAGCTCACGTTCAGCCCAACAAAGCTCATCAATCCCACTCACCTAATGTCTCCAAAAGTCTCTTTTGAAGGTTTTAGTGGGGATGGAAACAAAAGGCAGTGATGTCATTCATCCTGCGGCCATTAGGTGGTGTCAGAGAGACAACTGCACCGACCCAGTCCAGGGTTCAAATGACCTTTTATTCTCACAAACTGCCTGATACAGGATTCTTCTTCTTCTTCTTACAATCCAGCACACACCACAGAATGGAATTCTTCTCTTCATCAGATGGCTTCTTTAAGACGCCTCTCAGGGGAATCACCAGCCAACAGCACCCACTGGCGGCCCGCAATGACCCCACCAGGGGTGTCCAAACAGGAGCCATGACAGAGGGAGGCTGCCACCCAGTGTACTGGGGGAAACACACAGCCCCCCAGTCCTTCAATTATGTCCTCCCAACTGGACACTAAGTGTCCTTCCACCGATGCTCTCTGTCCAGGCTGGGTGACCAGTCCTTCATGCCGGCTGATCCTCATCTCTTGTCACAATCCATAAAGCAATTTGAGAGGCTGTGCATTGTACAAGGTGCTATATAATACTTTAGTGTGTGTGTGTGTGTGTGTGTGTGTGTGTGTGTGTGTGGCTTACTACCTGGCCCGGGATTTGTTCCTGCATTGCGCCCTGTGCTGCCTGGGAGTGGCTCCAGCAGACCCCCGTGACTGTGTGTTAGGATATAGCGGGTTGGACGATGACTGACTGACATGACCTAAACCCAGGGGTGCCCGTACTTTTCCGGCTTGCGAGCTACTTTTAAAATGACCAGGTCGAAATGATCTACCTATATATATATATTGTGATAAAGGCGCTATATAGCTCCCGACCTGGCCCAGACTGACGCAGAGGCACGTGTAAAATTCACACAGGCTTTTATTTTCTCTTCAGCCGTGGGGCACGTCTTCCCCATGTCCCACAGGCCCAACACACCAACAACTCTCCACCTTGCACCACCACTCCTCCCAGGCAACCTCGTCCTCTTCCTCCCGATTCTGGCCCCTGAGTGGTGGAGGTTGGCCCGTTTTTTAGCCCACCCGGAAGTGTTCCATGTGCTTGACCACCTGGTCCCAATTGCACCTCTGGGTGGGGCTGATGACTCGTCCAGCCGGGTTCCTGAGTCTCGGCAGCACCCCCTAGCGGCCACCCCAGCTCCCAACCAGGCTGTGGAGGACTCCATGTCCCATGGAGCCACGCAGGAGACTGGGGAATCAACATCGGCCAGGGAGGCTGCCACCAAGCGTCCCAGGGGAGGTATTGAGCTGTTGTCCATAGTGGCTCCCCTGGAACATATGCACCAGGGGCATCCCGGCTGTCCTTCACAATATATATATATAAAATATTTATATATACATAGCATTCAAAGTCTGAATCACAATCTGATTGTATGGGTGGCTACCTACCAGGTAACGCGTGAGGTTGGTCTGCAAGTCGGCAAACATCCGCCACGGGTGCCCTCTCAGTTGCGAGAAGCAGATCATAGAATGTTACATACAGTAGTTAACTGTCAAATAATGCAAAGAGTACGCGACACACGTTTCGCTCTATTTTGGGCTCATCAGGCGTACACACTCCACTGCACCCCTCATCGGGGATCGAACCTCGGACGTCAGACAAACGCACTTCGATTGTGACATTGTGAGAAAAAAAATCCTCTTCCAATTCCACATCCAGCCCATACCCTCCTCAAACATTTTAAAATCCTCTCTTTAGTCGATATAAATTGGAAGGCTAACGAGATCACACGCGTTTGATCGTACGTGCGGGATGACCAGTGTGTTTGAAGAAAAGAGATCTCAGCCTGGCCGCCCTGTATGTCAATCAAGTGGCAAATGCCATGGGGAGGATGTGTGATAGACTAACGTTTAAAAATTTTTTTTTGAATGCAACGTGATCTACCAGCAGTCCCTTTGCGATCTACCGGTTGATCGCGATCGACACATAAGGCGCTTTTCCACTGCATAGTACGGCACGACACGGTTCAGTTCAGCTCACTTTTGGGGGGTTTTCCACTGGGAACAGTACCTTGTACCTGGTCCTTTTTTTAGTACCACCTCAGCCGAGGTTCCAAGCGCGCCGAACCGTTACCAAAACGTGACGTGTAAACTCCCTGGCCGGAGAAAATCGTCATTACTGCGTCACTGAACTTGCGACACGAGACACAACAGACCCGCTAGGTTTTTAGCACAGCCAGCGAAGGTTCGGACGCACTATTTTGTTTTAACCAAAAATGGCTGTTTCGTGGTCCATTGAGGAAGTACAGACGTTCCTCTCGTTGGTAGCCGAGGAGCGGATCCAGTGAGAGCTGGATGGGGCGACGCGGAATGAAAAAGTTTTTCAGGAGGTCGCTAAGCTCTTGGGCGCACATGGCTACCATCACAAACAGTGTAGGGACAAGTTAAAAAAAATGAAGAGCGACTACAGGAGCAGGAGAAGAACACCATTCCGTCGATATGCTCCATTGTTGTGTGTTTGCTTGTGGCGCGTTTACGATGATGTCACGGCAGTAGAGGCGGAGCAACTATAACGACACGTGAATAATCCCGCCCACTCTAAAGCGGTACTAAACTGCAGTCGAAACGCAAACCGAGCCGAACCAAGGTGAGCTGTACTGAACCGTGCTGTGCCGTACTCTGCAGTGGAAAAGCGCCAATTGGTCACCCCCTGACTTAACCCAACAGACCTCCACGAACAAAACTATGCAAATAACTCTACTATTCCTGCAAAGCATCATGGGATGGTGTTCACTTTGAAAGGCACTATATAAAATCACACAGTTCCATGTTCACAGCCCATCGATGATTTACTCCATTGCTCTGTGTGATCTTACCAGATCTCCAAGCACAGAAGTATGAAGTTTGGTGAGGTGGTCTTCACGGTAAAAAGACATTATAAAAAAACAATAAAGCTCACAAGTTTAACTCTCGGCCACTGACTTAGCCTTTAACTCTGAGGGAGCGATTTAACCTGTCAGCAGCAGAAAAATACAGAAAAGGGCTAAACTGTACCTGGGACTTGAAGAGTGTCCACCAGATATCACAAAGACAGCGACTAACAAACGCATCGTGACAAAATGAAGTCTGTGAAAACTGCAATCGAGATACCAGATGATCGAGCAAACCGGATTTAATGAACTGGTCAGCTGCGAGGAAATGGCTGACAGTCTTGTTAAATCAAGGACATCATGGGGAACTGGTCCATCCTGCGCACGTAGTCTGTCTTTCATGTCATACCAGTCTTGAACTGGGTACACGGGGATATCTCGCCATTCATCAAGATGAGAAACCTGCAGATCCTAGAGGGAAAAAGGAGGTGAACATCAACTTCACACTTGGTGTTCACTGATGTTTAGCTCTGGTGTTCATGAAGCCACTCGTGAGTCATTTCAGCAGTGAAAATGGGGGCATCAATCATCCTGGAAGTGGGAAACATAAAGAAAGAATCAATCATGCTTGGCCCACGGGGTGCACCTGATCCTGTGAGATGACCTCATAGTCCTTGGCTGGTGCATAACCATGAAGCGCTATCATCATGTCATTGGGGGGTCTCCCTCCATGTTTAAAAGCAGCTGAGCATGTCCTTTGGCTTTTATCCGACGCATACCCATCCAGATGTACGTAGTAAGCTGTAATCAGAATATAAGTTTAACAGGTCATGGTGCTCTGTGCAAATATTTTCAATAATCTTTTCTTATCTTCTCACGTGTACAGCTAACACAAAGCCAGGTTAGGTACAGGGGTCATCATTTAGAACTGCTAGGCCAGCATTGGAAGACAAGACAAGTTAAGAACAACTGCAAATGGCCAACGTGCACTATTTCTGTGTGTCAGAGTCAGCATGACATTGTGTCCTCTCTTTTCCTAGTTTGGAATGGCCTGATTCACCGAAGTGGGGGCCTGCACGTGGAGAAAGGGTATAAAGCCTTGGCACATTGCCTGGCACACCTTTGAAGCCGACGGACGGACGGGAGATAACGTCATCCGACTTGGAAAATCCTTCCAACGCAGAGACAAAAAAAATGGCAGACTGTATACATCGAGCTCCCACTTCGGTAAAAGTCTTGGCATTGGCTTCCTCGTCTGTCATGCCGCGTAAATCATCATTAACTCTTTGAGGGCTGAATATTTTTTCCAAAAAGCTCAGTTTTCTGAAAAGCACACAAAGCGATGATTTCACACATAAATCAACCTAAAACGTCTGTGGCTACATGCTGAGGCTGCTGTTGGCGCATGTTTAGTTTCTCTGTGGCTGCGAAGGGGGGCACCTCGATGGCCATCAGGAATGCATGATGGGCTGGCTGCCTTGGGTGTCTTTGCACAGTAGGTGGCTAGCGGTGGCAGTCACAGTGTGACGCAATATAGTTTGTACCTCTCGTCTTCATAAGTGGTGGTCCTCCCAGGCGAACGCTGCCATGGCGCATCAGCTACCCGAACGTCTTCAGCACCACGGGATCAGCTGGGGACTGATCGGCTGATGCCGGTACCTCACTTTCAATTTCGGTCTCCATCTCCTGATCACTTGCATCAAATTTCAAGTCGGACAAGTCAGAGTCTGATTCGGTGATCATACGCAAAACGTCCGTGGAGTATTTTAATTTGCATATCCGCTTTAGTCTCTCGCCAGATGTCGATGCCATTTTAGAAATTGTTTGCTCTTTGCTACTCACGCAGGCTACTTAACTTTCCTTCTAGCAAAGAGAGTCGAACTAAAATGGAAGGGCGAGTTTTGTCGCAGTTTACAGCCGATTACCGTCCTCTACCCCTGAATTTTGACAAACGTCGACATCGGCCCTGAAAGAGTTATTTCTCCTATGTGATTTCTCACCGCCGTATCACTAAGGGAGGGGTATCGCCCGCCTTTTAATAACATATCAATTGTGGCGGACGGCCGGGATGCCCCTTTGATACTGGGTCCAGGGGAGCAGCCATGGGATGCACACTACGTCCCCCGGAACGCGTGGTGGCAGCCCTCCTGGGTTACATCAGGGCCACAGACGTGGGACTTCAGGGCTCAGCCTTGTTGGACTCCGTGGCCACCACCAGGAGGAGCTGCACGTCTTAATGAGCCCCTGTGGGTGGTAACACAGCCACACCCGGAAGTGCAGCCTGAATTGGGTTAATTATCACCTCAAGCACTTCCGGGTGGGCTATAAGAAGAGCCTGCAGCCACTACTCCGGGTGCCAGAGTCGGAAGAAGAAGAAGAAGAAGAATGAGAATGATGATGATGATGATGATGATGATGATGATGAAGCTGCCTGGGAGGGGTGGAGGAAGAAGAGTGTGATGTTTGGATGTTTTTCTTTTCTGTGTGTTTTGGGGACTGTGTAGGGCCTGTGGGATACGGGGAAGACGTGCCCCACGGTATTCGTTCATTTTCACCTGTGCCTCCGTTGTCAGTCTGTGTCGGGTCGGCGCCAACAGAGCGCTTATTCCACACTATATAGTTTCAGGTTATGTAGCATGCCACAATTACAAAAGAAATTATTTCGAACAAGGGAGCTAGCGCCCCCTGCTGGATAGATAAGCATGGTGAGGGTTGACTTGCCAGATGAAGGGATTTCAGGTTTTCTGCTCTTTACACCACAGTGTCCATCTTTGTGTGGTGGCCTTGGTTTCTTAATAACAAACAGCTTTGTGAGGCTCATGAGGTACCGTTTTTGCTGAGATGGAGTCACAGAGGGCCCGAGTCATTTCTCTGGTCATGTTTGTGACGTTAAGCGTCTTCCCTGAGATGTGTCTGTCTACCCCATGATGTGTTCATCTGCACCCATTGGCAAGCTTCAACTTGCAGCTGCTCTTTCCCTTTGCCAGTGCCATGTGCCTCAGTGGGTTTCTGCTGATGAGTCACTCAGAGTGTTGCTCTGCCAACCCAGAGGCTAAGATGGCACAGATTTAGGACACTGCAGTTTACAAGACACAAGTCCTATCACATCACTCAGATAAATAGAGATCTCCATTTAGCCAGCTGCTTATCTGTTAGGGGCTCACAGCTCCTGGGACCCCCACCTTCCTAAAAGCATTCTGGGTAGGCTCTCAACTAGTTAAGTATGAGTGAGTGTGTCCAGTGAAGGACTGGCACTGTGTGCTTCAGAGTGACCTGTGAAAAACAGGCCTCCTGTCTGGGGTTGGCACTCTGTGTCTGAGTGTGCCCTGTGATGGAGTGGGCTCATATCCTGGACTGTCTTGATAGGACTGAGTGTGTCCAGCCAAAGCCTGACCTCTGCTCCAGGGCTAGTTCAATGTTAATGAGTGTGTTTGGTGATGGAATGGCTTCCTGTCCAGGATGGACTCCATATGTGTTAGTGACTCCATATGTGTTAGTGTGCCCTATGATGGACTGGCTTTATATCAATGAGTGTTCCCAGTAATGTACGGGTCTCCTGTCCAGTGTTGGCTCCATGTAAGTGATGGACTTGTCTCATATGTGGGGTTAGCACCATCTAAGCTAGTGTGCCCAGTGATAGACTGGCCTCCTGTCCAGGGTTGGGCCTAAATGAGTGAATGAGTGACTCAAATCATGAAGCGGCCTCACATTTAGGGTTTGCTCCATGTGAACTAGTTTGACCAGTAATGGACTAACCTCCTGTCCAGGATTGTCTCCATTTACCTGGGAGCTCCCTGTGATGGACTGGCCTCCAGTCCAGGGATGGCTCTATGTGAGCAAGTGCTTCCCATGATGCACTGGCGCCTTAGTGTGACCTGTGAAGAAATGTTCTCACATCTAGTGTTGGCTCAAATGAGTTCATGTGCCCTGTGATGGACTGGCCTCCTTTCCATAGCTGGCTCCATGTGCCTGAGTGTGTCCTGTGGTGGACCAGCCTGGACCAGAGGGGCTGACAGTAAATGACTTAGCGTACCCAGCGATGAACAGTCCTGCAGTCCAGTGTTGGCTCATTGTTATTGAGTGTGTTCTGTGATGGAATGGCCGCCCATCTGGGGTTGGCGCCATGTGCCCATGTGTGTCTTTTGACAGGCTGACCTCATGTCCAGGGATGGTGCCATATAAGCAGGTCCTGTGATTGATTGGCCTCTTGTCAAGGGTGGACTCAATTTGTGCCATGATGATTAAATGCTATGCAGATATTAAAAGAATGAGTGTGCCCGGTGATGCGCTGATCCCCCATGTGCCAATCTTTTCATATCAGTGTGCTCAGAGACTGACTGGCGACACCAGTGCAGAGTCTGTGGTGTATGAGCAAGTGTGCCCACAATGTCATGACCTTCTACCCACTGTTGTCTCTATACAAGTGACTGTGCCACTGTGATTAACTGGCATTTTGCTTTTTCCAAATGAGTGTGCCATGTGATCAACTGGCATCTGGTCCAAGGTTGGACTCCATGTAACAGAACTGGTATTCCACCTGGAGTTGGCTCTATGAGTGACTTTAGGGATTGAATGGTATCCTCCCTTTTGCACCCCAAGGGTCTGACATAAAACTAATTTTAATATTTGTGTCAAAATTAAATCAATTTAAACTTACTTTCATAGTTCTTTATAAACCCCATAACCCTGTAGTGAAGACCGCATTACCAAAAACTCGCTTATTCCAGTTCAGAGTCAAAGGGAGGCGTGGCCAAACCTAACAGCTTCGGGCATAAGACAGGACCACCAATACCTGTGCCCAACATTTAGACCCAAAATTTGGACTCTCAGGGTCATCCTGCTATTCTACAGTTGGCCGAACTCAGAAGCTGACTGGCGCAGCAAGATGTGGGTGCTACCACTATAAACATGGGGGGGGCGGGAGGATGTTTGGGCATGCTGGGCCTGCCAATGACAGACAGTCAGGCAGAGCAGGTGTCACTCCGCTTGGGCGTGGCTGCCCAGACTAGGTGGGTGGAGCAGAGGGCGGGGCAAGGGAGGGTTCTGCAGTGGTAGCTCCCAGAGTTGACATAGTTGGCCGTGACAAGGCCAGTAGATTCAGTTGGCTTCCTGAGACTGGTGAGTTCTGCCAGTAGATTCAGTTGGCTTCCTGAGACTGGTGAGTTCTCTGGTTTCTTCCATCTTTTCTCGGTTAGCCTTTTCTTTTGGACTGAGAGGGAGATGTGGGTATCTGTACTTCATCCTGACCCTGTCCACCCCTTTGGCCCACAGTCCCGACAGGACTGCCTGTGCTCTCTTAGTAAGACGTGTGAGCCAGCGGGTTGAACAGGGCAGCGTGACAACAGATTTCTGAAGCGTCAAGTCCAAAGTGTATCATGCCCAAAAAGCCTGTGTGGGTAGCAGGAAGTCAATGTCGGTGGGGGGCCGGGACGGGTAGAGTCACCCTTATGTTCCATTGTCAAATGTTCATTTAATGTAGAGTTGTGGTGGCAGCTCTGGGTGCTGGGTGTGTTTGGGTCAACCCTCAACCCTCGAGGAGATATGCAGCTGAGCTCACATAGTGCCAGCTTAGAGTTGCCAATTAACCAAAGATATGGAGATCTCGTAGGAAAGCTGGGACCGCAGACACAGGGAGCACTGATTTGAACCCAGGATGACTGAATTATGAAGCAGCAGTAGCAATAACTTTCAGTTGAGAATTGTTGCCATTATGGCATCCTCCCTCACTCAGAATAATGCCAAGGAGGCACAATGTATCAATAATTGGTCATTTTTGGACAGCGGGGAAATACCCAAGTATAAATAAAGAACTCAAAAGAACACTCTTGGCACACCTAGTCTGCTCCTGAACCCTTGACATTCCAGGTTAGACAACTCACCCCTTTGTCTGCTTTTTATCCCTCACTTTGGAGTATTCTTACCCTGATGGGAACCCCAGCCTGGCATAAAAGGCAGCTTGAAACCTGCTCTTTGACTCGGGGCTTGAACTCCCTCTAGTGGCTCCTGGTGTCCTAGCATCCCTCAGCCTTCCACAACCCTTAAAATAAGCGGGCTCCTCTTCTCCAGGGGTGCCTCATAATGAGTGGTGTGCCAGTGTCTCCACCATGGCTGGTTCCTTCCTCGTACCGAACACCAACATGGCACACTGACCTTGAAAACAGGTTTGGAAAACGGATTCATGCTGTTTTATTGGCATCATGCTGGTCATATTTCCCCTCTGATTGGCACCATGCCATGCTGGTTTCCATCGAAAGCTTTTGTGTTGCTACCAGTGAGAGACCATGACTTGACCCCCATCTATTCATGGCTCCTCAGTTCTTGACACTTTGCTGATGCATTTCTTACAAACATTATGAATCTCCACTGCCATATCTTTCAACTTCTCCTTCTAGATTCCATTAAACAAGCTGATTAAAAACTCGACTGCCATCTCTCCAAAACACCTCCATGATTCCACAGGTATGTCATCTGGACCAACGACTTTTCCATTCTTCATCCTCTTCATAGGTGTCCTTACTTCCTCCTTACTAATCTGTTGCACTTCCTGATTCACTATCTCCACATCATCCCATCTCTTCTCTCTCTCGTTCTCTTCATTCATCAGACTCTCCAAGTACTCGTTCCATCTGCTCAACACACTCTCTTATTTTAAATTTAAATGTAGTGCTCAACGACTTCTCAGTTAAGAGAACAGATGTAGTCCTTCGTGTGCTATGAAGCTCAGTAAAACATCTCCGACCCGAGCCCCCCAAGATGCATCTCTTGTGGTGACCACTTTGCCCCCTCTGCCCCAGAATAACTGTACAGCTTGGCACGTGCAGGGTGTCACCCGACAAGAGGACCTTCAGTGTGAATCAGGGCTTCCCAAGCTTGGCCATGGGGACCCCTGGTGGCTGCGGCCTTTTGTTCCAACCAACTTCTGTTTTGAATTGGACTCCTGGCCCAGTGAAGTGAGTTATCATCTCCCAGTTTCTGTGTTTTGGAGTCAATGGAGAAATTATAACAAAACTACGTTTGGTAAATGATTATGAAAATGTACTAAGCACGTAAAAGGGGATAGTTTTTGGTTTTTTAACTTTTTAACAATTTTCAGCCTGATTTTCTCTCCGCTTTTCCAGGTGTTCTGATTGTTTTCATTTATTACTAGGGGGCTTCACCCCCTGCCCGCTTCTCTTGCCAACCCCGTGTTTGTTTTTCCGGATACACACTTTTAAGATTTTTTTTTCTTTGAATTGTTGCTATTTCATTAGTTTCACTTTTATTTCAGAACTTCTGTAAAAACAATATTTGGAATCTTTGGAGTCTTTTAAATGAAGTCAGTGAGACGTGTTTGATGACTTTGTACCGTAATTCAGGATGGGTTTCTCTGTTTGGAATTTCAGCACAGACAACACGATCTTCATCATCAGCAGTTAATCATTTTTTTTTGCAAAGTAACCAATAAATGCATGTGAGGTTTTTGAAATTCTCTGACTTAAACTTCAAAGCCTTACAATATTTACACACGTCTGACAGATCACCGCTGTCCATATATTCGATCTCGATTCACCTTTTCTTAATTCCTCTTTCTTTGCGCTAACGCGATGTTTACTTTCTTAGTTTTTTTGACCCGGTCGTTGTTTTCTGCTTTCATATTCTGTATCTTGCTCTGCGTGTGTTTCTACGAGTCTTTTGAATTCCAGTTTTCATTTTTCTCTAACATGCTCAGCGTGTGTTTGGCCCCCTTGTTTTTTAACCTCTTTATGACGTTTTACTTTCTTTTCTACTCTTTGTCTTTTATTTCTGACCTCGCTTTGTCCTGCTTTTGTTTCAATGACACCTGGTCCCTGGTGATTAGTTTCCCTTTTTCGAGTAATAATTTCCGTTTGTTTGCGCTCCTGCGATCTTTACTTTTCTTTTTTTTTTTTATACTTTCTAATTTTCCAACTTTCATATTCTTGAACTTTCTCCACATGTGTATTGAGACTTCTTTTTTTGAGCCTTTCGAATTCCACTGCTTTCATAATCTCTAACCTGCTCTGCATGTGTGCAGCGCCAATGTCCGGATTGGACGAGCTTTGTTTCAATTCCACTTTCCTTATTTTCTGAATTTGCACCTCGATTATTTTTTCTTTTTTGCTCTTTTTTCTCTCCAACGTTTTTGAGTCTCTTTTCTCCACGCTGCTCTTTCTTCTTCCCTTAGTTGTCTACGTCTCATTTATAACGTACTGTCCTTATTTATAGGCTCTCCAACGTTTTTGAGTCTCTTTTCTCCACGCTGCCTTAGTTGTCTACGCTTTTATAACGGTCCTTATACGATAGGCCGAGCCCTGGATCTGCGTGTGCTCAGAGCCTCCTTTACACGACTGAGTGTGTTGCTGCCTGTTCTCTTATTTGATACTAGCGACTGGGAACCTGATCGTATCGGACTACAAATTCTACGTTTGTGAAATCCAGACTTTCTCTGCAAACAATTTGTTTTTTTAAGTCCTTGAAATGATTTTGTTATCATGGCACTGATTTGTGACCTTTTCGGCCGATGTAATGAAGAGCTGCCTGTTCAAACGGGGCTGCGAGACGTGAACTCAGCTCTTTGGTGCACCTCATTTGATTTTTTCCGGCAAACAAATTTTCAAATCAAACCGTACTTTACGACACTAATCAGAGTCAGAGTAATAATTATGTCGGCGTAGTCATTTTAGATCTGAGATCGGCTAAAATTTAAACAATGACCGTTGTTAATACCCAGCCGTCATTACTCAGTTTGCCAACAGATGTCAGAAGGACGGATGCCAAAACCAAACTGCCCAAAGATAGATTTCGACATACCAAGCAAATGACGATACGTTCTAAATTACTTACGGTTTCCGGAGCTGTCCAAGGGTTTAAGTCAGTCGACGATGTCAGTCCTGGAAAGTACGCCCCACCAAACCAACGTTCCAAAAACCAACCGAACTTACTGTTATCTGCTCGAACCAACACCGACTTACTATACTCGGCCATCCAGCGACGCCACTGAAGCGTTCGAACATTCTTAGCCAATCATGTGATACTGCGTCCGCGTTTGTCACGTTATCTTCTAACTACAGAGACAGAGTCCCATTGCATGGTTCTAACTTGTATTGAGTCGAGGTATTGACGCGGACACCATACAAACCGATAATATCAAATTATATATAAGGATTAGATCTTAGTAGGGCGTGTTTTGCAAGAATCTCATGTTCTACGTCATCGCGAGACGGTCCGGGGTCAGTCTCTTGGTACAAAATCTCATGTTTAAGGTCCCCGCAAGATGCTCCGTGGCCAGTCTCTTTAGTCTAGCGGGTCATTAAAGTGTCTTCCGTGATCTTATAAGATCACATCTCGTCGCCCTAGTGTTTCTCTCCAGGACTTTTTTTTTTATAATTGAGAGATTTACTACTTAGTGTGTAGCGGTCAAGAGCCGCTAAGATTCACACCATCAATGTGACGGTGATTTATTTATCTTAGTGGAGGATTACCAGGGACAACCCCAGCCTCGGAACGACACACACACACACACACTACTACAGAGACCAAATAAAGCACACTGGGAACCTTAAACAATTAAGAATATAATGAAATTAAATGAAAACAATAATACCACCCCTGACCTTTTTGGTGATACAGTGATCCCTCGCTATATCATGCTTCACTCCATCGCGGATTTTAAATGTAAGCATAATTTTTCGCTGGTTCGGGGATTTCTGCGGAAAATGGGTCTTTTAATTTATGTTACATGCTTCCTCAGTTTGTTTGCCCAGTTGATGTCATACAAGGGACACTATTGGCGGATTCCTTAGATGCTACCCAATCAGAGCATGTATTACATATTAACTAAAACTCATCAATGATATGCAATGTGCTTCCCGAGCGGATTGTTTGCTTTTCTCGGTCTTTCTCTGACGTTCTCTGCGCCTGACGGAGGGGGTGTGAGCAGAGGGGCTGTTTGCCTAGAAGATATGGACGCTACTCTAAAAATGCTGAAAGACTACCTTCACATTGCTCCCTTCTTTGCGGCTGCTTTATCGCGGTGCTCAAACTTAAAAGCCCAACAGCACGTATTGATTTTTTGATTGTTTGTTTTTCTGTCACGCTCTCTCTGACATTCTCTGCTCCTGACGGCGCTCGTTTGAAGAGAAGATGTGTTTGCATTCTTTTAATTGTGAGAAAGAACTGCCATCTCTGTCTTGTCATGGAGCACAGTTTAAACTTCTGACTAAAGGGTGTTATTTCATGTCTAGAGGGCTCTAACAATGTTAACAGGGTGGGAGAGTTTATAAGGGCTTAAAATATATAAAAATAACCATACAAACATATGGTTTCTACTTCGCGGATTTTCACCTATCGCGGGGGTTTTGGAACGCAACCCCGCGATCGAGGCGGGATTACTGTATTACATTTAACATATAAACACACAGCAAAGTCCATGAAAAAAAACAAACCAGATGAAATGACAGGTGACAAGATTAAGTCCAGCGATCTGTATGTTGAAAGGGAAGGGAAAACACAGTCCTACCGGTAGTTGCTGAAAGTGTGACGACAGATGGATGGTTCAGGAGCGCCAATGAAACCAAACACAATCCTCAGTACACAGGTAGACAGACGATCCTGACCCCAACAAACGAATACAATCCAGGACACAATGATGAATTCTGGCAGAATTAACAGCAGGCAGTCCGACAGATAAACGTAACGTACAACAACAAAAATAAAAAACGTTTTTTTTTCTTGACACCTGCCCTCCTTTTTAACCCCTCTGGCCACCTTTGACCCCAACAGCCCATGCAAGGACTGCTGGGAGATGCAGTTCTAACTACTAGTCGCGTTGCTACAAGTGGGTCTGACGCTGAAGTTATTGCAGCCTTTCATCATTCCGTGTTCTTTACCTCTGGCTGTCAGTTCTGTTTGTTTTAATTACTATTATTAGGATACAATGAAGGGTGCGAACTGCACAAAAAATAAAAATAACAAAACAATACGACAACAACAAAGGAGAGGTAAGCGTTTAAAGCAAAAGTAGAAATGTTTCTAAATGTCTTATAAATGTAAAATACTGCTGTGCTTTTCTAAAAGCATAATAAGAGAAGGGAAAAAAGGACCATCGAAAGAAAAAAAATCAGTTATTATCACTAATTGTGAATTTGACCTGAGTGAAAAACCTGCAGCCACAGGGGGTCCTCAGGACCGAGTTTGGGAAGCACTGGTGTGGATCATCACGAAGATCCTCATCAGGGACAGAGCAGGTCGAAGTCCGTTTGAAGCCCTAGACGAGTTTGGGTGCGGCGCCCCTCAGTGCCCATAGCGGGTATTCATACAGTCTGACAACCGGGAGGGTTTGGGGTCTCCCTCTATGCCCAGAGCGTGCGCCCCTTCACTTTCATAAACGGTGTCCCTAATGTATTGACCGGCTCTGACTGTAATCACCATTCCAGATTTGTTCGTGTTGCGGCCGCTTGCAAAATCCCACCCTGGGTACCTGCCCAGGTCGCCCATTGCAATAATTCGGCACTGATCAAAAATAACAGGAATGCCACTTTATTCGCTACTACTACTACATTACTACTTTTAAAAGATTTGGATTCATTTGCCGCTGCTGCTCTAACCACGTGTGAAGCGAGGTCAAATTAAAAGCAATTTTTTGGCGATCTACTAAAATCTAAGTTAGTTGTGCTGTCGTAGACATAAAAACAAATGTTATGCACAGGTTGCATTTTAAATCGCACTTTACTGGATTTATATTACGGTAGCCAGCAGGGAGCGCTGTGGTGCAGCTGTCAGCGAAGATTCGAGCTTCTCAAGCAAAGGGGGTTGGTCAGGCGAAATGGGCGGGGCTAAACGTTTGAGTGGCAGCAACCTGTCCGGCCGGGAAGACGAGCGCGTTCTTCAGAGGACTCGCACTCGACACGGCGGAGACTTGAACAGCAAAGTCAAAGCAGCGCCTGCCGTGGTCTCCGCGATGCTGAAGTGCCGATCCCGTAAATCCCAACAGAGTTCACAGGGTAGCACAACTTTAGCGTTGCTCTGTGGCTATCGAGGTCTGGTCTACAGCAGGCAGTTATCCACCGTTAATTAATGTTTCTTTTTTTTTTTTTGTCGCTGAACGGAATGCCATTTTCATGCCCTCTCTACGGAGTCATGTATGTACGTGAGCACCATCTTCTGGTCAAACTAGAGATTGCATCTGTTCCCCTCTGCGTTACCTTTTCTTGTGACGTCATTCTTTTTAACCATTGTATTGTCAAGCTCTTGTAACCTTCTCCATTTAAAGGAAGGCTCAGTCATGTACCCCTTCACTTTTCTACTTCTTCTTGGGCTCCTACATCTTGGACGCCCAGCCAGAGGCTGCCTGCAGTGTGACCGGTCCATCACCCAGGTGCACGGGGACTTCTTAGAGGAGCACACAGGCAGGCCAGAACTCAAGAAGGTTATTGATGGCACCTACGAGGACTTCAAGAAGGCCAGCTCGATCTCTCATGATGTAGTAGGTGAGCAAAAGTGGGGCTGGAATACAAGACTGTAGGAAAACAAAGCGGTATAGTAAATCATGGTCAGCATATAAATTGTGAAGACTTTTGAGTCAAAGTTTGGATAGCAGGAAAAAAAAAAAAAGGATCCGGGAATATAAGAACTCCAGCATGGAGCTGTAGAACAAGAGAGCAATGAACGTGCTGCGGGCACCTCAGTTTGTGCAAACTGCATTGTTAACTCGGCTCCTTCATTTCAGACTCGAGCACTCTTTATCGTATGCGGACAGAATACGAGAGCGAATTCCAAAAGTTTGCAGGCAGCAAGCTGCAAGGTGAGACATTTGTGGAAATCTTGATACACTTAACTAAATTTCCCCGTGGGACAAATAAAGTATTATCTATTATATAGCGCCTTTTACAATTATCTCTTATATAGTGTCTTTCCTATCTATCTATCTATCTATCTATCTATCTATCATTTAGAGCATTTCTATCTATCTATCTATCTATCTATTATATAGTGCCTTTCACATCTATCTCTCTATCTATCTAATCCTGCCTACTACACTAAATTGAATTATCTATCTATCATATAGAGCCTTTCCTATGACTTATTTGCTGCCCAGTGTGCTCCTCAGCTTCAGTTATCATTATGTGATTACATGATTGCACATCAGCACCCTCTTGTGGTGAGACTACACGTTTGCTTTTTTTATTTATTTATTTAATTAAATTTTTTTATGTCTTTTTTTTTTTGGTGCTCGGCCCAGGAGTGTCCGGTTCAACACTTAGAGCCCCATGTGAAAGTCAGTACATCACTTGGTCACTCAACCTAACAAAATTGTTATGGACAATGGGGGGAGATCCACACCGACTACACAGAAAAGGCTTGTGGTGATAAGAATTGGGGTCCAAGCATTGAGGGAGGGCAGCTCAAGTCAGCTGAGTCACAGTGACCATCTTTTTTCAATTTTCTTTTTACTTTTTTTTTTTTTGTAGCGGGTGCTACAAAAAGACTTTCATCTGTCTGTCTGCTTGTCTGTTATATAGTGCCTTTCATCTGTCTGTCTGCTCGTCTGTCTGTCTGTTATATAGTGCCTTTTGTCTGTCTGTCTGTCTGTTATATAGTGCCTTTCATCTGTCTGTCTGCCCATCTGCCTGTCTGTTATATAGTGCCTTTCATCTGTCTGCCCGTCTGTCTCCCTCTCCGTCTGTATGCTCCCTGTAAAAACAATCTTCACCCACCAAGTCACTGCCTAGGGCCATACGGAGAAGACAGACTACCATGAAATGTGGACACCTCACTCCGTCTCACTAATTTCATCCCCTTGACACATGAACAAATGGAGGTCCTCTCTCTTTAATAGCCGGTTTTGAACAAAATTGGTACTCGGGGGTTCTCCGGGTCTCCGATCACAAATCTAAAATTGTTTTTTTATAATTCAAGATGGCGGAGCTAATATGGCAAACTGAAAATTTTCCTCATGAAAAATGTCAGCACTGTTTTGGGGGTCATAAAAGGAGAAGATGTGCTCATTCAATGCATTTCTATTTTTTTTTTTTGTAGCGGGTGCTAGCGGTGAAGTGCGCTATAAAAAATAAACTGAGGTGAATTGAACTTAGTTTTGATTATTCATAATCTGGCAAATTAGCACGCCATTTGTGTACTGAACCTGCTTAATTCGGATTTAGGATGGAGATGCTGGCCTATGAGGTCTCTCGTGAGGTCCAAACACTCTCATCTTCTCATTCAGGACCAATTTGCAGTTATATGGAATAAAGAAAGAAAATAACGAAATTACACCTTCATAAAGTGCCCAGGCCAGGAGCTGCTAGTTCAGTTTTGTCATCCATGAAAGCGGTGATGGATTAAAACAAACGGGAGATTTTTGTTTCTAGTATTTTCTTTTTCTGGTTTTCAAGTTGGAGCGTTTAACAAAAGTTACATAACAAATGCGCAGTCTGTGGCGAGCGCCTCTGCGGCAAGTCTGAGTTACTGACGCTAAGACTCATTGCTGCCATCTGGTGGAAAAGCTGTGAAATGAACTTTCATGAACGACAAGTTTGGTTGTTTTTTTAAGTTGAATTTATTTCTTCACAAAGTATCGCTTTAATTTGGCACATAAAATTGCATTCTAAAGTGTTTTTATTTAATTTACGAACACAACTGTATGTGTCAAACTAATAAATATTGTACGTTGACTATGAAGAAATAACTTGGACTTAGAAAATACCAAACGTTTTCCTTAAGAAATCAAAGGTACAGAGTTCATCTAAATTTTTACTGACAAGCCCTACTGGGATGGAGCAAGACGTCACTCTGTCATTGCGAAAAAACATTCAAGAACAGAACACCATTTAATTTAATAAAAAACACACACAAGTTAGATTACCTGATGTATATCTTGACTCCTGTTACCATGAAGGTTATCGTTGATGTGAAACATCCTGCATCTCCATTAGTGTTCCACAGTATGCTGGTACTCAAAAAGTGCTGAACTACCAGATTTTTAAAATGGCAAGATACCAGCATTATGCTAAATTCAGCACTGGTACGTCCCACTCTGAACTCCTGGTGGACAACCGCCCCCCAATTTAAAGATATTATCGGACTTGGATGAACCCTAATGGAACTGGGGTTGGGGGGGCAGTATCTCTGGCTGGGCCGGATGGTCAAAGCAGTTGGTAGACTCAGGTATCTGTTATTTACTTCAGTATCTGCTGGACTATGAGAATATCCCCTTGGGATTAATAAAGTATCTATCTATCTATTATATAGTGCCTTTCATATCTATATATCTATCTATCTCTCTATCTATTATATAGTGCCTTTCATATCTATCTATCTATCTACTGTATCTATCTATCATTTTTGTATTGGTACCAAAGTAAACATTTTAGTACTGATACAATGCTAATCTTCATAGATTTCAATTCTTTCTAAATAAAATAGCCTGCCTGCCTATCCGCCTGTCTTTCTGTCTGCCCGTCTGCTATATAGTGCCTTTCATCTGTCTGTCTGTCTGTCTGCCTGTTATATAGTGCCTTTCATCTGTCTGTCTGCCTATCTGCTATATAGTGCCTTTCATCTGTCTGTCTGTCTGCCCGTCTGCCTGTCTGTTATATAGTGCCTTTCATCTGTCTGTCTGCCGTCTGCCTGTCTGTTATATAGTGCCTTTCATCTGTCTGTCTGCCTGCCTGTCTGTTATATAGTGCCTTTCATCTGTCTGTCTGTCTGTCTGTCTGCCCATCTGCCTGTATGTTATATAGTGCCTTTCATTTGTCTGTCTGTCTGCCTTTCTGTTATATAGTGCCTTTCATCTGTCTTTCTGTCTGTCTGTCTGCCCGTCTGCCTGTCTGTTATATAGTGCCTTTCATATGTCTGTCTGTTATATAGTGCCTTTTGTCTCTCTGCCTCCCTCTCCGTCTGTATGCTCCCTGTAAAAACAATCTTCACCCACCAAGTCACTGCCTAGGGCCATACGGAGAAGACAGACTACCATGAAATGTGGACACCCCACTCCGTCCCACTAATTTCATCCCCTTGACACATGAACAAATGGAGGTCCTCTCTCTTTAATAGCCGGTTTTGAACAAAATTGGTACTAGGGGGGTTCTCCGGGTCTCCGATCACAAATCTAAAATTGTTTTTTTTTATAATTCAAGATGGCGGAACTAATATGGCAAACTGAAAATTTTCCTCATGAAAAATGTCAGCACTGTTTTGGGGGTCATAAAAGGAGAAGATGTGCTCATTCAATGCATTTCTATGATGCCCACTTTTTATTTTAAGCGAATTAAATATCCAGTGCAACTTGAACTTGAACTTTATCAATGGGAAGCCTAATTGCTCGAAAGTTCTTGTGGTGTTCCATCCATACACATGACAAGGTACACGGAATTAAACAACACGAAGTTACAATACATGACACCGTCAGCTGCCAGTCACCACCAGTCTGTAAATCCGGAGGGTCTTCCACAGTTCCCGGTGGTTCATTGTGAATGCGCTTGGCAGTTTTTGTGTTTCTGCTGTGCTTTCTGAAATTTCTGGGTACCTGACCTTCTGCAGTGTGTTTTGAGCTCACTTTGGATTTGTGATTTTTGGGAATGTGTTTTCTTGGGATCACCTTACTGCTTTAGCAACTACTTTATGCCTTTTATGCTGTATGAAGTTTCAGTCTTTGATAGAGCATTTTCGTGGAGATGACACCTTTTTGTTTTTATAACGTTTTGTCTTATAAATCCAAAGTGGTCGCCCACAGTTCCTATTGGGAATCCACTAGAGAGCTGGTGAGTGATCGAAGGTTCACCTTCTAACAAAGCAAAGACAATGCAGGAGTTGTTTTTTCGAAATTCAAGATGGTAGATCCAATATGGCAGACCGAAATCTTTCCACGTGAAAAATGTAAGTGCCGTTTTGGGAGGGCATGCCTTATTTCTTTGCCGGAAGCAACAATTTTATCTGGCAATGCATGAGGAGAAGATGCGTAGATCATTCAACACATTTCTATGATGCTCGCTGACATGCCTTTCGATTTTAAGTGACTGAAATGTTGAGTGCGACTTGAACATTATCGACAGGCGGCGTAGTTGCTAGAACGTTCTCTTGGTGTTCCATCCATACACATTACAAGGTACATAGAATCAAACCACACAACGTTGCAATACATGACACTATCATGACATTAAATACAGTAAACAAAGATATATAAAGCAATATAGAAAATTCGAATTGCACTCTGGGCCAGTAATATGTTAGGTGAGTCCAATATTAAATAAATTGAATGAAGAGATAGAGATGAATCCGAGAGCGTCTGACCCTGACCCTGACCCAAACCCAAAACTGTATTTAACTAGGGGGCTCTGCCCCCTGCTTGTTTGGGTTTGGTTTACCGGATATGCAATTTAAAGAGATTGTTATTTTCATGGGAATTGTTACATATGCATTATTTTCACTTTTACTCTAAAACCTTTTGTAAAAACAATACTTGTCCTTTATTTCTGGCCCTGGTTATGGTTAAATCTCATTCTCGGAGGTCTCATAACAAGGGGGGGCTGAACGCACGCTAAGGAGTTGTGGTCAGATCAGCTGCTGTTTTGCTTGCTGCTGCTGGCGAGCTGCGTGTTCTGATTGTCGTTGTTTTAAGAGCTGGGAGCACATGATGCGTGTCTGCCAAAAGCAATCCCACAACTGCTAGGTTCGATGTCCATGAACTTGTTTTAAATGATGGCTCACTGCCTTGTCTCGCGTGACATTGTAAAAACAATACTTGTCCTTTATTTCCAGCCCCATGCGTGGTCACATCTCTTTCTCGCAGGACGTATAATGCTGCTCGCGTTGTGAAGTGGGGGCGGCTGAACGCACGCTAAGGAGATGCAATCTGATCATCTGCTGTCTTTCTGCTGCTGGCGAGCTGCGTGCTCTGCTTGTCGTTGTTTTAAGAGCTGGGAGCACATGATGCGTGTCTGCCAAAAGCAATCCCACAACTGCTAGGTTAGATGTCCGTGGACTTGTTTTAAATGATGGCTCACTGCCTTGTCTCGCGTGACGTTGTAAAAACAATACTTGTCCTTTATTTCTGGTCCCGGACGCGGTTAAATCTCTTTCTCGCAGGATGTAAAATGCTGCTCACGTTGCGAAGGGTCATTTTAAAGCCTGTACAGCCGCTGTCCTTTTTGCCACTTCGTGTCTCTGTGTCGCTTCTCCGTGATCATAAATCTGCGCCTGACTGAATTGTGTTTTCTTTTAAATTAAACTTGTCGTTGCTTTAACTGTTCCGAGACCACAGATTCTCATAGCGTATGGTCTATTATTGTGTAAATCTACGTTTTGTGCATTGAATGATGCGAATGCAAAAAGACTTTGTTTTCTGCTCTTTGCCTTTTATTTCTGACCTCGCTTTGTCCTGCTGTTTTTTTTCAGTTACACCTGGTCCTGATGATTCATTTCCTTTTGTTTGCGCGAATGCGATCTTCCCTATCTTTTTTTTTTGATACTGTAGTGACTGACATAGTTAAGTGTCACAAAAGTTTTACTTGAACAATCGTCGACTTCGTAACCCCAAACACAACTTTCTAGCACCCTCTCCAACCCCTCATCCCCCGGGTCTCGATCATCAATCAATACCCTGCTATCAGTCTTCCATGCTGTTCTCTGCCCTCCCTCAATCAGACTTAACAGTCACTTAAAACAAAAACGGCTTCAGCCTGGCTGGGACGCTACAATACTTTTGAATTTTTTTCATATTCTTTACCTTTCTCTGCATTTGTATCGCGCCCTCGTTTGTTTGAGCCTTTAAAATTCCACTGCTTTCATAATCTCTTATCTGCCTTTTTTTCTCTACGATGCTTTTGGGTCTTTTTGCTCTTTCTTCTTTGCTTAGTCATTGACATTTCATTTAGAACGTATTGTCCTTAATACGCTTTATACGGTGCATCCAGAAAGTATTCACAGCGCATCACTTTTTCCACATTTTGTTATGATACAGCCTTATTCCAAAATGGATTAAATTCATTTTTTTCCTCAGAATTCTACACACAACACCCCATAATGACAACATGAAAAAAGTTTACTTGAGGTTTTTGCAAATTTATTAAAAATAAACAAACTGAGAAATCCCATGTCCATAAGTATTCACAGCCTTTGCTCAATACTTTGTCGATGCACCTTTGGCAGCAATTCCAGCCTCAAGTCTTTTTGAATATGATGCCACAAGCTTGGCACATCTATCCTTGGCCAGTTTCGCCCATTCCTCTTTGCAGCACCTCTCAAGCTCCATCAGGTTGGATGGGAAGCGTCGGTGCACAGCCATTTTAAGATCTCTCCAGAGATGTTCAATCGGATTCAAGTCTGGGCTCTGGCTGGGCCACTCGAGGACATTCACAGAGTTGTCCTGAAGCCACTCCTTTGATATCTTGGCTGTTTGCTTAGGGTCGTTAGACTGGGGCGACTGTTCATCTTTCAGCAGGACGAGGTCAAGAGCGCTCTGGAGCAGGTTTTCATCCAGGATGTCTCTGTACATTGCTGCAGTCATCTTTCTCTTTATCCTGACTAGTCTCCCAGTTCCATCCCCACAGCATGATGCTGCCACCACCATGCTTCACTGTAGGGATGGTATTGGCCTGGTGATGAGCGGTGCCTGGTTTCCTCCAAACGTGGCACTTGGCATTCACACCAAAGAGTTCAATCTTTGTCTCATCAGACCAGAGAATTTTGTTTCTCATGGTCTGAGAGTCCTTCAGATACCTTCTGGCAAACTCCAGGCGGGCTGCCATGTGCCTTTTACTAAGAAGTGGCTTCCATCTGGCCACTCTACCATACAGGCCCGATTGGTGGATTGCTGCAGAGATGTTTGTCCTTCTGGAAGGTTCTCCTCTCTCCACAGAGGACCTCTGGAGCTCTGACAGAGTGACCATCGGGTTCTTGGTCACCTCCCTGACTAAGGCCCTTCTCAGTTTAGATGGGCGGCCAGCTCTAGGAAGAGTCCTGGTGGTTTCGAACTTCTTCCACTTACGGATGATGGAGGCCACTGTGCTCATTGGGACCTTCAAAGCAGCAGAAATTTTTCTGTAACCTTCCCCAGATTTGTGTCTTGAGACAATCCTGTCTCGGAGGTCTACAGACAATTCCTTTGACTTCATGCTTGGTTTGTGCTCCGACATGAACTGTCAACTGTGGGACCTTCTATAGACAGGTGTGTGCCTTTCCAAATCATGTCACATCAACTGAATTTACCACACGTGGACTCCAATGAAGCTGCAGAAACATCTCAAGGATGATCAGGGGAAACAGGATGCACCTGAGCTCAATTTTGGCAAAGGCTGTGAATACTTATGTACATGTGTTTTCTCAGTTTTTTTATTTTTAATAACTTTGCAAAAACCTCAAGTAAACTTTTGTCACGTTGTCATTATGGGGTGTTGTGTGTAGAATTCTGAGGAAAAAAATGAATTGAATCCATTTTGGAATAAGGCTGTAACATAACAAAATGTGGAAAAAGTGATGCGCTGTGAATACTTTCCGGGTGCACTGTATGTGCTGACAGCCCAGGCTCTGTGTGTGCTACGTGTCTTTACACAACTGAGTGTTTTGCTGGCTGTGCTCTCTTATTTGATATTATTTGCATCTCACAGGTCTTTTAAGTGTCTTCTGAGAAGATCACGTCTCGTCGCCCTGCTTTTCCTTTCCAGGATATTTTTTTTTTTGTATTATAGAGAGACCTAAGTGAATCTAGTAGGACACAAACTGTTTACATTCTTTAGTGACCGCTTATATTTCCTAGATGGCTGCCCAAGCGAGTGCAGTCTTTGCTGACATTTCCTGCTCGTTTCCTGACCTGTGATGTCTACAGGACTACAACAGAGTCCAGTTTCAGTCCTACAATCTTCACTGCCGTCCAAATAACATACTGGGGTTTATGTTTGGAGTGAGCAGATGAATCGCCATCGCAGACCATGTTACGGAGAATGTGAAGATGCCTTCAACGATTGCTCTATAAAGCTGGACCACTGCTGACTGGGACGGGTTCAGCTTTTCAAGCTGACAGATAAAAAAAGCCTTGACTGCTGAGTTGCGTTTGCTGTGACTATAAATCGGGATCACGGAAAGTGTGCCAGAGAAGCAGGCATTACCTTAGAAAGGTTCATGCAGAGTGGGCCAGCCAAGATATTTATACATTGACACACCTGAGGGGAAAACCAAAAATACGGTTTATCACAAAGCATTTGACTAATTAGCCATATTGCTAATAATACATGTATGACTTTAGTCTGGAAGAACAACATGATACGCTATATGGATTTGTAAATTAAACATCACTGGCTTCATTTGATTATGTTACTGGCATTTTGGATCCTGTTGGCCATAGGGTGCAGTGACATTCACCAAAGTATATTTGGTCAGTAAGGAAGTGAAAGCAGCCATGGCACAAAAAAAGGTTTATGAAGGGTGTGGACGTTAGGGGTCGCTGTTGCCCCGTTAAACCCAACAGACAGATATGCGGACACAGGATAAATGCACACAGAAGATCTTTTACTTATTTTTTTTTCTTCAAAGTACCCTTTAAGCACTACAGCCACCATACACAAATAAACCAATAATATTTTAATACAAATTTACTCCTCCACACCTCCCAGCAAGCTCTATCACACTCCTCCCGACTCTGGCTCATTTGCTGGATTCACAGCAGTCCTTTATATAATCCTTGACCCGGAAGCACTTCCGGGTCATCTTAAGAATTTAAGTTTTAAGCAGCCTGGAAGTACTTCGAGACTTCCATTGTCATAGTCCATTAGTACTTCGGGGCTAGGTGAGAATTTGTTCCCCCACCAACTTCCCACAGCGTCCCCTTGTGGCACCCACGGTACCCCGCAGGGCTGTGCTGCCTAACTCCAAGTCGCATAGTGCCCTATGGGCATCCGGGGCACCACTGCAGTCCCAGCAGGGCTGTGCTGCTGAACTCCAAGTCCCATAGCCCCCTGTGGGTATCCGGGGCACCGCTGCAGTCTAGGGAAGCTGCCATCTATCATCTTGGGGGAGGCATTGTCTTTGATTAGCTGCCTTCACCCATCCTTCCAGTACTGGGGCATCCCAGCTGTCCCTTACAAGGGATAGGAAGGTTTAAAGTGGGAAGAACAAGTGTAACCGACAAAGCTCAATCTGCTCGAACTTCAACATCACGCACACAAGCCCACATCGACATGGCGAATGTCTTCATCAGAGAAGACCGATGGATTATGTTTGTCCGCTGTTGCTGCACATTTGGATGTCAGCTATGCATCTACACATGCCGCAGTGCATGATGACTTTGGGGTACCGTGAAGTTTGTACAAGATGGGCACCTAAACAGCTTACAGACCTGCCCAGGCCAACATCTTTTGGTGAATCTCAGCAGCTTTCTTTCCCTCTGCTCAAAGAAATCTCACTGCAGTGTATTGTTCAGCAATGGCATAATCCTGCAGTGGAGCATCCATGTTCATTTGACCTTGGGATCAACTAGACTTAACAGCAGAGTGCTGCACTGTGTGTGTTCACATTACCCACAAACCATTGCACATGTGTTGAACTGCATTACCACATAATTTTCACATTGCCTTTAGTTTTTGATTTATTCTCGTATATTGATTATTGTATCCTTTTGGGAGCTGTTAGCTTTTACCCTTAGCACTCTAAGAAAGCATTTTAATTAAAGTCTCTTGATCTCTGACACAGTCTCACTGCTACTCTGCTGCAAGAGAACCAAGACAAGCAAGAGCAGCAGCCAGACTCACTCCAAGGGTCCGTTTATCAGTATTTTACAAGGACAAAAGAAATGGCCACTAATCACTGGCTCCTATAACTAACTGTGTGCTGTATTTAAGAAATATAATCAACAGTTGTAATTCAGTCATTTGCTTCCTGCTACTGCAGTGACTCCACACTCATGTCAATAAAGGTATTCTTCTCATCCTGAACAAGTTTTGGGAATTTGACTCAGGCAGTTGGCGCTGCGAGCACAATCCTGCCTCTCCCACTCACCTTTGGCACCACATGAGGTAAGACAGTATTTTTATGTCAGTTTTATGTGGTGACTGAAGAGGCTGGGAATCAAACGAGGAACACAAGCCCTTTCAGGATGGATAAGTGAAAATCAAGTTCAGCTATAGCAACTTTAGCGCAAGAATCGCCCCTGGGACGTATGACAGATCAGTTTCTTGACAAGAAATTGGCTTTGATTAAATCTAAAATTAAATGGCATGGTGGGACAAAGTATGGCAAAAAAGAACCAAAAATCTGTAGATGGCCAAACAAAGGTCCTCTTGATCCAAATTGCCTGAAATTCCCAAGGGCAGAGATAGAAAATAAGGGAAAAGATAAAGAGGGTAATATGTATGGCAGGTGGTATGAGTATATTGGTAAGCAGAGAAAAAGAGCAGGTCAGAAGAGGACCAAATGTGTTAGGCATGTCATGGGTTGGAAGACAAATTAAAATAGTTGATGGTGTCATCTCGGTACAGAAGATAAAAGGAAAAATGTTCAGGAGAAACAGCGATAAGCCCATGGATTGGGAAGATGAGAGACAGCCACAGCCCCATTTTTGTGGAAAGTTATTGAATGAAGCGAGAGAAAGGACTCAGCTTTGTGATTTGTGATCAGTATGCCTTGCACTGAGGAGCTCATGGTTCACATCCCTTCAGGACCACGTGGGTTAGAAAATGACTGACTCCTGACTTTTTAAGAAGAATGTGGATGAGTTATTGGGGACAGCTTATCTAACAGTTAAACAAACAGGCTTGATGGGCTGAACGGTCTCCTCTCATTTGTCAAATTTGTTGTTGTTTCTTATGTAAAGTAGTAAGAGAAAAGGCTGTGGGCAGAGAAACCATGAGCTTGTGTAGACCCCCCCATCACCGCCCCTTAACCACACTGAAGTTGAGTTGAGCGAGTTTGTTGGTAACTCTTCAGCTAAGGATAGGCGACAGACTAACACATTCATTTTGTGGTTTGAAAAATTCCCCTTGTTGGTTTGGGTGGAAGAGGGTGCTGCTGTCACTACATTACTTATACAAAGATGAAGGAAAATATTGACACGTCATCTTGGACATGTGCAAAAATAATAAAGCATTTCAAGACAAGTAATATTTGAATTGTAGTGCCTTGTGGAATCCTAGGGTGAGCCAGTGTTGTATAATAACACAGTAGAAACATCTCGTTATGGTTTTTGAGTGTACTTTGAGAATATATACACTTTAGTCACTCTGTCTGCTCTTACTACACTCCATTTCCAAGCACACACACTATTCCTATCTTGCTAGTCACATTCCTTACTGCAGGGTCCATTGTAAAATGCCAGAACTGGCTCTCTTATTTATTTTTTATTTTTCCTTAATTTAGAACACAATTTCCTGTTGCAAATGCTTAAATACAGTTATGCTTGAAAGTTTGTGAACCCTTTAGAATTTTCGATATTTCTGCATAAATACGACCTAAAACATCATCAGATTTTCACTCAAGTCCTAAAAGTAGATAAAGAGAAACCAGTTAAACAAATGAGACAAAAATATTATACTTGGTCATTTATTTATTAAGGAAAATGATCGAATATTACATATTTGTGAGTGGCAAAAGTATGTGAACCTTTGCTTTCAGTATCTGGTGTGACCCCCAATAACTGCAACTAAACGTTTCCAGTAACTTTTGCTCATTCCTGCACACCGGCTTGGAGGAATTTTTGCCCATTCTTCCGTACAGAACAGCTTCAACTCTGGGATGTTGGTGGGTTTCCTCACGTGATCTACTCACTTCAGGTCCTTCCACAACATTTCGATTGGATTAAGGTCAGGACTTTGACTTGGCCATTCCAAAACATTAACTTTATTCTTCTTTAACCATTCTTTGGTAGAACGACTTCTGTGCTTAGGGTCGTTGTCTTGCTGCATGACCCACCTTCTCTTGAGATTCAGTTCATGGACAGATGTCCTGACATTTTCCTTTAGAATTCTCTGATATAATTCAGAATTCATTGTTCCATCAATGAAGGCAAGCCATCCTGGCCCAGATGCAGCAAAACAGGCCCAAACCATGATACTACCACCACCATGTTTCACAGATGGGATGAGGTTCTTATGCTGGAATGCAGTGTTTTCCTTTCTCCAAACATAACGCTTTTCATTTAAACCAAAAAGTTCTATTTTGGTCTCATCTGTCCACAAAACATTCTTCCAATAGCCTTCTGGTTTGTCCACGTGATCTTTAGCAAACTGCAGACGAGCAGCAATGTTTTTTGGAGAGCAGTGGCTTTCTCCTTGCAACCCTGCCATGCACACCATTGTTGTTCAGTGTTCTCCTGATGGTGGACTCATGAACATGAACATTAGCTAATGTGAGAGAGGCCTTCAGTTGCTTAGAAGTTACCCTGGGGTCCTTTGTGACCTCGCGGACTATTACACGCCTTGCCCTTGGAGTGATCTTTGTTGGTCAACCACTCCTGGGGAGGGTAACAATGGTCTTGAATTTCCTCCATTTGTACACAATCTGTCTGACTGTGGATTGGTGGAGTCCAAACTCTTTAGAGATGGTTTTGTAACCTTTTCCAGCCTGATGAACATCAACAACTCTTTTTGTGAGGTCCTCAGAAATCTCCTTTGTTCGTGCCATGATACACTTCCACAAACATGTGTTGTGAAGAGCAGACTTTGATAGATCCTGTTCTTTAAATAACACAGGGTGCCCACTCACACCTGATTGGCATATCAGTGATTGAAAACACCGGACTTTAATTTCACCTTCAAACTAACTGATCATCCTAGACGTTCACATACTTTGTCACTCACAAATACGTAATATTCGATCATTTTCCTCAATAAATAAATGACCAAATATAATATTTTTGTCTCATTTGTTTAACTAGTTTCTCTTTATCTACTTTTAGGACTTGAGTGAAAATCTGATGTTTTAGGTCACATTTATGCAGAAATATAGAAAATTCTAAAGGGTTCACAAACTTTCAAGCACAACTGTAACATGTGAGGAAATAACTTCCACTAGAAAAGCACCGAACTTATCCTTCAAGATATTCTCTCATGCTGAATGTTAGCATTTCATGTCACACTTACTTGGGGTATCCAGCAGGGGAGCGTTCTTTCTCCCCGAGATGTGTTTCTTGATGCAGATTTGACTAGAATCAATACCATACCTTTTGTGCCCATGGCAGAAAATAATTACAACAGACAACTTTGGTACAAAAAGACATATACATATTGAACTAGCTTTAAAAGATAACATTCCAGAATAAAATGCAAAATCCTGTATACATACATATTCAGGCTGGACAGACGTAAAGGGACATCCCAGCCAAGTGGGAGAATGCTGGCAAACAGATGTTCCATCCAGCAACAAGGAGCATTGGCAGCATAGGGAGATACTTCTGACGTCATGCTGGATCCTCGACATTATAAACACTCGCATAATTACATTTTCATAGAATTATTGTCAGATATGGACGACTACCAGAAGAACGGGCTGGTTATTAATACCCGAGTTTTTTTAACCATATTGGTCATGCACCTTTTAAAATAACCTGCTTCACATGTTTTCTGCCCATCTCCCTAACCTGACTTCCAGCTGTCATTTGTACATCTCCCTGGCAGTCTCCCTCTCTCTCAGCTGAAATGCACGGTTTTGTGAAATAAATTTGAAATTAAATTTGGCACAAGTAACCTTCTTGCTACACTTGGCACATACTCTAGTGATAGTAATGTGACTTGCATGCAAATTAAAGGTAGGCTGAACTGCCTTGCGCCCTCTGCTGGCTGGTATTGGCTCCAGCAGACCCCCGTGACCCTGTAGTTAGGATATAGCGGATTGGATAATGGGTGGGTGGGTGAATGATTTTTAAGTTTGTTATAACTTTTTTGACTTTCCATAAAACAGGGAAAGACCCCTGTACCACATCTACTTGTACTTTTGACAGTACCCTCTTACACCCTGAGCGGCGTAGTACCAGGCCGAGTGAGCGTTTAAAAATCTTTGCTATATCATACAGGTGAACTAGGCCACACACTGACTCAACAATATCATGTTTGTAAGCGAAGTCCTGGTAATCAAATTGTTACAATATTTGCGGTTGACTTTTATTTTCGTATAATATCATACGTGCTGTGTTTCATAAATTGTCACAAAAAATATTTGAAAAAAATTGTAGTAATTACTCTGAAGAAATACCCACGTGTCAGAAAGTCCCGACCAATAGATTTCAACCAATGCGATGAACCCTCCCACTGACCGAGCAAACGCGAACTATAGGCTGAGAACTGAAAACAGCATTAAACGGCTCTTTTGATTTTTCGTGTGCTCTCGCATATTAATTCACAAAACAACAGCAAAACTCTACAAGTGACACATCAGTACTTTCAGTAGATTTCAATCACATAATTGTACAATGCTTCAACAATGAGATATCTTCCAAATAAGAGGAGGCGTGGGCCATTTGGCAAGTACCACCTGACATTTCCGGGTTATTAGCGCTGACTCGATAGGTCACACACTCTGCAAAACCTCATACCATTGGATGGCAGTCACTGTGACGTCCCCCAATGATAATGGAGATGTCCATATATGGCCATAATGAGACACTGCTGATGGTGTGCGTAACGAAACTAATGCACAATTTGAAGCAGGAGCAAACAATGTAAACGGTTCCATGTAGATGTGTAGGTGGGGGTACTTGGGGGTAAGAGTGGACTTGGGGAAGGGGTTCAGAGTTGTTTTATGATTCTCTGTTTTATTTGCAAAAATATGTGTTTCTGAAACCTGGACAGGGCAGGGGAACCCATGGTACCAAATGCAGTAACTTTTGAATTCTTTGTGTTACCAGCATGAAACTTTAGTCAGGTACAGTTGACATGTCTGGGACCACCTCAGAGGTGAAAAAACAGCCCTGGTATTACTCGCACATGAAATATACTGTATTAGAAAACAAACATTTGAAAATATTACTGTGAGTGTCTAGTTTAGCAGGAATATTTCAATTTGACACAAACTCGGATTCTAACACATTTGAGAAGTTACCTGTCAGGGTTTAGTGAAAAATGGACTCTCCTGCATATAGTTTTTGAATAAAAAAGCATTATTTTAGGACCCCCCTAACCCCTCAGGTGGAGATTGCTGAAAAATGCCCCCAGGGTGTAAAGTTTAGCAGATACTTTGAAAAAATATAAGTTGCCAATGAGAAAAGCGACTCGAGTTTCAGCGACTCAACTTGGAGTCACTCAATCATGAATGTTGGATACTTGATACAATGCTAATGTGAGCAGGTATTTAGCTTTACAGCTGTCAGTAAGCCTGTATCGTTCAACCATGATGACTACTTGGACCAGATAAATGTCCAGGCCCCATCACCAAGAACTTACATGATTGACCCTCCGTTTGGCTTCCACTTTCAGTCTCACCTTCAAAAGTCCAAGTGTTGACCTTAAGTATGAGGGTAAGTCAATCATCATCCGCACTTTTGTGATCATTCTGTTTGGTGTTGGCTGTACAGCTTTCCTTGCATGCATGTGGAAATGCGGTGGGTCTGTGATCATGCCGGTTATATTTCGTTTGACCTTGATCAGTCAGTTTCTCTTGTTGTTTTCTAAGAGTAAACATGGCTGCTCCACTCTCTATTCACACCAAGAATAACAATGAGAAATGGTTCACTTTTTATGGGCTGAAAGTGTACCTTATCAGCTCGTTATAATCATAGTATGGACTCGCGTCTGCGATAAACATGGACAGGTATCCTTCTTCGTGCTTAGCACTTGTCTGATCTTTCTGAGATGTACCCAGCTAAAGCTAGGATGGTTTTTAGCTTCCAAGAGATCCGCGCACCTCGGACACTATGAAGCTAACACGTTGCTGTTGCCTTCTGGAGACCGGACCCCTTGTGTGCAGCTGTTTTGTTGACTATCACGTTACAAGCCCCTCATGTCAGTTTCAGGCTCGTTTATCTATGCTTTTCTATGGACTCGGGAGCTTTAAAGCCTGTGTGTTGCACATTTCACACACTTGTAACGTATCGAGGACTTTCAGATCTGGACCCAGAAGATGTCGCCTCCACTGCAGAATGAGTGTGTCTATTTTTTATGTGAAGTAGGTAAAAAAAAAAAACACTTAAGAAAATCAAAATGTCATCATAGTTAATATTATACTAGGGGTCGCTGACCAATGCTCGCTTCGCTCACCAACCCCTGGTGGCAGTGCTGGATGCCCGCTATCTCAGCAGCTGAGCCACTTGAAGGATGTTAGGGTGCCCTTCCATTAGAGGAAGCAATTGTATTTAAAGAGTTGGTATACAGAAGAGTATGCGGGGCATGGGAGGAAGACAGTTTGGTCCTTAGTTATAGATAGAAAATCAGTTACTTAAGTGTTTTACTATAACTGTCTGTTTTAAATCTTCTTCTTTTGGCTGCTCCCATTAGGGGTTGCCACAGCAGATCATCTTCTTCCACATCTTTCTGTCCTTGTCATCTTGTTCTGTCACACCCATCACCTGCATGTCCTCTCTCATCACATCTATAAACCTTCGCTTAGGCCTTCCTCTTTTTCTCTTGCCTAGCAGCTCCATCCTTAACATCCTTTTCCCAATATACCCAGCATCTCTCCTCTGCACATGTCTAAACCAATACAATCTCGCCTCTCTGACTTTGTCTCCCAACCGTCCCACCTGAGCTGACCCTCTAATGTCCTCATTTCTAATCCTATCCATCCTCGTCACACCCAATGGAAATCCTAGCATCTTTAACTCTGCCACCTCCAGCTCTGTCTACTGCTTTATAACTGTCTACTTTAAATACCAATGAATAATAAAACCTAGTGAAAAGTAACACGTAACAAAAACTAAATAAAAAAATAATTTACATTAACATCTCATCAAAAACATGATGAATTACTTTATCCTCTCACTTTCATTCTATAAACGTTGCTTTTTTGCATTTCTGTTCACATACTCTTCTGGACATTTTTCTCTTTTAGTTTATTGGACGATTCTCTTTGCTCTTTTTTCGACGTTCATTATCAGCTCTTGTAAATTCTTTTTCTCTTGCGATCTAAAATTTGACGTTCTCAAATAGATCATTTGCTTTTTTGCCTTGCCATCATAACCCGACTGCATTGAAGGGCAAGTTAGCAGCACTGAGAGTGTCACTGGATGGGCTGGAGAGAGGATGTACGCAGTAGGAGTAATGATTGGGCGAGCGGTGTGAAGGGGAGTGGTCAAGGCTGAATAACGCGGACACGACAGAAAACTTATTTCAATATAATAGAGAGAAAACACAAGAACTACAGTGGGTACGGAAAGTATTCAGACCCCCTTCAATTTTTCACTCTTTGTTATATTGCAGCCATTTGCTAAAATCATTTAATTTTTTTCCTCATTAATGTACACACAGCACCCCACATTGACAGACAAAAAAAAGAATTTTTGAAATTCTTGCAGATTTATTAAAAAGGAAAAACTGAAATATCACAAGTATTCAGACCCTTTGCTCAGTATTTAGTAGAAGCACCCTTTTGAGCTAACACAGCCATGAGTCTTCTTGGGAAAGATGCAACAAGTTTTTCACACCTGGATTTAGGGATCCTCTGCCATTCCTCCTTGCAGATCCTCTCCAGTTCTGTCAGGTTGGATGGTAGACGTTGGTGGGCGGCCATTTTAGGTCTCTCAGAGATGCTCCATTGGGTTTAAGTCAGGGCTCTGGCTGGGCCATTCAAGAACAGTCACAGAGTTGTTGTGAAGCCACTCCTTCTTTATTTTAGCTGTGTGCTTAGGGTCATCGTCTTGTTGGAAGGTAAACCTTCGGCCCAGTCTGAGGTCCTTGCTTGCGCTGGAGAAGGTTTTTGTCCAGGATATCCCTGTACTTGGCCGCATTCATCTTTCCCTCAATTGCAACCAGTCGTCCTGTCCCTGCAGCTGAAAAACACGCCCACAGCATGATGCTGCCACCGCCATGCTTCACTGTGGGGACTGTATTGGACAAGTGATGAGCAGTGCCTGGTTGTCTCCACACATACCGCTTAGAATTAAGGCCAAAAAGTTCTGTCTTGGTCTCATCAGACCAGAGAATCTTATTTCTCACCATCTCAGAGTCCTTCAGGTGTCTTTCAGCAAACTCCTTGCGGGCTGTCATGTGTCTTGCCTCTTCTCAGTGTGTGGAGACAACCAGGCACTGCTCATCACTTGTCCAATACAGTCTGCACAGTGAAGTATGGCGGTGGCAGCATCATGCTGTGGGGGTGTTTTTCAGCTGCAGGGACAGGACGACTGGTTGCAATTGAGGGAAAGATGAATGCGGCCAAGTACAGGGATATCCTGGACAAAAACCTTCTCCAGTGTGCTAAGGACCTCAGAATGGGCCGAAGGTTTACCTGCCAACAAGACGATGACCCTAAGCACACAGCTAAAATAACGAAGGAGTGGCTTCACAACAACTCTGTGACTGTTCTTGAATGGCCCAGCCAGAGCCCTGACTTAAACCCAATTGAGCATCTCTGGAGAGACCTAAAAATGGCTGTCCACCAACGTTTACCATCCAACCTGACAGAACTGGAGAGGATCTGCAAGGAGGAATGGCAGAGGATCCCCAAATCCAGGTGTGAAAAACTTGTTGCATCTTTCCCAAGAAGACTCATGGCTGTATTAGCTCAAAAGGGTGCTTTCTACTAAATACTGAGCAAAGGGTCTGAATACTTAGGACCATGTGATATTTCAGTTTTTCTTTTTTAATAAATCTGCAACAATTTCAAAAATTCTTTTTTTTGTCTGTCAATATGGGGTGCTGTGTGTACATTAATGCGGAATAAAATTAATTTAAATGATTTCAGCAAATGGCTGCAATATAACAGAGTGAAAAACTGAAGGGGGTCTGAATACTTTCCGTACCCACTGTATGTACGAAACATTACTTTTACTTGTGACAGCATAGTACAAAATAGTATAAGATATTATAAGGTACTATAAGGTCCACGGTCTCTGCTGCTACAAATTCAATAGACCATAAGACAATTCCTTTACTAGGACTCGAATAAACCATGTCATTTGTATAACTAGTCAAGCCATGCAATTCTCATACTGGCCCTTTAGAATTTCCTTTGACTATTCACATTGTGGTTCGGTGTTTTGCGTATTAACTAGTCAGTACGATGTGTTGTTTATTTTCTCTGATGCTTCTCCGTGCATCACAACGCCTATCCAGACATAACGCACATTCTCCCCTCTAATAATTCTCCCCTCTAATAATCCTGTCACACTATGGATTTACAAAAGGAAAGGTGCAACACTTTCATAATTTTAATTCACTCTTACAATGAATCCTGTATGAGCAAAAATAACTAACTGTCGGAGGTCTGCACCAGAAGAAGGACACCTTCGCCCTCAGATGCCCAAAAAGCCACGTGTCAAGTCCTTCAACTCGCCCGGCTAAGACCTTCTCTGCTCCCTGGGCGGCTTCACGAACCGCTTTTGCGTCATGTGTCGTGGTGCCAGCTCGCAACCTCGCCTACAGTATGAAGAGACACTTATTACACAAGCACAAGCATTCATTCTAGAAGGATGGAAAACATTTGCCTGTTTATGTCAAAGTTGTCCTGGCATAAACTTTCTATTTTCCGCCATTACTATACAATACTACCCTTGACACAAAAATCTACCTTTATGTATATAAAGTTAGAAAGTTTCTTATTGCAGGTGATAATACAACAGAAAATAATACGTTCATTTGCCTTTAAGACATTGAAAGTCTTTTAAGTGCTACTTTTAAAACAAAGTTTGTGGAATTGTACAACCTGTGTAACACCACATCGTCCTGTTAAAGTAAATGTTTACTTCTGAGATTGGGTAATGTCTAAGACTGCTGGGTGCCTGGCTTCACTCTGGGAGGGTGTGGAGAGTGGGCAGGGGTCTTAACAAACTGCTGATGACAGGGGTGACATTTTAGGGGCCTCAGAATGTCTTCATTGAGGCTTCAGAGTGTCTCATCTGCAGCTGGAGTCTATTGACCATTTTTGAAGTCCAAATTGTAAACACCCCACCATGGAAAAACACCGTCTCCATATCATGCAGGAAGTATTCTTTGGATTTTCAGAACCTGGCAGTCCATAAAATATGGGGATTACTGCTCACTGTGCTTCAATCAAATTCAAAATTTTGTCATTGAAGGCTTCGTGAGCATGTTTACAATGAAAAAATTATTTGTGCTAAAAGACAACAAAACCATGCCATCAATAAAAACATCAATAATATAAAAATATAAGAAGAAACAAAAAAAAAAAGGAATAAATGTGCAAATGCTAAGGGGCAGTCATAGACAGTTCAGAGACCCGGGTCATGGAGCCATTGTTGAGCTTTTAATTAGGGCCCGGGATTCTCGGACATTTTTCATTCCCACATTCCCGGGAACGAAACTGATGTAATTCCCGGGAAACCGGGAATGGCCAAGCTAGCATATATAGTGTGTAAAAGTGTAAAAATCGATCAAGAAATAACAGAGTTATAGTTGAAAATAATTAAGTGGCACAATATTTTGGTCCACGATGTGGTAATTCAGTCAACAACAGATCAGCAGCAGTCAGTCTCCCTGCTCCCACTAAGACTGAGCACAGTGGACTGGGAGGAGTCTGTACTCTGTAGCTCATGAATGCCGGGACGGGGCAGACTCCATTGACGTCTGTCAGACAACAGCTTTGAACAGCAACTTGAAATTGCAATGCGTCAGTCTGTTTCATCCGTATTATCTGTGCTAAGAAACTTGCCATCACAGAATGAGGACAAGAAACTGGATGCATCAGTAAAAGCTAAAATGCCGGTGTTTCAGAGCAACAGCAAGCGCGGGAGTAGTTTAGAACAAGTGTATCAGTATCTGATGACTGTGCCATATACTTCAGTGGAGGCAGAGCGTGCTTTCTCAGCAGCTGGTGTACTCTGCACGAAGGTGCGCTCTCGCCTGGACGACCCAACGCCGGACACGTTGTGCTTTCTACTCTCTTATTACCGCAACTAACTAGATACATGTACTTATATGACTGCATGAACTGCTTGTAGATAAGGTTGGTCTTTTATTGGTGTCAACATATTGTAGTAGTTTTATTAAAAATAAGTGTCGGTCATTCTAAAACCGTTCACATGTGAGATGCCCGTGCACTGTGTCATCCCGGAGAGCCCGGGATTCCTGAATTTCTGGGGAATGGATAAACCTGTCTGGGAATGGATAAACCTGTCTGGGAATGGATTCCCTACTTTTAATAATGCCGCAGTCCTGGGAAAGAAGCCATTTTTTTAGTGTAGAAGATCAGACCTGAAGACCCCTGCAGCGCCTGCGTAAGAGAAGGTGTGCAAACAGTTTGTAGCCGGGGTGTAAAGGATCATGGGTGATATGGATCCCTCTCCACAGGCAACACTGTTCGCAGCTAGAAGTGGGATGCCAATGATGTGCTCTGGAATTTTAACAATCCTCTGCAGAGCTTTTCCATCAGCGATCGTACAGTTACCAAACCACACAGTTGTGCAAGCTGCTTAGGATGCTCTCTGTTGTGCATCGGTAAAAGTTGGCCAGCAGCTGGGAGGACAGACGGGCCATTTTCCTCCTTAAGGGGGTATCTGTACATTTTTTAGGACTTCCTAAAGTCCAAGATCAATTAATTCCTTAATCTTTGAGGTGTTTAAAGCTAGATTTTCATTTGGGCTCCATGCCACCAGTTGCCAAACCTCTTCTCTGTCAGCCATTTCATTGTTGCTTGAAATTTTCTTTATCACAGTGGTGTCATCAGCAGGTTTAATGGTCTTCATTGGTATCAATGGAGAGGGGAGCAGCCATATTTAATATATATTAAATATTACGGGGAAGTAAATGCTAACATTACTCAAAGTTATTGTCTGCTTTTACATGCATTGTTATCACTCTTTAATCTAGTATTGTTTTCTATCAGTATACTGCTGCTGGATTATGTGAATTTCCCCTTGGGATTAATAAAGTATCTATCTATTTACTGCTAGAAAACAACAAGAGAAACTGACTGACCGTTTAAGGTTGAAACTTAATACCACTGGGGCCACAGACACATCAAGTTTTAGTTGTGTTGCATGTAAAATAGTACCGCACTAGCAGCAGAACAAAACTCAACTGTGTAGTACGGTATTTAGAGGAGACCCGATCTTCAGGGCTGAGTGATGTCTCAGTGGAACAACATTAACATCAAGTTTAACTAATCCACAGCTAGTTCTGTTTTTGGCTTTGTGTTTCTCCTCAGTTTGTTCAACTGCCCATGATGATGCACCAGCAATTAACATCTCATCCTCTTTCAATTAGCAATGTGCGACTACACACTCTTCTTGATTTAAAGAGATGGAGCGCTGGAAATGTGTACATTGTTATGAAAATGTAATTAAAAATAATGTAATTGATATACTACTTGAGACTGAAATGTGTATCGCTGTCGTTATTGTAAGTGTTACTTACTCCGAGCGTATGAATAGGCCCTGAAATCCTTAATATGGAAAGTAATGACAATGAGAGGGACACGTTAGTAGAATTGTATCTGAAGCATAATTGTCTTTCTGTGCTCATTTCCCAATTTTGTAGATCATACAGAAGAATTAATCCTTATAACCGAAATAATCCAGCAGTCACCAAAGTGTATAAAATGTCTAGTCAGGAATATGATGATATTTGTAAAGACTGTCTTATCAGACCACAGACTTCACAGTAGAGGACAGTAGGTTCTGTATCGTACATATTGTGAGAAGTCTTATAATTAGGGACTCTGACTCTGTGTCTTTTTACCAAAGATGAATGTAAATGTATGTTGCTCACTGTTTTTCTGTGTCTTATATTACACAATATAAATATTTCCACGTGTCACTTGTCTTTTTCTATGACACTAAGTTAAATATATTTGATTCAGTATCACACTATAGTGTAAATATAAATTTAAAAAAATAGTTTCCATATTTTCTAATGGCATATTTGTGCTTTTTATAACCGTAATAGTCTGTCTGATGCATACAGAATTTATTTTGTAACAGTACCCACTGTACTGAGTCAGTTAAACCTGTTCACACAACTTTAAATCAAACTTTGTTCCCCTTCTCTGAAAGCTCATCACAACTAAACTTAGCCTTACTCATGTTCCGCTGCTTGGGGCCACACTGCAACAGCGCTACACCCTAAAAAGTTAGTCTTTTTGCCATAAATACATACTATGACCAGATCAGCAATACAGACTAACCCCTTCTGGAAAAAGAGCTACGGAGAACACCCTGTGCCCCCATTGGCCATTCGGGATCACCCCGAGTTCACAACACACAGACCCATCATGTTTTCTACATTTGTGCAAGGAAAGCTTTGCAGCCAAGTCAAATAAAATTATCACAAAAGATATTCTACCCGCATATATTGCTACAGTATGACCGACATGTTCTGAGATTTCTCAGGTTAGAAACGGAGGTTTTGAGGTAAGGCAGTTGTACTCTCTTATCACGGCCCTGGAGAGTTGGTCAGCAGATTTCACCGTACTCTGTACACGTGACAAAAAGGACCCCATGAACCAATTGCATTGTCTACTGTGATTGATTAGACGCGCATCCGCAGGCTCACTGCCACATATATATATTTGCATGGTGGCAGCACAGAAGTTCGCTCCAGGAGGCAGGAACCAGCACCAGGCCTGGTCATCGTCACAGCTCAGAAATAGCCACTCATCCTCAAAGTGACAGCTAATAGCAGGACTCGTACCCAGAGCCTTTGGACTACAGAATAACCCCTTCAGGCAACAGAGCTAAAGGAGAACTCCCAGTGACCAGTCACCCTAATACTGTGATGGCACTTGCCTCTCTCTCTCTCTCTCCTGCTTACTCTGCCCATTACAGTTCACATGTTCTCCCAGTGGTTGTGTGGTTTTCCTTCCCCCATCCCCAAAGATGTGTTTTAGGTTAAATGTCCCAGCATGAGTGTGGCTTGCAATAACCAGACCTTGTTTAGGGTTGGCTCCGGGTCCCCTAGTGTTGTCACCACATTCATTTACGATGCTCACATGCCTTGTCCAGCATTTTGACAGAGTGGACATTTTGACTTGAGCTTATTACACCTTGACCCTTCTGTGAAGTCAATACATTCTCAGCTTTCAGGAAGGCAACGAGAGACCCTCGGTAATGGCCAGTTATGACATGCCTTCTCTCCTCAGGTCCTGAGGTCCTGTTTGAGCTCATCAATATCATGGAGAAGGGGAAGGAAATTCTGCAGAAGCACCTGGTCGAGTTTGTCAAGACAGGTCAGATGGTCTTAAATACACAAGCTCTTGCCTCTCCCTCCAATGGCTAAGCTGAATGCAATGCCACTTTTGAACACTTGTCCATGTTTGGACTCATGGAGGCAAAGTGACTGTGCCTTACGCTTTTGTGGTGTCTCTTTCCTACTCACAGGATTCTGCCCTAACAAGTGCGGTGAGTGATGCCTACCTCTGCTCTTCTCTTAATTCCATGGCTCAGATGGTCTACTCTCCCACCTGACCCATCACTACCCACTGCTGGTGGGTATATGGATTACAGTTCCCCAATTCAAGTGGTTGATTTTTCCTGACAAGATGCCATAGCTTGCCTAGTTTCTCTCTCTCTGTCTCTCTTGAGGGCTCTGCTCTTCATTCTTCCTCTTCACTATCCCCAACCACATTTCTAGGAGTCATGTACCAGGAGGTGGTCAACTGCAAGTCGTGCGACATGACTGTCCAATACTGTCCAACACCTGAGGCCAACAGGCTGTGTGGAGGTGAGCTGTCACCCTACCTTTGCCTTAGTGAATGCGTAAGCTTATAATGGAGCTCACCGCGCTTGTGTTCTGCTTACAGAGTTCACCCTGCAGGTGATGGAGGGGGAAGAGATAGTAATAGACTGCTTCCTGCCTTGGCACAGCCTTGCCCGGAGCAAGAAGGAATACCAGTTCTCCCGAGCGCTAAAACTGGTGAGTGTGCAATCACCTGTCACGTAGGGAACAATCTGGGCAGCGTATCTCCACCAACATGGGCACTCTGCCACCACCATTCAGTAACTAAAAGCTGGGAATGGGACATAATTGTTCTGATTTCATAAGACCCTGTGACTTGGAAGATGTGCAGAATTCCATTTTTACCTTCATCTTTGCTGATCCTGTTCACAGAAGACCCGCCAAAATGAAGACTTTCAAGTGTTTGCGGTCACCAAAGAGCCACGACTTGTGCTCAATCAGGTGACCAAAGAAGATGAAAAGGAGTATCGGTGTCTTCTGTTGTCTATAAATGACACTGTCTTGACTACCATGTTCTATGAAGTCAAAGGTTAGGCAACTAAGACTGTCTTAAGACATGATAGGTGAAGTTTGGGTCCATCCTGCCTTAACTTTTCAAGCTCTCAAATCATTGAACAGTGCAGCACCAGCAGAACCCGACCCACCAAACCATACGGACTGTACCTACGCTGCCCCCTGATGAAGAGACAAGGCCTCCTCGAGCACGGCTGAGCCTCCAGCTTGATAACGCTGTCCCTGTCATCATTGGAGTGATAGTCATGGCAGCACTGGTGTCCGGCTGCTGCTTGTCGTCCTTCATGTGAGTTACAGGAAGAATGGCAGGGAGGGGTGGACCACCGATGTATTGGAAAGTCTCTCTTCTGCTAAATTAGTTAGTAATATTTGTCTTCACAGTAATCATCTGCGGCACCATAAGGCAGCTGGTAGCGATCAGACAGATGATGAGCTGCGGGAGGTGGCGGATGATGTGTAATGGCAGGCTGGTGAAGAGTCCACGCATTGGAAATGCTCTTTGCGGGTACCATCTCTGGCAAGTAAATCCATTTTATTTTCTTTCCACTTCTCTTGTACACCACTCTTCTTTCCATAACAACTTCTTTTGTAACCTGTCCAGATGTTATTACTGTGCGGCTGCTGTGTTCTTCTAGAAAAGTTCCTTCTTAGGCAGGCAAAGTCTGGCTTTATTTCAGTGAAAAAGGAGATTTAATTTTAAGCCTTTGAGCGAACAGTATGTACACATATCATCTCTTCAGTCGCTATCTGTCAAGGCAGAGTTTAAACTATCACGTGCAGGTCAGTAGAGGGTCTTCTACCACTTGCAGTTGAATGCCACGCCTGGTCACTGTCTACATGGAGATGTTAGGTGCAGGTTAATCTGCCTCATGTAAACCACAAGTGCCACTAACAAAAGGACCACCAGGGACTCCTCTCACCCTGGTCATCACTCACTCCAAAAACATACCTCTGCTTAACACTTCAGGTCACTTAAAACTGAAACTAACAGACATCTAAAGAGCCATAGCCCTCGTAAAACAGTTACTTAGCCTGTCTTCCTTACTTACTCTGTTCTCTCAGGTATGTGTATAATTCTATGAAGTTGATGGAGCAAGCGGGTTTTCTTGGTGACTTTGTCAAATTCAGCACAGCCCCTCTTGATGGTGGGTGAATATCAAGATGCATCATAATGTCTTGTGAATTTCTGGATATTGTGCCTACTGTGCCTATTTCTTTCAAATTACTGTGACTACTCCATACATACATAGACACACACATACTTGTTTTAAGACATTTAAACTCCATCAGTAGGGTAAGGAGAACACTGAAGGGCTAGCTGGGCAGCCCCACCACCAGAAACAGGCTGGCGGCATCATAATCATTCTGCAGAATATCCTCCATTTTGAACAGCTCTGGTACTGGTCCCTCAAAGTTACTGAGGGGAAAAATGACATGGGATAAGTTCAAGTTGTCCTAGTAGAGGCAGTTAATCAAACCAGAAGCACATTTGCTAAATGGCTACAATATGGCTGGTTATACACTGCTACTCAGGGCTGCAGAATCCTGGGTTCAAACCCCAGTGTGGGGGCAGCAGATTCTGCCTATGACTGTGGGTACAGTCTCTGGTTTCTTTCCCAATCCTAGAGGTGTGGGTTTGGTTAAATGGAAACTGTAAATTGGCTGTGTACAGGTATGCAAGTCATTGTGCTCGCTGAGTGACAGATGCTAACCTGCACTCTGTGCTGTAAGAAAAGTCTCCAGCCCTTCGGTATGTTGAAATAGAATAAGTGGTTTCAGCAAAATACTAATTAAATGCATGGCTTGCTGAATGGCCACTCTTTATTTTTTAATATGCCACAGAATGCCCATAAACACATTTGACCAATGTTTTTGACTTTTTTTTTTTTGATTGGGTGCTTTTTATGAGTTCCACAACAATAAAGGAGTTCAGTTTCAGAGAGTGCATTGACATCTATGCATCTCTCCACCATTTATACATCTGTTTGACAGATTACTTCCACAGCACCATCTGCAGCAGGCAAAATTCTTAGAACCTTTTGATCAAACTCCTTATGTTCAACTGAAAGCTTTCAAATGTGAATCACAAATTTTGGGGTATTTCTGATTTTACACAGCCAGTCCACAAACAGGCAGTCTTAGCAAGACATCACTTAGTTGGCTTCTGATTAAGAGATTGGCTGCAACCACATGAAAGTTGGGAACCCTTGCCCTCTTGGCTGCAGTACAACTTTTTAGAGTTTCACATATGAGACGTATGGGCATTTAAAGATGAAATCATGCATAGCGCTTCAAAATACCTGGGGACCTTGTGTTCTGGCTAACATTCATTCACAGAACCAGAGGAGAATTACTGGGTTACTCTCTTACTAAGCTGTCCGAGTGTTTGCCTCCAGTATCAGTACATTTTTACCCACAAGTATACTTTCGAGTATAAATATTTCACAAATTTAAATAACCTTTTGATGAATATACACTAACAAACCAAAACATTCCGAGCACTCCCATATGAAGGGAATGACATTGACTGACTTGTAATAGCAGCACATGTCAAGGTCAGAGATATATTAGACAGTAAGCAGACATTAGGTCCACATGTTGAATGCATAAATATAGGCAGATGTGAAGCCCTGAATGACTTTGACCATTATGGCCATATGACTGGGTCAGACCATTTTTGTAACAAGATTTGTGGGGTTCTTGACATCACCTATGGTGAGTACCTATGGACGGTGGTTTGAGGAGGAGGGGGGTTGAGGAATATCACAATCTGTCAAAAGTGGCGGGTGGCCAAGACTCATTGATGCAAGTGGTCCGTGATGGCTATTCCATCTGGTACGAACCAACAGAAGGGATACTATGGTACAAATAACAGATAACTCGAATGATGGTTACAGGACTAATTTATCACGACAAGCAGTGCATCAATAACTTGGTGCAAACGGGACTCTGTAGCTGCAGACTAGTCAAGAATGTTCATGGTAACCCCCGTCACCCCAAAAACAGCACCTAGAGTGGGCACACAAGCATGAAAACTCAATCTTGGATTAATGGACTAATGGTCCAAAGAATCATTTTTTTTGTTGTCTTATGTGGACTGCCCAGTACATGTATGTTGTTCAGCTGGGGAAGTGATTGGAAGCAGGATGCACTGTGGGAAGAAGATGATCCGGTGGATGAAGTGTGATTGTTTGGGCAATGTTCTGCTGGGAAACCAACGAATGCAGCATTCAGATTGTTGTTAATTTGACATGTAAAAATCAAACCTCCATGGCAACAGTATTTCCTGATGGAAGTTGCATCCCTCATCGGGGATAATGCACCCTACCATACTACACAAAGTGTTTGTGAATAGGCTGAGGAACATGATTTAAAGTTCAAGAGGTTGCCCTAGATCTCAAACCAATCAAGCATCTTTGGGCTGTGTTGGAACAACAAGTTCAATCGACTGCAACTCCACCTTGCAACTCACAGGAGTTAGAGGACTGGCTACTAATTTCCTGATGCCAGATACAACAGGATGATTTCAGAGGTCTTGTAGAGTCCATGCCTTGTTGGGTCAGAGCTGGCACAAGGAGGACTTAACGGCATGTTAGGCAGGTGGTCATAATGTTTTGGCTTATTAGTGTATATCAGCTAAAGTTTGTGTATTTGTTGGAGAGAAGGCTTCAGTGATATAAAGTAAATCTACTTTTATTAGCAGTTACAGAAACACAATGCATCCATGGATAATTATTTGACAATCATTCCAAATAAATCAAATTACGTGTTCACTGTTATTTCTACCTGTGTGTTCAGTTTTTTCAGATACACTGCATGTACTAAAAATGATTAATAATGGAAGCTCCTTACCTACTGAGGATAGAGAACTATTGGCCAAAGCTTGAATTTAACATCATAACGAAGCAGAAAACTGGTCCACACAGGTCTAAACTGAAAGCAGGTAAGCTCAAGGTGATGGCTTGATTTGATAAGCTTCCATGATGATTCATTCCCATTCTGGTCCTTTTTCTGTCTGTTGACAAATGGGTGGTTAGATATTCATCCAGTGGTTTCTAGTAAGGCATACCATTACTAAGAACAGAAAGGAACACTATATCCCTGGGCCCTCAGTCTTAAAGATAGCTCAGATATGCGACTTTAGACATTCTACTGAACACTAAAGATAAAGTGCACCTGCCATGGAAAGAGGTAGAGATTAACTTGACACTGGACAAAGCAGAACAGCTGGCAGGAGATAAAGTGTCACTTCACACAGAAACCATGAACCCTCCCTTTAACCTCAAACGGCATCTGTTTTATTGTATCCGAATAAAACAATAAACACTGAAATCCTTATAATGTTTCTTTTTTTCTTTTTGCTAATGCTGCAGCCCAAATCCTTTCAGCAGGCTGTGACCTGTCAAGGTGTTACTCACTTTACGCAGATGAAGGCTCTATTCACTAATCGACTCTCAAGCTGCTGTCTGTATAGTCCATTGTCACAATTTGACCCCTGAATCTTCGGTGGCAAGAGTAGCAAACACAAGGCAAGAAAAGAGTTAAAACATCCAACCGCAGCCATATTTTTTATTAAGAACAGTATGTAAAATCAGAATAAGCCTGATACTACCCCCTTCCCCACACTGACCAAAAAGACGATACTGGATTTCATCAGATTTAAAAAATATACAATTTTCTTAGAAAGTGCATAGTACAGTGACTTTTTGGTAAAACCACTGGTCAGTTAGAGTTGCAAAGTCAAGCTTGGCTCTGCTTTGATACGTTCGGGCTCATGACTCCCTAGTTCACTGCAGCACCAGAATACTTTTAAATTAGAATTCGACCTTGCCATGGATCATAGAGCAAAACAAATCCCTGAGTAAAACATGAGGAATAATTTTGGGGATTTGAGATGGGAAGAGCAAGGACGAGATCACATTGTTAATCTCAGGTCAAGGGCTAAACTAAAGCTATCTGAGGTAAGTTTGGACCGTCTGAGAGAACCCTGCCCTGAGGACTCATATTTAAGATCACACACAAGTCTTTCAGGAAGGTGTAGAGTATTGCCATATGATCATGTGACTCCTCTCTGCTCGTCGCAGAAGGGCATCTTCAGACCCATCATCTTTGTCTACTCCATCATCACCTAAAAAAAAAGAAAAGGTTTGTATTAATTAGGCCAGTTTTGACACATTTGTTTTTTAAGAAAGTATCCCAAAACTGATCCAAGTGAGTAGTGTTTAGTCGTACTTAATGAAAATAAAGAAAAACATGCAAATATACAGAAAACGTGCTTACTGGTTCAACTGTTGTTTTACCTATCATGTCAAAAAGGTAGATAGCACCAGTTCAGTGTGGTCTTGTAGTTAGGGATATGTTATATAATTACGATAAGTCACCAGCCACACAAACTTGTATTTCCACCAGTTTCATTCACATGTGGATCATCGAGAACAGTATGGAAATCTTGGCATATTAAGAGATTAGTTCAGACAATGTTAAGAGTATTAATTATATTTATCTGAAATGGTACAAATTACAGTGATTTAAAAATATGAGGGGCGTTCAAAAAAGATTTTGCACTTTTTAAAAAAAACTCTTAAGAATTTCAAAAAACAAATTCTAGGTGCTTTTCTACATAGTCATTTTCCTTTGTGATGCAATTTTCCCAGCGTTGTATCAACTTTTTAACTACTACTCCTGCTTTCACCATTTCAAACGAAAATATAAAAGTGCGGAAACTTTTTGAACGTCCCTCGTACATTAGCTGGTAATTGCAATATAACCCCTGCGCAAAATAGTTTTGATTGTCTGCAAGCTACATGTTCCAATTTTGTTGCTGTATAAAAAAAAGTGCCTAAAGTATTTTTTTTCCCCAGTTTTCAAATAGTATAACAAGAATGTAGATTTTTCTTACCAATACGAAAGTTGATATAGCCCTCTCCTCCACTCATCACTAGATATGTCATCTTAGCATTACCAGCTAGGCATGGGTTAATACACCCTACAAACAAAGCAGACAGACTATTCTTACCATCTTAGACAAGCATAGACATCCCTAAACTTTTCCTCCCCCTTGTAAATGACGTACCAGCTACTGAAACAAAGAAACGCACAGCGTCTCTGTGTCCGTGGAAGCAAACTTGGGCAGTAGAAACGGAGCAGTATGGGATGTAAGGTGCTGTCTTATTCTGTCCCTGGCAATTTTCACGTCCTGCAGGAAAGTATTATAATTCTAAGTAATAATTTACTGAACTTCACCACCAGACATGAAAGACTCTGGCAGAGGCTTATCTGCAGGTGCTCACCCTGAAGGAGTGGAACTGAAAAAATAGCACCACTTCCCATCCCAATCCACAGACGCCCACAAAGGGCAGCCAGGCATGAAACCTGGAATAGAGACAGGGACGATATGGACGGTCCTGTTGAGAAAGCACACATAAATAACAGATGTCCATAAAAAAAGTTTAATGCATTAAATCCAAATAAACATTGATCAAGTGGGCAATTTACCAAGTGTGGCTGTAACCAGTGGCATCATATCCACTTCCTGAAGCAATTGACCACTGGTCTGACAGTCGTAAAGTCGCAGCACAGAGTCCAGTCTACAGGAAACCCATACACCTGAGCCAACATGGCAAAGGAAGCGTACTTGCTGCTCACGGCGTGAAGAGACAGAAATGGAGCGCTGGAAAAAATTTTAGCAGATACAGTGGAACCTTGGGTCACAACCGTAATTCGTTCCAAAACTCTGGTCGCAACCCGATTTGGTTGTGACCCGAAGTAATTTCTCCCATAGGATTGTATGTAAATACAATTAATCCGTTCCGGACCGTACGAACTGTATGTAAATATAGATTTCTAAGCACAAAAATAGTTACTTATACCATAGAATGCACAGTGTAATAGTAAACTAAATGTAAAAACATTGAATAACACTGAGAAAACCTTGAACAGAGAAAACTAACATTGCAAGAGTTCACGCTACAGCCTTACAAACCGCTCGCTGTAAACACTTTATTTTAATGAGTTTTAAGCACAGGGAAAAAAAATGAACATTTCAAAAATCTGTAATTTATACAAAAACTAACTATAAACAATCAAGAAAACTAACTTTGTATGAGTCGAGTTCTGGCATGACGGAAGTGAGGAGGAACAGGGTGGAGAGGAGATTACAGTTTTGAGGTAAAGTCCCTCTGCACAATGCACGTCTGACGAGAACAATGTACTGTACAGGGAGAGACTGAATACGTGCGGAAATCATCGGTGCGAACGAACCAGAAGGGAAACTGGCTTGTTCGTCACCCGACTGCGTGGTCGTGAACAGATGCAAAAGTTTGGCGAACTTTTTGGTCGTAACCCGATTTGTATGTGTTCAGAGACGTTTGTGACCCGAGGTTCCACTGTATTTAGTGCTATAAGAACTTTGAAAATTCAGATTTGAAAAATGTTTTAATACTAAAATGGTAAGTTACTGACTGTATTCACCACTGTTAAATACAATAATGCTTTTGTTAAGGTCAGGAGAGGAAAGGCAATAGTAATACTGGATTGCAAGCTTAAAACAAAAATCTGTACAGGTAATAGTGCTGTGTGTCCCGAGTGCACATACCTCCATTGCTCCGCTCTGCATATTGATTATATGAATGTTATTCCAGTAGCCACACCACAGACTATCTTGAATTGCCAGAGAGCACCGTATTGGCTGCACAGGTGCTGATCCCACACTCACAAAATGGTGACATTGGAGGTCCCAAGCACCACCTATAGAAAACCAAGATGACTGTCAGCACAAAATCAGGAAGATAGATGAGGCAACAAACTAACGTTTGTGTCCAAAATAACTTACCCGTGTCACGGGAAAAAATGGCCAAAGTGCCATTTGCAAGTCCAGCAATCATGTGGTCCTTTGTGTTACTTGGGGGGAAAAATAAAGCCAAAAATTGCATTTTAATAAATTCCAAAATGCTTACTTTGAGGGTAAAAATGAATCTTGACATTTTGATTTCAATTGATTTTTGAGCAGTGTTGCAATATAATGCAATTATTACCATTTGCATGACGTCACAGAAGTGAGGGTGTAAAAAAAAAACCAAAACAGTGAAAAAGAGCAATTTTCTAACCAATCTCAAAGAAAATGCATGGGCTGCTTTCAGATATTCCAGGTAATAGCTGCTCCATAACTTCTACAGCATATGAACCTCAATTTGTATGAAATTTCTAACACATCCAGAAGGACAATAACTTTGGGGCTCTGGTATCAATCAACATTTATTTATATAGCACATATTCATACAAAAAAAATGTAGCTCAAAGTGCTTTACAAAATGAATAGAAAAATAGAAGACACAATAAAAAATAAACATAAGTCAACATTAATTAACATAGAATAAGAGTAAGGTCCGATGGCCTGGGTGGACAGAAAAAACAAACAAAAAAAAAACTCCAAAGGCTGGAGAAAAAAATAAAATCTGTAGGGGTTCCAGGCCAAGAGACCGCCCAGTCCCCTCTGGGCAATCTACCTATCATAAATATAACATTTATATAAAAAGGCAACATGTTAATCTTAAGCACCAACATTCTAATTTTTACTGATTTAAAGTTTCTACTTTGAGCACCAGACAATATCTGGGCCCAATGGCTTGACTCCATTATTGAACAATGCCAAAGTTGTGGGAGTTTAACTGTTGACTTGGTAGACCCCCTAAGTATGTCAGTTTTCAGGTTTTTAGCTTTTCAGGTGCATTTGACAATCAAAATAAGGCAAACATACCTCACAGAGGAAATACTAGACACAATGAAGCTGACTCACGTAAAAGAATGAAGCCCCTCCTGCATTTTCACCATCTGTAAACAGCGTCTTCGCTCACCCTGTGCGGAATGCAGGAACACACTATGGAGAAAACTTTAGTTATTCTTTGTCAAATACAACTAACTACAGTACACTGCATTATACTGTAGGCTGTAACCTCCAAACATTAAAACAAGCTCAGTGGTTGGAGAGACTGCACAGTGGAACTCAGTGCATTGGAAGGCAGCTCAGATTAAAAAAAAAACCCAATTACTACAAAAACACTTCAGAGGAAAAGATCTACAATGTCGACTGACCTTCCTTCCTGGGTGCCAATCCACACAGTGCCAGCACAAGACACAGAAGAAGCATTACTACATTTGCCTAGAACAAAAACAGAGATTTTCAATTTAAGGGATTACTGAGAAGTCAAGGAACTCGGTACAAGGCTAGACTGACACAAATAAATGTAATGTGTAGGTTTACCAGGTGGGGAGCAGGCAATGCATGTTGCTTTAGCACCCAAAGGGAGACTGAACTGATCCAAGACATGATTGGAGCGAAGTGGATCAAGAATTGTCACGTCACTGCATGAATGAGTCCCCGAGATAACCCAAATGGATGACTGAAAAACAAAGTTGTGCACATTAATTAGTAATTTACCACAAGAAAAGCTGTAGGCAGTGAAAAGTAGGAGGCCAGCAAATGGCACAAACATACCAATATATTCAGCTGTTCAAATGAAATGCTGGGGGTGCGCGATTTTTGCTTACACAGTTTTTACAAGTACCCTGTTATATTCCAACAGTCACTTTTCTTGTGGCTCAGGTTCATCTGCAGTTTTAACACATACACACCGCACAAATTACAGGCTTTCTTGTGCCTTTCCTTACATCATACACATCCTAAGCATTATAAAGATTTGCTTTGTGTTCAGGCACTGGCTTTTTTTTTTTTTACCAGATGTACAAGAAACAATTACAGTACTTGCTTACATAATACTTTTGTCGGCTGAAATTAGAAGGTATATAAAAGATAAATTAAGTTTAACTACTGTGCAGAGATGTCAGCATTTGACAATGTGGAACATTAGACAAGTCAGGGCAGCAGGCAAAGACAAAAAAAAAACCCTAAAGTAACCACAAGTTTGTGTTCAATATGTGTCTACACTGCTACTTTAAAAAGAAAAACTATGGAGATTTAATAGATAACTTGAGAAAGACATTCAACAGAAATCTCTAAAGAAAATGTATTTGACAATAATGGTGTTTAATGACAGCACCAAATCACTTTTAACACAGACTAAGCTTTGATTTCTAAACACCCCTCACCCCCCCACTACATCCCCCACAGCAGAATGAAACTCAACATTATGAGCCGTGTCAATGCTACCTTCTACTTTCTCATCTATAGCTGCAGGGGTACAGCCTGCCTCTCTGTGAGGCCCTGATGTTTGAAAATAGATGAACTAATAAATACAAGTAGAGGATGTTACAGCATCTAACTTTTTGAGATAAACCTGTGGGTGAAAAAAATCATCATATATTTTAAAATGAATAAACTTGTCAAAACAAACTTTGTGTAGCCATCATTTAAAGTTAACATTTATTTACAGTACCTAATGAGTTTAAAATTTATTTAATCCTTTATATTTATATAGCACTTTTCTCACTACTTTACAGCAATCACACGGATGATGCTATGGTAGCCATTTTGGACCAGTACGCTTGCCACACCTTAGATATATATGTAGGCAGTGATGTGGTGAGAGAGATGGTTAACCAGCTGCGGACATGGGATGATTGTGGTTCAAAACGACCAGGCCATGGTGAGCAATTTAGCCTGGACATTAGGTTACACCCTACCGGGGATATTTTATGACCACAGACAGTCGGGAGCTTGGTTTTACATCTCCAATGAAGGATGGTGCGAATTTTTATAGCACCGTGTCTCTGTAATTGCACTGGGGCATTGTGGTTCTCACACAGATCACAAGGTAAGTGCCCCCCCTGCTGGTCTCATTAATACCTCTGTGATATACGTGTGGTATATCTCCTCACCAAAATTTTCACCAAAGTGATAATAAAGTGTATTTGTTACTACATTCCCAGAAATTGAGGTCTGGCAAGTGGAACAACGTGCTTAGGATCACAAAGTGACTATGAGCCTTAGTAGGCAGCACTGCCATCTATGTGTATTTGAAGCTCTTCTAGCTGAAAACATTGGGCTTTCCTGATGTCCTATTTCTGCTAGTACCAGGAACTTAAAAAGTAACCACAAAAAGGCAGTAGTAAGAACATTAAAATAATTTTGATGAGAACAGGCCACACGGCTAAATAAACCTCGCTAACTCTAGTTGCCTAGTTTTTCCAAAATCATATTGAGTCAAGTTTTGAAAGATCTCAAGTACCACACACTACCTGCTATTTTCCCCACAGGTCTATGGTTCTTTGAATGAAAATTATAACATTTCTAGCATTTGCGTGGAGTCGATCCAAAACATGTTTCCATTTGTGTCCCAAAGTTCTTATTGAAGAGTTTCAAAGTAATAGCTGAGATCCTCCATACCAATTACTTTTGTAATTTTAAAAACATTTAACCCCTTAATCTTGGTTTGCCTAAATCTAAAAAGTTCAACTCCTTCAACCTTTCTTCATACTCAACAGTCCTCTAACTAGCCTAATCTTTCTTCTCTGGACTTTCTCTAGTATAGCAATATCCTTTTTAAAATCCTAGGGGGCCATGCCCCCTGCTTGCCAACCCCTGTGCAGATCCTACGCGCTAGTCATTTCCCGGATCTGCCACTTGCAACGAATCATGCTGTGCTTTTGGATAGACACGAATATCAACTCTGTCTCTGATATCTCCGTCTTTCAAAACTATTATCGCTGACAATTCGTCACATGTCAGTTTATTATACATTATATGCGAGTGTAATCTTTTGGATTCATATAGAAATCCAAGAAAACTTCTTTGTCCGTGTTTTTCAGATACATTTCATGAGATACTCTTGGACATATGGATTTGTATCCATTATTGGCTGTAGAATTTCTAATATGTCCAATCATTTAACTCTTTCGATTCTACAGTATGTTGCATCACTTCTCCGTGATCATAAACATCAGGGCTGTGGAGTCGGTAGATAAATGCTCCGACTTCTCAGTTTCTAAATCTTCCGACTCCCCGACTCCTCTGTATGTATATACTATGCTACTGTATTTTCTACATCCATTGAAGGAAAGAAAGGCAACATACATGTCATTTCACCACAGAACTACTGGCTAGGAAGCCAACAATCTACTATAATGCCAGATTAAAGACAAACACAATTGATTGGTGGCCGCAGATTGCAGGTGTCCACATGGACGGGCAGATCCAGCTTGCCGAAAATCTCGACCACCGCCCCCATCCAAAGTAATGTGATGCCTCTGTCTGCTGCAGTGGCTGTCTCCTCTGTCAGCCAGCCGGAAGTTTAGTGCATTGTGTCACTCACCGGCCAGCTGATCAGCAGAACGAGCCTCTGCTGGAGACAGGTAGGGAGATCTGTGTTCTCGGCTCCTTCGGCCTCCTTCACTAGCGCATAGCGAAGGGGAGCCGACGGAGCTGAGAACACACCAGATGATTTTTCAGGCGTTTGACGCGTGATGACTCGTTGAATGGCCGAAAAATCGGCAGTGCATCTGTAAATGTATGGGGGGCTTTAGGCTAGGTTCACAGTTCCCTGTAACAGTGGAACACGACACAATGGAAAGCGGTGCCGCACCTTACCTGTGCATTACATCCCATATAGTGACGCATACAGTCAATGAAAAGCATGCTTCATGGTTACTTGACATGTTCGTTTTGTGGTAACATTATGCACTGCATGCATTGGGCTTTATTCTTACAGCAAAGAAGTAGTTCATTATGACTGTTTGTGAATTATGACATTTCACCTTACTTTTTTAATTCCCATTTAAATTTAGTAGGAGTCGGAGTCGGTTAACTTTTTGCCGACTCCGACTTCAGGTACCCAAAATTGTCTCCAACTCCGACTCCACAGCCCTGATAAATAAATATAAACCTGACCGAATTGTGGTTTCTTTGAAATTAAACTTGTAGTAGCTTTAATTGTTGCGGGACCACAGATTCTCATAGTGTATGGTCCTGAATCGTGTAAATCTACGTTTTGAGCACTGGATGATGCAAACACGAACAGATTATTGTAGATTTGGATATTTTGCCTACAGCATTTCTGGATTTCACATTCACCAAATAACAAATCTTTTATTTCTCGCGGATACGCCTCTTCATTGGGAGGCAACACTACTTTTCCCTGATGGCAACAAGGATTAGACGATCTACAAGTCTCTGACTTAAACTTTAAAGCTGAACAATATCTACAAACTTCTGTCATTTGACCTATGTCCATATATTCTATCTCTTTTCACTGTTCCGTTATTTCACAGAGTAATTTTTGTTTGTTAGTGCTAATGCGATGTTTACTATCAGTTTTTTGAGACTTTCGAATTTTAGTACTTTCATTATCTCTAACCTGCTCTGCATGTGTATCACACCAATGTTTTTGAACCTCTTTATGACATTCTACTTTGTCTGCTACTCTTTGTCATTTATTTCCGGCCCCAGGCGTAGTTAAATCTCTGGTCACAAAGTCTCGTCTTGTGGGACTTGAAATGATCTCTCTGAAAAAGTCTGGTCTCATCCCAGGATAAAAAGTCTCATCTCGTCCCAGGATTGTTTTTATATAATAGAGAGATGAGATAAGGCCTCATTAATGCATTACATAAATTAACCATATTTTCCTTTGGCTTAAATGAGTAGTACTATATTATATTACCAAATATCCTATTCTTCTTCTTCTTAATGGCTTCTGGGCACTGTCCGGACTCATCACTATTTTTACATCTTCCAGGTCTTTCACATAAGATGTATTTTTAAGTTTCAAATTTCACTTTGTGTGTTCAAACCTAAAATGTCTAGTTCCTTCTTGTAATGCCTTACCTTTACTCACTTTAATTTTCTTCTGCCACCTACCTAAGCCTGTATTCTGCCCAGATCCCTCTATAATGATTTGGCTGATTCTGCATTCATTATCTGCCTTCCACCTACTTTGGATCATCTGCAAACCTAACCAGCTTGTGTTTTTTTCCATCTTATCCTGATACTTTACAAATAAAAAGACTATAAAGGAGGTTTAACTTGGACATTAATTAAATCAAACAATTTAATTTAGAATGCATGAGCATCAGTGGCTCTTTTTACCCATCTCTTAGGGCTGTGAGAAATTCTATTCCTTCAGTATGGTGGAAGGAGTACCATCACCAATTTGTTGGATCCCCGTGTGTCATTGGTGGTACAAAGGCCTATTCCAGATCCCTGATGCACAACTCTTGCATATAATATCATAGCTATGAAGGAGTTGTACATTTTGCTGAATTTATTCATGGTCAAGTTAAAAGGAAGAAAAAACGATTCCCTGCGGAAAATGTGTGTACAACTGTTTTATGAAGTGTAGCATTACTTGTTTCAATTTTTTTTCTCCTAGTTAATACAAAGAACATCTCTCAGATGAAAATCATGCAGCCAAGAAAACTTCAGTGAAAGCCTGCATGACCAGCGAATTTTACTTACGGCCAATCAGAACCACTGAAGTTTACATTTACATTTATTTATTTGGCCAATGTCTTTATCTAAAGCATCTTACAACATTTGAGATAAAGTGGGTTATGTTTCTTTTCTTTTTCCAATTAGTGGTACAGGCAGGTGAAGTGACTTGCTGAGGGTCACACAGTACAAGTAGTGGGATTTGAACTATACAAACTCAGCATTGAAGTCCAAAACCTTAACCACTGTGCCACACCGCCTTGAGCCGATATCAGGTAAATGAAAATGACCTTTCTATGTGATCCATTCATCCATTATCCAACCCGCTATATCCCAACTACAGGGTCACGGGGGTCTGCTGGAGCCAATCCCAGCCAACACAGGGTGCAAGGCAGGAAACAAACCCTGGGCAGGGCGCCATCCCACCGCACCTTTCTACGTGATTTGAGATGAAAATGGTTAAATTAAGCCCACTAGAATTGAAGGTATATAATCTAATGCAATCAAGGAATCGATAGTTTTTTTTGTCATTCTTTAATTTTTTTCCCCAAACACTGCACACAAGAACTCCTATTGTGGTAATGAATAAGGGATTCAGACTGAAAACAGGCAAGTTTTACGTTTACTTAAATAAATTACTAACAATCACTGAAGCATGCCTCTTTACTGAAGAAAACTGAGCTAAACAGTGGATGTACAGTTAACAGCCCTCCTATACACACATCTGCCAGATTATGTTGAATTCAACAAAAGGAAGATGACAAGCAAAACAAGCAAAATAAAAGCAATCTGTTAGAACAAAATGGGTATAAGCAACAAGAGCTATTATAAATTGTGAAAATCAAATTAACCATGTTATGATATGGAGCTCCAACATTCTTTAAATGCTGCAACACTCCCCAATTCTTCCTTGAATAATACATGTCTGTAACTGTGACATCAAAAATGTTATGCTTTTCTGTTCAGAAGTCTTGTTAGCATTAACATTATCAACATGTGAGGTGCCAGGGAGCATCTCAACTACAAAGCCCACACTTGTTATTAAGTGTTAAAAAATAATGATTCCTGTTATCTTAAATAACGCAGCTCTCTAGTTAGGATTTTTCCTGAATTTTCCAGGCAGCACTTTTTAATCTATGAACTAGCTCCGATACCCATGCTTCTTAGTCATCTCATGGTTTGTCACCGGCTTAGTATTTCTGATTAAGAGAAAGAAGGAAGGGTGGAACTGAAAGAGGTATGTATAGCAAAGAAAAGTACTTATTTCTACAGACAGCAATGTCAACAGCACCATTAATTCTGAGACAAATTTTTGTAATAAGAAAACCCAAGACCCACTTTGACCAGATTTCAAAACAAATAATAAATATGCACCACGTCCAAATGCACTAGTTTCTTTGAAATGGCAACTTCCAACCACTACAAACCATTTTACAAGTCATTTTATCTACCAACTTTCTTTATACAAAATATTTATAAATTACCATTCACTCAAATGAAGGCATGGTGAAGTTAATGTAAACAGATGTTACAAACAAGACAAAGACAAAATAAAACCATAGCAAAAAGCAGTAAGTATAAATACACTGACAACATGTACCACCTGTTGGAAACCATTTCTACCACTGATGGAAAGTTATTTTTTTGTATTTTTCTAGACATCACAGTGCTCACAATGGCGCTTCAGGCCTGTTTTTAAATTTCCACAATGTAAGAAATATGAAATATATGCTTACTTCTCTTGGCTGCATCAAGTGCTGCAGATATTCCTGTGCATATTTCAGCAAGACATCAATGTTGATGGTCCAAAGCAAGGTCCTCAAAATTCTGCAAACTAAGAAATCTGAAACCCCAAAAAGTTTAAAACACTAACTACTAGCCTACATTTATTGTGTCTACTATCATAACATGCTTGGATCCACCCAATGATGAGATCTACCTATTCCCTATAATGAGAAAAAAGGCGAAGGATGATTACTTTTAAGTAAAATAGTCTATAAAGATTTCATATTTAAACTTCAATGCATGCTACTTTTATCCTGCATTAGCAACTTTTATACCTGCCATTTATGTGTGAATGTCACTTAAGTTCCTGACCAATTTTCATTTTGCACCACAGCTAATTCCGATTACATACTGGAGATAAATGCCTGTGCGAGGGGGTTTTACTTACACTATGAACTCCTCATATAAACAACATTCGATTTCCAAAGGATGCAGAGTCCTAGCCTGAAGCAAATTACACCTTAATTTCCACCTATTACATTTCTATGAACGCAAAAACACAAAGCACTCAAATGACAATTGGTGGGAAAAAATAAGTAAATAAAAAATGACAGCAGCCTAACAATTACTTTAACCTTTTGCAAAATATAAAGCTTATGGTAACAAGTATCTTTAATGCATACTTTTCTTACATATATACACAACTGCATCAAGTATGAACCAAGTTATTAGCAATTCCGAAGCCTGACAGTTAAACTCTAAACAGAAGTAAGTGTACTCCTTATGTTTGCCAAAGTACTCCCAAGGTCCACAGTACTCTGTACAGTGGAAAAGCAGGAAAGCTACCGTATTAAGGTGATCCATTAAAAGGTACAGCAAAGATGAGATGTACATCCATTTTCAAAGAAACCTCTCTGCCAATGAAGGGAAAAGTTAACACAAACACAGTGAGGAGATGTATGTGAAGTGAAAAGACTTAAAGTATAATCATGCTTTTCTGGGGACTTTTACTAGCAACAAGATAGATAATAGAGTTCAGAAACAACTGGTTAGAAATAGAAAACTCCGGGTGAGAGGTTTTTAGAACATGGAGAGTAAGGCAGACTAAGTAAACTAGTGGATGCAATGAGATCAAAAAGATGTCACACCATTAAGAATGCCAAGGACAATGGAAGATTGACAAACGGAATACTGGGAATATCTGAGCCATCCAAACATTTTCGAACCCGCTGAATCTGAACACAGGGTCACGGGGGTCTGCTGGAGCCAATCCCAGCCAACACAGGGCACAAGGCAGTAATCAATCCTGGGCAGGGTGCCAACCCACCACAGAACATCTGACCCAACATTAGTAAATCCATATTATGGCTTTTAAGGCAATTGCTCGTACAGATACAATTTAACACCATATTAGTCTATAATCATCGCAAACTGAATGAAATATAATAAATCAACACTGTTTTTTATTCCCCCTACTAAAATATTTGACATTTTCAGAAAGAAAACCAAATACGCTGCAACATTTTCTAGTCAAGTAGTGCTGACAATAAAATCAATTGAATGTTAGTTGGTTGAATTAATGAACTGAGTAATGCAAAAGTGCTAAAAACAAGTCATGTGACCTGGTTGCTAGATTACTGGAGTTTACAAAAAATAGGCTTGTTGGTTCAATACCAGCCTCAAACTCTCTAAACTTGGTAGAATTAAATTTAAGAAAATATAACAAACAAAAATGAATTAGGGTCTCCATCCCTCGGTGCTAGATACTTCTACCTCTATGTGTATGACTTAAATGTTTCTGCATTCTAGCATAAGAAAAATGTTATTGGTTACTAAATTTCATGCTTCTGGGGTACTTTTTACAGAAGCTCCATATTTATCAATGTTTTTCTTTTTTTCTACTTATCAACTTTCATATCTATTTTATACTTTCATATCTATTTATTTAAAGAGCTTCTGTAAAAAGCCAAATTTCCCCCTGCAGACAACTAAAGTTCTTTCTCTCTCTCTATTGGAGATGTCAAAGACACAACAAGAGACATACTCTAAGGCCTAAGCTGTTATTTTATTTTTAAAACTTTTGTCATTAAACTTACTAACCATTTTATTTCCCCACCCTCATCAACCTTTGAAATGTATTTTTTCCATTTTATGGTCAAAGACACCAGACTCCATCCCAGCAGAATTAACTGTAAAGAAAAAAACAAACCTGGACGAAAGCAATCACTACGCTAACTCAAACTCATGTCCACAATGGATATCTTTAAACCATTGACACTGCCCCTGACAGTAAAAACAAACATGAATCTGCTAAGGAGATTCACCATATATCCTGCACACAGAAGTCACCCCAAGCAAAAAACAAAAGTGGGAACCCAAGCATTGTAAGGCAGTAACACTACCTGCTGTATCACAGGGTAAAAAGTGATAATTACAGTTACTGCATAATTTACATGAACTGTGAACACTTGTCAATGAAGCCTTAAGTTTCAGTCAAAAATATTTTCATGTTTCAATCCTTAAAGATACCAAACACTACCTTTGTGAGGTGTTTATAAGTTCTCTCCATGTGCACATAGCTTTTTTCTTCCAAAATGTTCATATTTGGTTAATTCTTAGTTCCATACTGGTCCCAAATGAGCAGGAGTGGGTGTGTGCATGAGTGATCCCTGGACTGAGCTGCTGGCCTATCTGGGATTATTTCCTTTCTATCTTGCAACATTATGGTTCACATGACCCAAAATTGAATTTAGATGGTTTGAAAATTCTATGTTAGGTTTTGAAAATGGACAGATAGGAAGAAAGGCTCTTTTCTTTGCTTCAGACAAGTATTACTGTCAATACCTAAAATGGCCATTCATTGGTTTCTCTGATGTTTGTCATCTGTGATTTCACTAGATAACACACAATGCTAAATAGGATGTACAGTATATACTAGCATACTAACCACAGCAAACAACTCATACGTCAAAGAAAAATGAAAACAAGATGATGATTTGTCTAACAGAGAGGCAATAGTTTTGGTATGAGTAATTAAAGGTAACAGAGTGAAGCCGTTTGGCTTTCTAACCACCAATTTTAGAATAAAATTCCTGAATAAAGCTTTGGCTGATGCATTTAGAAAAACACAGAAATAGAACAAAGGCTGGTTTTCAGGGCCCTGACACTTAACTCTTTGTTCTCTCAGTATTCATGATCATAGCAGGCGTCTTGAAATAAAGGATTTATTATTACTTTTTTTTTTATACATTAGCTTGCTTCTGTCTTGGAGTATTCAGTTAATAACCACTATCTCATTTAAATTTTCATTTGCGGCAACTGACAAAATAAACCACGATCAAATGATAGATTTCATTTTAAACTGATAGCTTCATGTCCTGCCGAGTTACTTTCAGTAAAATACAACCCCCAGACCCAGCTCTTGGCACCTGATTCCAGTTTTCCTTGCCTTAAAAGCCATATAGTACAAAACACTATGGAATATATTTTACTGCCCATCTAAGCTCAAAGTGTGTAAACTGGATACTGGACAGAAAAGAAGAACTGGGTGAAGCTGAATCAGCTTTAGGAAAGCTCCATGTGAGGACACTAAGCTGGGCGTTCTGAGGTAAACAAGGCTTTCAACGAATATATCATAACAAAGCAACTATGGACAAACTCTGATAGTGCCAAAACCTCAAGACATCACAACCTACTCCAATGAAAGTCAGGTTTTCTTTGAAGATTTCTGAGTAAACCAATGCACTTTTAACCTTTCCTGTGTCAGCGTCTATGACTGCTAGTGCAATGGGAATCCCCGGTCAGCTTTGCTCATGCAGAACGGCAGTCAGAGGCACATATAATTATGCTTCCTGAGAAATTAAATTCAAAGCTGAGGTTTTCTGGGGAAGAAATTTTGGCTTGTTGCCCTGAAGCTGTTAGAGACTTCATGATCTAGATGTAGCCAAATTCTATGGCCTGCGAGTTGTGACCTGTTCTACATGAGCATTTTATTTTTAAACATTTCTAAATGTTTAAGCAGATGTGTATCTTTATAGTTATGTACTGGTCGTTTTCTTTGTATTTTTTTTTTTTTTTTTAAACTATAGTCCTGGCCATTTACCTTAGGGCATACACCAATAACGGTATTACAGTAACATACACATATATATATGAAAATGACCAAAACTGACCTGTGTATTAACGAAAGCCCACTACTTTTAGAAGCCAAGAAACTGTTAACCATACATTTTGTTTAAAAAATAATAATGTATATTTTTTTCTTTTTTTATAGCTTGGAAAAAGCCAGCCAGATGCCTGGCTTTACCTTGTTGGGTCTGCAGACATATTCCCACGGCGCTAAGCGGAGCAGAAAACCGCTGGCAGACATCTCTGTTTAAATGCCACAACATCATCATAAAACCAGCGACTATTTCCAGGGTGAATGCAAGAATACTATTCCATGTGAAAGGAAAAAGAAATAATTCAAACCTTGATGGAACAATCTAACACCTAGAACACTATCCTTTTTTGTAGAGGTTTAAACATGTATGACCTAACTTAGCAACCCTTAAACACAAACTCTACAAGAGAAGGTTACTTAAAACCTGTCTCAAAAATGTGATTCAATCATTGTGGGATTAATGTGAACCCCCTCCCCTCTTCTTCTGGAATTAATAGGTCAAGTAGGAAAATAAAACAAACCACATACAGTAGTACAGTTCATTATTCACGCCACTGAGGTCTGGGCAGAGCCCCATTAACGTAGGAGCAGTTTTGTATTTTCTTCTAATTTCAAATCATTTTTATATTCATGAATATTTGTGTAAACTTTCTCAAGACTCTCTCAGATGTTGTTGAATTTACCAATTAAAGACTAAGGATGGTCTCTGAGGGGTTGGAACCTTCCCCAGGGCTGTTTTCTGCTTTGGGCTGTTGGGATAGTCTCTGGTCCTTGCAGCTCTGAATTGAATTAAGCAGGTTTAAGTATGTTATGTTAAGGCAGGAGACGGCTAATAAAATTCTAATAACCAGGCCAGTCAGGATTGCAAGTTTGATTATTTAATCTACCAGAGGTTTCCTGTTTATCTTATCCCATTGGTCCTGCAGTGCCCAGGATAAACAATCTGAATTTACATGGTAAACCTAGCACTTGGGCCTATACATTTTCCCTAGTGCTTTGTGAAATACTAACACGAGTAGGTATTATATTTCACAGTGTGTTTTACAGTGTCAGTATGTCTGTATTTTTCAGCCATGATGGCTAACTGGAACAGATAAATATTCAGGCCCTATCAAAAAAAGGACTTAATCAACTAACCCTCAGTTTCGTTGCCACTTTGCGCCTTACCTTAAAAAGTCTGAATGTTGACCGTAAAAATACATCACTTAAACCAAAATGTCCTGAGGTTTTTCAGTTAAGAAAGAGAAGTTTTGAAGCAAGGTAGTTTTGCACACTATTCATGCTGCTAGAGAGTAGAGGTATGTTGATTAGCCCTCGCAAGTAAGAATTGCACTGTACTCTGTACATGTGACAATTGTGACGCTATACACCTATTGCACTTATAAGCACATCTCTACCTTGAAAATGACCTTGGTACGTTGCCTGCTTCGCTGTCATTACCTACTGGATGTTTGCCACAAATCTTTTGATAATGAACCAGGCATGTGACCTTACAGCAAACCTGCTACATTTGCAAATTATTTCAGTTGCTAGTGTTTTATAGATCCCAGCTTCGACTGACCCTTGCACCCCTGTCCTGCTGGCATTCTGAAAGGTTCTCCTGTTTTATAATGTATGTCCTATGCCTGGAGACTGATCTAACCTTGGGGCCTAAGCCAAGTACATCCATTAGTTTGAATTCTTGTATTAAAAAAGAAAACCTATAACATCTTTTTTTTTTTTCTGGAGGGAAACAGCTTCACTTTTAAGTTAGAAAAGGTCAAGTTTCACACTTTGAGGACGTTCAAACTGTGGCTTTTTAAATGTTGCAACAAGTACATTCAATTACATCACTTTGAAAGAAGGATGCAGTGCTGCATTCCACAATTGTCTGGGTATACTTTGAGTGAAAGGCTGTCAGTTTGGTACCCACATTGGAACTGGCATCCATGTTTTGTCCCTTTTTATAATTATGGGTAAAGACAATGCTTTTTAACTTTAATGACATGAACCACGTCATCTTGATAGGCTTATTTCAAGTACTAGAACTATTCATTTTTTTCATATAATGTGAAAAGCACATACTACATTTGCATTTAATTTGTCTTTCTGTCCACGTGAAACAACTCTTGCTTCCGCTGAACTGATTTTAATGAAATTTCGCACAATTATTCTTCAGGAAAATTTGTCAGGAAAGTTTAATTTTCATTAAAATATTTTTAATAGAGTGAAATGTAAAAATCAGTACATTTTAAATTCAACTATAAAGAGCACTGGAGTTCTGAGGAGATGTCCAAGGACGCATTTCATTGTACCATGTACACATGACACTGCTTCTCTTGACTTAAAAACACTCTTGAGTGATTTCACTTTAGGGTTACAACTAATGATTATTTTGGTAGTCGACTAATCGTTCAAATTTTTGTCAATTAGTCACGATTATTTCATGCCTGACTATTTTGATGCCTGCAACCTGTGGTTGCACATCCTGTTCTGGGCTCCAGTGCATGTCTTACCTCATCTGCTCACGTCTGTCCACCTGTGAATGTCACCCTGATGTCTCTGCATTAACATGATTAAAATTAATAATCAAATTAAAATAACCAGTGAAACATATGAATTTGAAAATAATCAGATGTTTTTATATTAGTGTGACTATCACAATAAAAAAGAAATACATTAAATAATACAAACTAAAGTGCACATAGTCTTTAAACACAAAAAGTGCATTTAACTTAACCAAAAATGGCCACTGGTGTGTCTTAAAGTCCAAAAGTTTAAATAAAGCTTCAATTCAAATAAAACAAAACAATAATGTACAGTTTATAAAAGATTCTGTTCATATATATATTCCTGATTGCAGTGCAGGAACGTAAGCATTTCGACGTGCTCTGGTGTGAGGCTGGCTCTCTTCTTTGAGACAATGTTTCCAGCTGCTGAGAAGAGACGCTCAGAGGGAGTAAAGGTAGCAGGAATACAGAAGAATGATTTTGCGGACAGAGAAAGATGTTTTAATCATCACACTCTGAAATAAAAGTGTTGTAGTTTATCACAATATATTACACCAAAATAAAAAAATACTGGACTAAAATATGTAACAAGGTAATTACTGCCAGCACACCGGAGCGGAGTATGTTCGGAAAAGTACATTTGTTGAACGCCGAAACCAGCTAGAGTTGGTTTCCAGTGCAATTTGGAAGCACGCCGAAGCAGAGTATATGCGGCGACATATATTCGGCAATGTATACTCATTGAACTCCGCAACCGGCTAAAGTTGTTTCTCAGTGCAATTTGCCAGCACGCCGGAGCTGATCAGTCAGTGTCGTATAATCGTTGAGCAGCCAGCTCAGGCAGAACTGCAGCAACACTGTCTCTGGGATTCAGCCGCTGCACTAGACGAGCCTACAATCATCAGTGCTTACCCCTGTGTGTTTGCATGCAGCCAGTTCAAGCACAGTTGGTTCGGTGATATACTGAATTTCATCAGTGACTTCAGCTGCATATTGAACATATAGTAATAAATTGTTGCAGTAGTTTTTTTATATAGTTTTTACAGTTCATTTGCAGTGTGAAAAATGATCAGTGTTGCAGTAATTGTGATGCTCTTTGCGTGAAAAAAAATACATGCTCCGTTAAAATTTCACATTTTCTTTGTGAATTGCGATGTTTACTTAAAAAGTGCAGCTAAAAAGTATTTTGCGTCCAGGGGTGCATTAAACCCCAAGTATGTGTCAGTTTAAGGGTTAACTATTATTGTCGAAACCTTGATATACAAATTATAGTACAAACATCAACGTTAACACGTGACACTAACTTTACTCGCTAAAACTTACCTCTCGAGAGACAGTGGCATCACAGCTCCAGGATGCTTGCATTGGTAGGACTGTGTGCGTCTTGACAAACAATAACAAATGAAGTTCATGTAGTGCATTGCAGTTACAAAAACCAACGTGGTTCTTTGTGACTGGAGCCTCTATTGAAGGTTCTGTTTATGACGCGTCTAAAATTAAAAAATCCGCATTGGCGATTTTTTGTAGTCAACATCGTCGATTATGTTGACTAATCGTTGCAGCCCTATTTCACTTATGTTATTATTTTACTTTGAAATAGATCACTTCAACCTGTATATTTTACATATGTTCCTCTATTACTGATGGTAAAACAGATCCCCAATCCAAGTTAGTCAAACTGTCGGAGAAGCAATCAACAGTTTTGCTTTGAGATTCATCAGGAGCTTCTTTCAAAAACATTATGTTTAATGAATAAACTAAAATTAGTTACAGAACCTACGTAACCAACAATAAATGTATAAAACATCAAATCAATGCCATTTTCACATCACTTCAATTGGAATCTACTGCTAATGAGCTATCGAGTCAAAATAAGATTAACTATATGAGAGTGTAAAATTTGTTCAAATAAGTATTTCATGTAGTCTGCCAAAATATGCAATTACATTACCACTGTTATTATTATTTTCTTATAACTCATTGTTGTAAAAATATTTAATTAACTGATCTGAATGTTGGAGCATTATATATTTTTTAGTTTAAGTCCCTGAATGCACCTGAACATTATGCCACACATATATTTTCTAACTGGCTTTATTTTGTCTAGGACTATACTGTAAACACGATCAATAAAAGATAAACAATAGCTTTTTAATATTAACAAAGTTGAAACTCTTGCCTTCTCTAACTACTACAAAGTCTCGTGTATAATGCATGCAATTTTCACTCATTTTAATTCACTAAAAATTGGGGCGTATATAAAAAAAAATACATCATTTTTTCATAGTTTTCTGAAAAGCGCACAAAGCAATGGTTTTACACACAAGTCAGCATAAAATGTGCATTGCTGGACCAGTGGCCACTCTGGCTATAGTGGCAGTGATGTTGGCAGATGGGCAGCGGTGGCAGAGGTTGCAGTTCAACGCAATCTGGTTTGTACCTCGTCATTGCAAGTGGTGGTCCTCCCAGGCTAACGTTGCCATAGGTGCATTAGCTATACGAACGTGTTCAGCACCCCAATCAGCTGAGGACTGATCAGCTGATGCTAGTACCTCACTTTTGTTTTCAATTTCGATGTTAAGATCATATGCACCAAAATCTGAGTCTGACAAGTCAAAGTACAATTCAAAATAATAAAATATATGCAAAAGGTCGTCCACGAAGTGCTCTGCTTTGCGCATTTGATTCACTTTTTCGCCATATGTCGATGCCATTCCTCCAAGCAAAGAGAGTCTACCTTTTCTGTTACAGCAGGTTTTTTTTGACGTTTACAGTTGATTATCGCTCTCACCTCTCCTGTCGACAAAAGTCAACATCTGCCCTAAAGGAATTAATAAGATCTTGAAAGGATAAGGGTTCACATTATATATAAATTTCGTTTTTAACCTGAAAAGTTTGGGTTAAATCAGCATGCGCATTATATGCAAGTTTTTACGGTAAATCATTTTCATTTTCTTAAATATCGCCACATAAAGAATTATTTTGTCAAAACCAGAAGTACATTCAAATAAACCCTTCATCCCCAATGTTAAACAGTGACTAAACATCTCTCTATTATAAAAAAAAAATCTTGTGACAAGACTTGATCTTTGGAAGAGAGACCTTTTGAAGAGAGACAGAGAGACACTTTCACGTTCCGCGAGACGGATAAGTCACGTCATACTTACAACCTTTGAAAGCAAGTCCTGTGATACACATGCAAAGCAGGTTAGAGAAAATGGAAGTAGGAAAATTCGAAAGTCTCAAAAAAATGAGAGTAAAGATCGCATTAGAACAAAAGAAACGGAAAACTTTTTACTCTGTGAAATAACAGAACAGCAAAAAGAGATCGCAGAGTGTTTGAGGATGTCTGAGGGACAAGAGAGACAAAGCAGTGAGACAAAAGGACAGCTGCTGTACAGGCCTTTAAACGTTTGAAGTGTCGCACGAAATGCAGATCATAATCACAGATTATTTGTTTCCTATTGTATCACTGTTTAAGAGGGGTTTTGGAAGAGCGACCGCGTCTCCTTAGGATGCGTTCGCCCCCCTCTTCACATCGCTTGGAGTTGGTTGGTGAGCGAAGCGAGCAGGGGACAAAGCCCCCTAGTCATTAAAAACAAAACATAAATATCAGCAATACCCAAAGATTCTCCAAGGAGATACAGTACTGAAGGAGTCCAGTCTTTGTCTCAGGTCACTGGATAACATCTATGTCTCACAACCATACAGAAAAACAGGGAGCACCAGGACTCTAAAAAGACTTGCTGAGGTAAGTAAACCTGTCAACGAGGTCGACATTCTCTCCACAGACAAACACACTACTCCTTCTGTGTCGGAGTAAAAAAATTATTCTTGGTCAATCACAGCTTTGCACTTTGTGAATTAAACATCAAAACAGTCTCTCACACACTTTCCGACAGCTTCGCCGACACCTTTCACAACAATGCATATGTTAGTTTTTCAAATGTTGCATTTAATCAATGTCCCTTGAACTTGCCATAAACATTTGGGAAGTGCAGGGTTTTAAATCCAGTTTAACGTTTATAAAAACTTTTCATTTCATATTTTCCTTTAAATTAAAAATCCCTGAACAGTACATCAAGTCCATCCCTGGTTACACAGGGCCCAGGCCTGTTTACAGTCTCCAATCCATCTAAAATATACAACTTTAGGATGTAAAAGGAACACCTATGTAAATTCAGAGAAACACATGGATGACATGCAAATTACACATCAATTCACCCACATTTGATAAATCGTAAGAAAATAAATCAACCTACAAGTTACAATGATCAAATGTGGAAAAAGACCACAGTACCCCTAGAAAGACACCTGTGGCACAGGAAGAATATTCAAAACTACAAATCTTTGTAAAATTTCACATGATATGGGAAAAAACACACAATACTACACCACACCACTAGAAAGTGAAAAACATGAGCAAGAACACCCTGTAGGAACCACAGCACAGAACTAAGACTCGAATAGGAGAATCATTCAAGATCACAAAACACAAAAGTGGTAAAGTGTCATGTAACTTTATACTCCCATGAATAGTGAGTGTAACCTCCCCATGTTGCAATTCATGTCTGCACTCTGTAATCATACAGATGGCAAATGTCCTCCTGTGGAATATCAGTCCATGCACTGCCAACCTGAAGGACCAACTGGTTGAGGTTCATCATATACAGTAGATGACTTGGTATGAGGTATACACCATCAAATCCATCCCATATATGCTCAACTAGCATGTATGCTGTTGTTGAAAGAATCCATTTTATTCAAGAACTAGCAAAATACTTGTGCTTTGCAGCAGAGAAGTAGTATGTTGAAGAAGTTATGAAAAAGAAAAGGAAACATTTTAAAAATAACGTAACACGATTGTCAATGTAATTGTCGTAGGCTTATTTTAGTATTGAGAGTGAATTTGATGATTGTATCAGTGTAAATGTGTATGAAAAATGCACATTTTTAGGATGTAAGGATCTCTTTGTAAACAATGTTTGTAGTTCTGCCCTTGGGCTGTAAAATGACAGAGCTGTCTGCTGAGCTTACTCTTGAGCATGCAACGTACAGTTGGCCATGTGAAAAGCAATCTTGTGTCAAGTCAACGGCGACTTTTTTTTTTTTTAAAAAAAGAGTCTGGCTCTGTGACTTATTGTCATAGCAAACCAGACCATTACTGAAAACTGGAGGCGTTTGAATTGAAATCAGTATGAGTGAGGTTTAGAGGTAACCTGAAAGAAGAATGAGTAGTCCCTCCACCTTTGAAGCGGTGGAGTAAAAAAGAAGGGAGCAGTGAGCACGACGAACCACTGAGGAAAGTAAGGAAGCATGTGATGAGGCACATGAGTGCGGGATGTCATTAATGTATATAGGCAGGGAGCCAACCACGTGGTAGGTGCACGGACAGCGGCCATGTGGAAAAAGAAAGGGGAACCCGTGAAATAAATCCTCCGTTAATGGAAATAAGGAATGAAACAGTCAAAAGGAGAGCTCAGTTCCGAAGTTTCCTTACAGCATAATGGTGAGAAACGCCAAAAAGACGTTATTTTCAAAAGTTCGTTACGGGGCACGGCACGAAATGAAACATACTTAACGTTTATAAGTACAGTGTAAAGGGTGAGCATGGGAAATTTGGGCTTCCTACATGTATTGGAAGTCACAGAAATAGTGAGGAGGGGTTCCCCTATATTTATATATGCAGTTTAGGAGGTACACCCGTTTTACCCACCTCCTTAGGTGCTGCAATAGGACATGAAACATAGCTAACTTTTGTAAGTAAAATGCAAGGAATGAGCACGCCAAATTTCAGCTTCCCCACCTTTACGGAAAGTGGGAGAATTAGTGAGGAGACAGTGAGGGCTTTGCCTTTTATATGTATAGATGTGATATCAGGACCAGCTGGATGGCATCCCTGACTGAACTAACATTGACCTACTCCACAAAGCTGAGAGCTTGAAGAACTGCACTTTGTTGAACTACCAGTAGTGAGCCACAAACCTGCAGCATGCACTGTGGTGAACTGCTGGTAGTCAGCTGCAAACCTGCGTTATCTGGTACAGAAGCGAGCTACTTGTAGTGCAAGTTAAAAGAGTAACTCCATTAGTCATCTGAGCATAAACCGTCTCTGAACACTGTAAGCAGAGTGCTTTCTGGCACCATTAGTTGATCTCTCTTCAAGTCAGCCCCTACATAGACGTAGTAAGTGTTGATTATTTACCCATCACACAGACTTCAGACATGAACAAGCACCGTAGCTCATAGCAGACTTTACTATAATGCCCGACACAGGACCTGTGTATTACAAATGATGGATTTAGCTACTCACTGGATCTCTATTTGACATGCACACAACCATTGCCAGGCAGAATCTGCTTTCATTACTAAAGATGACAGGTTACCACTCCTCCCCTTCAATTATCCAATTTGAAGTACTGCATTAGGGGGTTCATGGCAGTGATGACAAATTAGTGGCAGATGAATCAAAGGAACATATGACAGCAGTCTTGCTTTAGGAAGGCAACTGCATAGGATTCCAGTAAACTCTTCTGGTGTGACATTCATTTGGTCTGCTGAAGAGCCCTTCCTGATGCACCACTCCATACATGCATCCATATGTCTGTGCTGTCCAGACTCCATCTCCAGCTATGTGTACTCTCTTCTTCCCATTAATCACCAACAGAGATGCACTGTAGACACCTCTCATCCAATTCATTGCACAATTTGTGGGAAGAGTCATCCTGCTTCATGAAGGCCCACTATACGAGTACTGAACAATGAAATCTAACAATAATGAATATTTTGGAGTACTGTACAGCACGTAATCACTGTAAATGTAACATTGTGAGAGCACCATCAATTGAAGCCAGTGGTGTCCTTCACTAAATTCTGTATTGCCATGGGGTACTCCACTGACCTTGGGACTTTGATCACAACATTGTCTGCTCTCTGTTTTTACCACACCATATTACAGTATTCTAAACTGAATTACTTCTGTGTGATCTTTTTTCACAACACAGAGATATGACTGACTATACAAAGAAGTCCCATGATACTTTCTTTTCTAATCTTATAGTGTAACACAGCAGTTTACACACCACCATATATTTAAACTATGATATCCAAGATAAAAACATTGTCAACATTTTAAAAATTAGTACATTATCTAAAAATCCATAGTAATTGTATTTTGTTTTCTCCCAGTATGCTCATATTATTGTGTCTTCATTCGTTAACTAGATGTCTGAATTGTCTATTTGCTATTGAATATGGTTATTATGGTAAATGTGTAAACTTTAGGTGTCTTAAAACAACAAATGCATTTCATTTAAAATGATCAGTGAAGTCAAATACAAAAGGAAAAATGGGCAACAGACAAACAATAACAGCCAAAAGACTGAAGGAAATATAATCTGCCTGCATGTTGTGTGATTAATATTATCTCAGCAATGAAAACTATGATCCAACCACTCCTGACAGCAATTCATGTTCTACAGATGTTTGCACTCTGTGGTTTCCAACAGATACGGGAAGACAGAAAAACACAAATACATCAGGGTCATCACTGTACCACTATCTGTTTAATAATATGTAAGACAACATTGTCCTTGGTGCGTCAGAGATTCTTCTGGACTTTTTATTTGGCCCCTTGGCTAATGTCCTGCCTACTTTTAACCAAACCCTTAGTAAACACAATCACTATTGCTAAGTTTTACATTTAACTCTTTTATAATAAGATAATCAGGTGTGCATATTTTAGGACAACAGAATGAAAATATTTTTATATATCTACTGTGTACATAGCCTCAGTTAAAGTCCCTAATGGTTATAGTACTATATATGTTCTGTTTAATTTTGATGCATACACTTGTGCTTGTGTTTCTGAATTTTTGCTTCTGCTTTTGTTTTTATTTTTGGATGTGTGCACAGAATTTCTCTCTCCACAGTTTTAAGACAATAACTGTTTTTCGGATTTTAAACCTCTTTTTTTCTTTTTTTTTTTTTTACACAGTTACTTTGGGTATGGATATACAATACTGTGAAAATGAATTTGTCCACTCCTGATATCCTCAATCTTTAATATTTGTCACAATTAATATCTTCATATCTTTTGTAAAACGTAATATTTGATAAAGGGAACAAAAGTAAACGTAACATTATTTCTAAATTCATATTTAATGCTGTATATTTAGGTTATAAAGTTATCCGCCATTTGTATTGTCTGTGTGAAAAGGTAACTGCCCCCTTAGTTACTTACTCAAACAGCTGACCAAAGTCAATTTATAATATCATTTGGCTGACCTCATTATAGCCAGCCCTGTTAAATCTACACCTCACCATGTAGTGAGCCATACGATGAGAATGAACAAGTCACCACGTGGCTTCTAGAAGACTCGATTAAAGTGAATTCCATAAGACGTGGGGGTAAAAAAAGCTGTTGACCCCTGCAATCAGGAAAGGGTGACAGAGCCATTGCTAATGCTGTGGGACTACACCGTACCACAGTGAGAATCACTATCTCTAAACCAGTGGTCTCAAACTCTGGTCCTGGAGGGCCACAGTGGCTGCAGGTTTTCATGCTAACCCTTTTCTTAATTAGTGAGCCGTTTTTGCTGCTAATTAAAGTCTTTTGAATTAATTTTGATTAAACTATGAGCCCTAAATTGTTTCTTTTTCCTTAATTAGAAGCCAAACAATAATGAGATATGAAATAAGCCAAAACATGACCAGCAAACTGTGTCCATCATACAATATCTGAAAACAAAGAAAGATGAAGTTCTCAGGAATGCTGATCTGCTCAGGTCCACAAAACATTTTAGCACTGCTCTTAGAAAAGAGATAAATCGATCATTTTGGAAATGTGTGTCATTGCATAATGAGAGCAGCAACAAGCCATGGAATTAAAGAACGGGCTTAATTAACAACAAGACTCAGCGCCTCATTAAGTAGCTGGTTGGAGTTTGAAACCCTGACTTAGATGGTCTTCTGTTGGCTCACTCACTTCATGTTTCATTTCTGTTTGGGTGCCATTTAAGGAAACAAATGAAGAAATGCAGAGGAACGAGGAAGAAATTCAGGGGAATAAATCTTAAAAAAACAAGTCAATTAAAATGAATGGAAAAGGACTTAATTAGCAGCAAAAACTGGTCACCAATTAAGAAATGGGAATGAAAACCTGCAGCCATTGCAGCCCTCCAGGACCGGAGTTTGAGACCACTGCTCTAAACTGAGAACATCTGGAAAAGTGGCAAATCTTCCCAGGAAAGGCCGACCTGCCAAAAATAACCCAAGTGCACAGTGGCGACACATTCAAGAATTCACAGAGGCTCCCCAAAAATCACCATGCCTCTCTAGCATCAGTTAAGGTTCAGGGCTCCATGATAACAAAGAGAATCATTCTTGGAAGAGCAGCAAGTTAGAAACCTTTGCTATCTAATAGTGCTCTAAAAGTGCTCATCTCACATTTGTGAAAAAACACATGGATGATCCCCAGGCGCTTTAGATTAAAAGTTAAATTGACAAAGGAGTCAAAAGTATAAGTCTTTGAATGATACAGGTCACACTATGTATGGCATAAAGCTATTACAGCATTTGAGAGTAATAGCATCGTAGCTATAACAAAATGAGGAGGACCTACTGTGATGATGTGGGAATGCTTTTCTGCCACAGGACCAAAAGAGACTTGCCATTTTTGAAGGTACCACAAATTCTGCACTTTACCAGAAACTTCTTAAGGAGAATATCCAGTCATCTGGCCATGACCTGAAGGTGAAGTCATGTAACAGGACAATGACCCAAAACATAAAAACAAGTCTACAACTGAATAGTTGAGAAGAGAGAAAATTAAATTATTTGAGTGGCCTATTTAAAGTCTTGACTTGAGCCCAATAGAGTGTCGTAGCTGGACCTAAAATGAGTAGTTTGTGTTGGCAAACTTACCAATGTGCCTGAATGAAATCAGTTCTACAAAGTAGAGTTGCCTAAAATTCCTCAACAATGACAGGAAAGAATAATGTCAAACAGTAGGAAGTGTTTATTTGTGATAATTGCTGCTAAAAGTAAAACTAGGGGAGTAATTTATTTTTCACATAGCTGACAGGTGTGTTGGGAAACTTTGTTCCTTGAATAGAGAAAGTGTGAATTAAAAACGGTACTGCATGTTGACTTTGGTTCTCATTCTCTAATATTGCATTTTGTCTAAAGGTCTGTGGGCATTCATTGTTTAAAATATGTGAAAACAGAGAATTTTAGCATGGCGGCAAAAACTTTTTCACAGCACTGCAGTTATTGAATCCACAGTTCTGAATCTACCTATAATCTGTGTTATGTTTACATAGAGCTTCTACGTTTGGCATCCTTTGCTCCAAGTCCCTGGCATTGACTTTGCCCTGTGTAGAAGGGTACTCCAGAACATCACAATAAGCTGAGAGGAGTGGCCCTTTAGCAGGAGCGCGACACTAAGATTACAATCAAGTCTGATAATCTCTTTTAAGCTATGACAGAACTGTGACTATTTTAAATGAGCCAAATACTTTTTTTAAAGTCAATTTAAATATTTTGTGCAAACAAAGCTCCTAGTAGCGATGTCGTTTGATGGTAAACCACAAGTTTGCTAGTTTAATTCTCTCCAGAGACTGTCTGATCCCAGCTTAGTCACCTCACCAGTGTTCACACTGTACCAAAGGGAAAACAACTGTACTGTGCACTCCAATTTGTAAATCATGACAAACAGGTCATCAGCTAACATTACATTTTATGTAATTTAAGTTATGTACACTGTTCCTCTCAATACTTGTTTCTTATACATAAGTGAAGGATGCCCAATGAAAAGAGTAACATAATTAATACAAGAAAAACATGTACTTGTTCTTATTCACTCACATCTTAATCAGACTTGCATGTTACATACACTACTTTTGCAATCTTTACAAATTTTTTCATGCCTCAAAATCCCCTTTAAAAAAATGAAAACCAAACTCAATTTGACAAAGTTAGGCTAAATAACCTTCAGCTGTCCTATCATTCATTATTTATATTGACAAACTGAAAGTTGTGGGTTGGCATTCCTCCCTCAGCATTCTTCCATTAATAAAGGCATTGCATGTTGCTGAAAAGCATGTGTATAACAATTCGCCTCTGACTGTAAAAAAAAAAAAAATAAACACACATCATTTTGAAGAGATACAAAAATATGCTCTACCATAAAAGCACAATGGCATTAAAGGTACACTGACTGGATGTGAAATGACATTAATACAAAAGAATTAAATTACACCCAGCCAGTAATGTATCATATGAAGTGTCGTCCTTGTGCTGTGGCTAATGTTGCCATATCATCATGTTACTGTCTCCATTCCTGTTATCTTTTGTCTGTTTCTTAAAACAAAATCCTCTCTTCTGCAGGGCTATTCTGACATTACCAGATGCTGAAATCCCACATTTGCAACACTATTTAGTGCCTGGTCTCTTTCCCTATTTTGTTGTGAGGGTAATGGCTAGTTTTCATTGGTGCCCCTGAAAAACCAAGTCACCTAGTCACAATTAAAGGTTCACAGAACAGATTTATTTTAAAGATATCAGGAGGACCTTATAAGCAACGAAAAGTTGAAAAGTGAATCAGCAATGCCAAGTTAAGGATATCTTGTCCATTCTCTCTCTCTATATATAGGCTTAGGATTTTATATATATATATATATATATATATATATATATATATATATATATATATATATATATACACATACACATACATACAGTATATAAAATCCTAAGCCAAAATGTGCAATGGAGACATTTTTTATGTCACTTTTTTGTCACGCTTTAAATCGGGCTTATTTTAAAACCTACTTATACATTTGGTATCATTTTTTTCAGAATATATCAAACTTTAATGTGATGTTGTTAGATTTTCATATTCTTATTCCGTTTTTAAATTATAAACTAAAAAAATATCAAGAACTACTTTGCGCCAAAAGATTTAACCATGCCTGGGGCCAGAAATAAAACACAAAGAGTAGGACAGCTGCTGTACAGGCTTTTAAATTTTCGAAGTGCCAGGCGAGATGCAGATCACGCGGCACGGCAGCAATCCAGCAGCTGATCGAGCAAAGAGGAGAAAAAAAAAAAAACTATTTTTTTTTCCCAGGGGGTGTCGGAGGAGCAACTGTGTCTCCTTGGGGTGCATTTAGCCCCCTCTTTACAACACGAGCGGCAGAGATGTAAAGCGGCTGGCGAGTGAAGCGAGAAGGGGGGAACCCCCTAGTACAATGTATAAAAAGATAATATGAACCCAGTGAAAACAGAGGTGTCAAGAAGATGTCACAAGCTAGAGGCACTTGTTGATTTTTGCAGATGCACTAATGGAATATGTGCTCAAGAAGTATTTTCAGAGCTCCAGGAGTATTTTCTAAGTATAGAAATCCAGGACATAGCAGTTTCATAATCTGTTGTTTGGCAACTGTTTTTGCCGTATCTTACAGATCTAGAGGTTTTTTTGTTTTTTTAATAGGAGGCATTACATGTTAAAGAACAAATGATACCTTTTTATAGCTCATTGTTACATGACACTGGAATGTTGACCATACCTGCTTAAAATTTCAAACTGAAATAAAGTTCTATTTCTTGTAATCTACATTTACAAAAACAAAAAAGGACACTTGAATTACATCATCAAACAAACTTTCAAATATTGCAAGGCTCCAATAATTGTTTATTAAATGGTTTTAGATTTTATCAGATTACCCTGAGCACTGTTACTTAATATGGTGAACAATTTCAGACTATATTTGTGCCATATACTATAAATACAGGGAAACAAAACAGGATGTGGGAAAGAATCAAAACCAAAAATCCCCTGAAAGAAGCTAAATACACTAATTTGACTTATTTAAGTTTCCTGACACTCTAAAAATAACAGATGCTCCCCGTTACTCATACTTCAAGTTGATATTACACTCAGTTTTGTTATTCAAATTCAGTGAATTCCCCCAAGTTAAAGGAAATTTACTTACTTTGTCAGAACCAGATACCTCTGCTGACACTGCGACAGCACACCACAACTGAAAGAGAACAAAATTATGTTGTTATATTAATTAGTACCAAATTATCTTAATATCAGAAGACACCTTAAAATACAATGAAGAGCTACCTTGTAGAGGTAATAACATAGCGAAAGCCTAAAGTAAATATTGTAGTTTCACTTTTACATGAAGGTGTGCTAAACAGACAATCTATGTATTTTAAAAGGAATGAAAATTTAGAGATTTATCCTATTCTGTTAACATTGGTAATTAATTTTACTATTTTTTTTATTGTAACAATTTTCTTGTAACACTGAATACCAATTTACTGTAGCTTGACAGTCACTGATTATTACTAGAAATATCAAAAACAGCAATAGTTCAATTATTTAATACAATTGTGGTTGGCGCATTTACTAAGCTTGCACTTGTATAATCTAGATATGACTTGCTATTTTTCATATATGATATTTTACTTCTCATTATTTTGACAATGCTTACCATGTCTTTTTCATTCTGTACATCCTTATTTTTTTTGTTATTACTCTTAGACTGTTTAATTCTTTGACTGAGTATTTATTGGACTGTACCAACAGAAATGCTGAGAAAGTGCTGTGTTTCTATGGGTTTCTAGCAAAAGTTAGACTCCAATTGGTGTATTCTACCAAAATTACATTTCTTAAAGATGTAAAAATGCGTCCCTACACTCTGGCACTTGAGAACCTCACAACTGCTGCATCCTGAGCAAGCCATAGCAGAACAACTACTGACCTGAGACTTTTGAATTACAGCACTCTGTCATTTTCAACCCACCAAACTTTTGCACACTCTAACAGCACTTGGAGAAGATAACAAGCGGAGCACAGACAGCAACTTACCCAACACAGAGAAAGGGGAAGCACCCTAACCACTGCTGCTGGATGCACTCTCATAAGAGTAAAGGGGTTTCCTCAGCAGAGAATAACATGGACTATATGCATAACAAATTTTAATACACAAGGATAAAATAATTTCTTTCACACTTGTTTTTTGTTGTGTGGTTATTTTGCTACAGCTGACCTACCTTTCTATAGTGCATTTTTCAGCATTGAATCTGGGTCCAGGTGTGGTGTGAACCCTTCCTGCTAGACACACTTTTGTTCTACATTACAATACAATAAGACGCATAAAGTAATCTGCTGTTCAACAGCTACACCTGAATGGAATGGATTAAGTGTCATGGTGTAATATATGTTATATGGGTAAAATCTATTTTTGACCTTTAACTCATTATGATTTTCTTCAAATAGTTCTACTATAAATGAAATACAATTAAATCAGTTAAAGCAGAACAGCCTAGAACCTCTGTAATAAGAATGCTTTAAGAAAAGCATGCTGCAAAATGTGCTGTAACAGAGCGAGTATTTTAAATAGCTGATATAGTTAGTGAGTCAATTTTTCCCCTCTTGCTGTTAAAAGCCATAAGCAATTTCAAAGTATTTTAAGTCTTGCAGTAGTAAGTATGAGATAGTAATTGTTTTTTGAATATTGTTGTTTAAAGAAGAAAGTGAGATGGTACTTTTGCTGTTGTATCATCCGCAGGGACAAACGTTAAAAGTAGTAGCAGACTTGTGTGCAGCCTGCTGGCTTTCTGTTTTTGAAGGAGTACACCCTACCAGCACTGTTTCACAATAAGCAGTTTGACAGTCAAGTGTTACTTTTGCTTTGTCATTATTCCACTATAAGAAGACCCTCGGGGTAGCAGTTTGCAATACCACTGTTGGATAGCACAAAGCATTTTGGAATCATTATTAACTTTTAAAGCCCATTGTTTATACTCTAATATTATTAATTAAGGTGTTTAGCTACAATGTATCCATCAAATTGGTTTGAAACACTTCAGTTACTTGTGTCAAGCATTAAAATTTAATAATCTTTTCTTTCAAAAGCAATTATAATGAATTTATTTTCAAGCAAAACTTTTCTTAATGCTTGTATTGTAGAGACAGCAACATAAAGTAACTTAAATTGACCTTTCTTCTACATCAACACACCTTGGTCGATGGATCTTTCTGATCCAACAGTCTCAGCTGGACAAGAGCTGGCACATTTATGTCAACTTTAGTGTCAGACAATCCCTGGAGCCAAAAAATAAAAATAAAAATGATCACTATATCAATCAGACAGATGTACAATCCTTTCTTCAGTTGAAAAAAACCTTTGCATTAAACACATTCCGATCACACCTGCTCCTTTAAAGTGGAAGGCAAACTCCATCCATGGATTTGGTGTCTACCCAGGTTGTCCCATACATATTTGCGAATCTCACGATACATCTCTCCCTTATGTTCCCGAAAAGAGACAGCACAGGTGTTTACACTGTTGGGAACGGAATATCCATAATGAGAAAAACATACAAAACACATACATTTTCTAGAACAGTACTAAACAGACAAGTTGATCACGGGAAAAAGGATATGGTCTGTAAAACAGAACTGAGAGATAAAATATCTTCTCCATTGACAAGTCTCTTGCTCTGATATTTATATTCTCCGTAAAATGGATTTGTGTATAGATGGTTTTTATGTTACTTTGGTTAACATGGTAAATGAATTACTGTAGATCAAGGTAATTTGATTGTGCAGATCAGAGCGACAAGCAAAGAGCAGTATAAGTCAAGTATCATTATTACTAAACTTTCATTACGCATAAAAAAAAGGAAACATATACATTGTTTCTTTAGTATTATTATTAACAATTGTTACGTAATAGCTCATTTAAACTACATTTAATTCCTATGTTATATAGCAGACCATAACACTATAATAGGATTAAGCAACTCAGACAGTGGATGGCTAATCTACAAAGCAACTTCTATTCACATACTTTAAGAAAACAACTAAGACATTTTCTTTTTATTTTGCTGGGCTAAGGTCTGTATGAAAAATCAATGTAAATATTACTAAATTATTAATCAAGACTGAATTATATGCCTTTATTATAAATTTACTGGCCCTGCCGGCTTTGAAATCACCAACACTAAGGATACTTGAAAGACACAATGACTGAGAAATTTGGAAATAAAAATGTCTACATCTATAGCTATATTTCTGTACAGGAATGTATGTACAGACTTCAATGGTTATTTTTTTTACGGTAGAGTATTTCTAAATCTATAATACACGCTCTGTTGAGGGGTGTGTTACAAATCTCTAAAATGGTAAAAGACGATAAGCAAGAGGGGATGGCTCAAACAGATTATTATGGAAGGGAGTCAAAACAGGTGTCTTTTAAAAGCAAAATAAAGAATGTCTTTCTCCTCCCATTTCAGAATGGGAGCATGACAATTTCTGTTTGGATGGAAATTACTGGCGATGCACAAAACTAGACCATTTTAACATGGATCCTAAATATTCCCAATGCAATTCATTAATCACAGTGCAAGAAATTAACAAACAGAAGATGCTTACTCATTGTTGCTGGTTTTGCTTACAGGCTGTAGCGGACTAATTTCTTTTAATTTATTATCTTTTGAAGACAATGTCTTTTGAAGAGCTGGGCCTGTGGTGGGTGCAAATGGGTCCTTTGTCAAACCAAACAGACGATGAAACCTAAAATGCGAACATTAATAAAGCAACTGCAGAGTTTAAAAAAAAACAAAAAAGGACACTTGCACCCCTTTTACATTTTCTCAATTCCTGCTTAATCACCTGCTCCATATTGTTGAGCGCCTTTCCTCTGTATTCTTCTGTTCTTTGGAAGCTCTAAGGAGAAGGAGTAATATTTAATGAAAAGTATTATGTTAACATTTTACTGAATGAGCTCCACACTGACGAAAAAACTGGTGCACCTTAGATCTTGAGACCTTCGAAGTGCGTCTTGCAGGTCAAAGAGCTGCTTCTTATACTGGTTTCTTTCCATTACTACCCTGGACATTTCAGAACGGGTAAACCTGCGTCGAAACTGAGGTGGAAGATCTGCCTGTTACAGTTTAAAAAAATAAAATAAATAGGGTAAGAGAAAGAATATTTAGAGGTAAGAATATGAGATTCTGTACACCATCAAAAATATTGTTTTTATCAGTGTGTTAAACAGTACAAATTGTCTAAAAATAGCGAAATACCAAGAAGTTCGCAAAATACAAAATTAGCATTCATACCTCTGGATCTTTCTTTCTTGCCTCTTCCAGCTCCTGACGAATCCTTTTAATAAAGGAAATTTAAATTGCATTTCTTCTTTCCATAATAATAAGTACAGTGATACCAGGTCACTCATGACAGACTCTACTAATACACAACACTTCTTTACCCCTTGGATTCCTCTTCACTCTCCCGAAGCCTTCCCTCTAACCGCACAATTGTATCCTGCAAAGATTCTACCTCCAATGTCAGTTCTGATCTCTCATTGATCAGCTCCTCCACGCGGCTGATCAGGGAGCGACGTGCAGAGTCAAGAAGGAGCCTAAAGCATGATATAACCCATTTACTGTAAAGACAATCCTTAAAACCACAGCTAAAGACCATCGTAAAAACTATAGCTAAAGATGGATGTATTAATAGTTATCACTGAATTTTTGATGAAAGATGCTAGGACATGATATCACATCACAAACCTCAACAGCATGGAATCATCCGATTTAAGTGCTGGCCAAAAAACAAAGCATCATTTCAGAAACAAACAATTGTCTAATTTGTAATTAAGAAGAATTTTCTTTGTGAAACCATTTTGGATTTCTTGTCCAAACCAAAACTGCTGTAAAATCAGTTTTAATTTAAGAATTGCTAAATTCAACATTAAATTTGAACTTCACCTAGACAAAAATATTTTAGTCAATATTTTTTATTTGAATGAATCCTAAAAAGTCGAGAACAGCAAAAAGCAGAATGGCAGAAAGACTTCAATTAAGTGAATACAGAAGGAAACCAATTTAAGATATGCTCCTTTTGTCAAAAGTATAAATTACATACTACGTTTCATATCATATCTACATCCCTCTCCTTCACTCTCTAAATCTATATATATTTATCTATATATACACACAACTTTTTTCTTTGTATATATTAGCATCTTAAAGCCCTTGGAGTAGTGTGATGCCTAATCTTGCTGCTCCACATCCACTGCATATTCTTGCAGTGCACACTCCACATGGGCATGTTCCCCGTGTCACACATTCTCATAGGACTGGTTAGCTCAATTTAAATTGAGCCAGAGAGAGAGAGAGAGAGTATATGGGAGCTCTGCAATGAACTGGTACTTTCCTGCCTTGTGCCCCTTGCTGCCAGAATTCGCTCTTAAATTACAGTAGACTTAAACAGTTGCAAGAATGCCATATTATGATAAAGCTCCTAATAGTGATATTTAGGGGCAATGCACTGTGGTTGTTTGCTTGTATTGCTTTCATAGAGTTTTGTGTAATTTTGATTTTCTCTTTAAGTGTTGTCAATGCTTGTCTTCTATATCAACCCCATTTTGCATGTAGCTGCCCAACTTGTCAAAATACAATTAAATCAGATCATTAAAGGCAGTTACATTTTCATAAAATGCTGTTTACAATATTCATCTGGTGTCCGATTGCAAACAGGTAGGTTTTACATTTTACATGTCAGCTATGGATTCAAGCAACATTTCTGAGATGTATTACTTGTATATATTACAATAAATTATCGATTTCTGTATTTACTGGAGATACATAGGAAATTTAAATTTTTTTTCTCAGTATTGTTTTGCACTATAAGTTTCTGTTAAATTATTTGATATGCACCAATAAGCAACACGGTGTCTAAGTAGCCTCACAAATCCTGAACACTAGGTTCACACCCAGGCAAGTCTGCATGTCCTTTCTGTATTTATATATGTTTGCATGCAGCTGCTCTGGTTTTCCTCCTACATTCCAAAGACATGTGCTTCAAGCTAATTGGAAAATCTGAATTGGCATGACAGAATGATGTGTGGTAGACTGGCACAGCATTCGTGGTTGATTCTAGCCTGGCAATCGATATTGCTAGGATAGGCTCCATGCTGACAGGACCTTAAAACTAGACTAAATGAGTTCAGTAAATAAGCAGCTAGCTATATACGTAGAAGGCTTAGGATCTTAATTGTCACAAAGAGTTGGAATTAAGACATTGCATTTAAAATGCTATAAAAAAAATAATTTTTGTCTTGGATGGGTTATAAGATCTCAGTTCTGTTGAAAACGTGGAATTACTTTTTTTAAAGCTACAATGACAACTTATTTCTTGTATAGCCCAAAAATCACATAAGGAATACCTCAATGGGTTTTAACAGGCCCCATTTTTTGAAAGCCCCAGCAGTACGTATCCCACTGATGCACTGTGTGTTTAGTGGGTATCTGATCTTTATACTGTTTACTCAGTTTAGAACAGCAGGTGGGATATTTTTGTATTTCAAGGCCTCTATTAGTATGCCCAGTCACCTAGGTATCCTTTCTCCTTTCTTCCACTGTCTTAAGTAGAAAAAGTAAGTTTCTACTCAATACTTTGGGTTGATAAAACAGTAACACAAAGTTTTATTTGAATGGATTCTTTCTGTTTATATGACTAATATTTATATATGGAATATTTAAAATACATGAATGCCTCGTGTGATCTTAAAGTGCTTATCCCCAAATTTATCATTGCAGGCTCCTAGGCAATACTTATTTGCTAAGAATATGCAGAGTAAAATGTGTTTGTTTGAAAATAATCACAATATATTTTAAACTATATTGTTATCTTATATCACGATACAATACAGGTACTACATCTTTATTTCCCATTGGGGCATCTGATTAATCAGCATGGCTAAGCTCCAAAGCACTTTGCTTTGATCTAACAAGTAAAGCAATCAGCTTAGTTTTTCCACTTTACCCAGAGACTTGTGAGATATAAAATATTATCATTCCTACATAAAACAAACCCGATTACAAACATTAAAGTTTTAGTTAGTGCATGAAAGCGCTGGACACAGGTTTAATTCCTTTTTTATAAGCTCTCTTTTAAAAGCATAGCCTTATTCTTTGAACTTTCTGATTAAACTTCGGGTCCCAAGATGTAGAGACACCCAAGTGTGGGGCTTGTTAATGCTTTGTGACCGATGCTGGTCCCCGTGACCCCAAACTGAATCAGGCAGATTTGAGAATGTTATTAGAAAGAAAAAAAAAATCTGCTAAATAAACAAGCAAAAACTACTAATTAAAAATTAGAAATTTAAAATGGTCTAGTCTACATTAAAATTGTGCAAAACCCACATTTACAGTTGTACATTAAAAACTCCCTTACTAAATTTTCATGGAAACAGCTGGAAAACGCCTCAACTAACTCTCTTCTTTTTGTTCTGAAGTTTGTTTATTCCTGGAAGTTTATTTCTCAAAATCTGATGCAAACTGTCACTATAATATATATATACTGTATATGCCTTCAACTTACAACATTAACCATTTACCTTTTCGTTTCACATTGTATAATGCTATATAAAAATAAACCAACTGTATTTTGATTTTATTTATAGCAGTAATAGCACTACCAGCAGCACGGGTCCCGTTTTTTGTGAGTGGTGTCATTTGCCAGCATAACAGAAGGAAATGTTTTGTAAAAGTTGGCTGTATCTTTGAAGATCACGAACGACTTAATCATTGTGTTCCACATTATATATTTTTAAAATATGTAAGCATATCTGTCATGCAGGCAAACAAGTTTAGTTTTCCCAACTATTTTTATACTGAAAGGTAGCATAATTCAGGGTTTTTTTTCTCTTTTTTTTATTGTACAGTACTATTACATACAGCTGTTATAATTTAACTATATATATATATATATATATATATATATATATATATATATATATATATATATATATATATATATATATATATATATATATATATATATATATAAAACATAACAAAAACAGGCAATTATAGGACCACCGTATATTAAGGGATATAATAATAATAATAAAGTCAAAAATAGATGAATATAACACTATTATAGACAACATGAACTATTATAATTTCTTGCTTTTACCCTATAATGAAATAATTTAAATTTCTTGTTGTAATGTATGTCTTTAGTGTACTGTACATTTAGCATATTGTTTTAGTATACATTTTACTTGCAGTATACCTTGGAAACTCCTACACTGGAAACAACACAACATCTACAGCACCTGTAGTTAAGTATTTTTTACATTATTTCTTACTGTACATTGCATTCACTCTCCCAGAATTTAGAAGAAGTCTTTCAAATTAAACATGCTGCACTGTACTTACTGATACTGTTTAAGGTCCTTGTTTTCAGAAACAATTTCCTCTATCTGTTTATTCACACCTAAAGAGAGAGAAAGCACAAGAACAAACTATTGTCAGAAAAGCCAAAAGGTTGTTTTTAGGTTGCCTGAATTTTTTTCATAAAACATGCAGCATCAGGTCTGCTTACGTACATAAATACATGATTCTGCACTTCACAGTAACTTTAAAAGAATTATCATTCCAACCATCAAATTTTACAACAACAATCTCTATCTAAAGTACCAATCACCAGAGAATGTAAATTATCAGGAGCAACACCACTTGCAGGATAGTGTTACAGTTATAAGAGCTGCCTACTGCCTTCCAGCTTCAGGAACTTAGGTATGTTTATTTGCCCAGTCAAACACTCTCTGGTGCTAGGATATTCTCCCCGTGTCCACAAAGATTTCTTTCCAAGTACTCTGGTTTCCTCTCACCTCTCAAAAATATGTAGGCTAAAAGGCAATTTCAAATTAACCATTTCTTATTGCGACTATAACTGTGCATGCAAGTCCTGAAAAATACCGGTGTCCTGTCATGGCTTGCTCCCTTCTCTGCTGTTCATTGTAATTCTGTAAAGGATGGGTGGGTGTAATAAAATGGACGGCAGATTTGTATTCTAACCCTGTGCAAATTTGTGAAAGAGCACAGAAGTAATCTGTGAACTTATTTGTGAATTTTATTTGTGGAACTGAAATATATATTCCAAAAGGATATTTATATGAAAGATTTTACAAGTCTGAACCATCCACTACCAGTAAGTATTACCAAGGAAAGAAAAGATGTCATATTTTACTTAACTACCTAGTAATAACAAAAGTACATTTGGTATTTGTGTACTAAACGGACAGACGACATGACAAAGGAAAACAGAAGTCTTTTGATGCATTCATAACATTTATTGGGATAAAAAAAATAGAAATTTACAGAAATTTATATTATAGAAATACATATGTACAATTGGAATTTATATATTGTGATTGACACCCGAGCATCAGCCTGCCCAAACCCCAACACAATTGCAAAAACAAAGCCCTTTATCAAAATAAACAAAGGTTTTATTTTAAATATCTCAAAAAAAGTGTTACATAAGCACAAAAAACTGGTTTCTCCCTTTCTACAATAATTATGTCACCACCGCATTGCCCTACTCCAGTCAAGTGCTGCCTCTCTACCACCCAGCTCCGACTCGCCTGAATAACATTACAGACCCTGGAGTGCTTCCGGTGCCAGGGTGATTGCCTGATGAAGTACTTCCGGGTCACACAGAAGTCCATTATTAGAGTAGGGGGCTTGTTTCCCTGGAATGCCCTATTGGGGCACCCCATGACCCCAGCAAGGCTGCCCTGCCAGACTACATTACTCAGCATGCCCTGCTGGCATCCCACTGGGTGTGGATATCCGGGACGTGAACGCTCTATTTTTATAGGGGCTGTACGTCCATCTCCTCCTTCCGGGTCTGCTGCTATTTTTATATATATAAAATCCATATGTTGGCACCCTGCCCAGGATTGGTTCCTGCCTTGTGCCCTGTGTTGGCTGGGATTGGCTCCAGCAGAACCCCCGTGTTAGGAAATGGATGGATGGAGATATATTAGATATAGATATAGATATATATATATATATAGATATAGATAGAGATAGAGATAGAGAGAGAGAGAGAGAGAGATTCGCTGTCCTCTGTTTAGTACACAAGTACTGTACATTTTTAACATCAACTGGTGAAACCTAATCTCATATGTATAGGGCTTCCCAGTTCTGGTCCTTGACCTTACCTTGTGGCTTTCAGTCTAACCATTCTATTAATTCTTGAGAGATATTTTAGATTTTGGCAGGGATGCCATTTTAATTACCACTATAACTCAAGGTCTTGACAGATAACAGGGACGAATATGGGTTGGGGTGCATGTAAAAGAGATATGTCTGGAGATAAATGTTAAAAATTAGAAGAGAAAGCACAGAAACCCACATCTTTCATTACACAAATCATAAACTAAAGGTGGAGTTCAAACCTTGAAGTAGTAAAATATTTTTAAACAAAAAAGTACCTTTCAACCAACAAATATATATATTCACATCAAATGGGCTAGATCGGGGTGGGCAAAGTCAGACCTGGAGGGCCACAGTAGCTACAGGTTTTTGATCCAACCCAGCTGCTTAATTAGAAAACAATCCTTGCTGATAATTAAACTGCATGGCTTGTTAGTGCTTTAACTCTGCCAGGTCAGGTTATTCTCACATCCTAGATTTTTTTTCCTTTTCTAAGGGTATCATCCAAATGATTTGGAGTCTGAAACGAAGGAGTAATTCTCAGTCCTTCACTTTTTTCTCTTCACTTTTCTTCCAAGTATTTAATTAAACCAAACAGTACACGCTAAATACACACAGGTGTAAATGGTAAGAAGCTAAATGGAGAACTGCTGCTTTCTTTTGCCACTTGCATCTTTTTGCTAATAAGGAACAATTAAAAACTGAGACAACAGCTGTTTAAGACTAAAATAAGGAATAAGGATTCAAAATCTTAATGACCGAGACAACTAAAATGAAGCAGAAGTGTTACTTGAGCAATAAGTGCTTCTTATTAGGCCACTGGGTTGGAACAAAAACCTGCAGCCACTGCGGCCCTCCAGGAACAACTTTGCCCACCCCTGGGCTAGACGAACTAAAAGGTCTCCTCTCATTAGCCAAATTTCTTATGTTCTTAAGTTCTAATTGAACAAATGCTTTGAATATAACCAATGTTTCTTTGTCTCACAGTCTAGCTGTGGAGACCACTGGATTAGAAAATATTGAACTTAAAAAGCCAAAACCTCAAGCTCTGGACTGAATTCAAAATTCTGAAAAGTCTTTCTTTCACAGTTGTAAATGAAAAGGCCAACTTTTGTGAACTTATGAGTAGTGGTTTAGTTGTTGTTGGCACTGGCTTTAAAAACTGTGAACTTAAAAGCTCGAAGATGAATAGCTGGAACTTACCCAAAAATCTAATCAGCTCTTAAGACTAATGACTGCAAGTTGTCCAAAATATTTCATGAGAATCAGTCAATTCATTCTTGAGTTAGTGTCCACAAAAGTTTTTTTGTTTTTACCACAGATAACAGATGCATACAGTTACAGACACTTATCTTTCCAAAAATGCTCAAAATATGTTGGAAAGTAGGAATATGTAGGAATAACTTAACAATGAAGTCAATTTTTTCATGAACATGACACCATTTGTGAATTACAAAGAGGAAAAACCGATGCAAAGAAATCAAATGTCAAAATGCACCATCATCTTCTAAACTGCATAAGCTTTCCAGATAATTCCAAATGCAACTCACTTTCTGCATGAATAATGGAGTCAGTGTTTCTTTGGTTCCAGAATTAAGTTAATAATACAGTACCAAACACAGTCTCAGATAGTAGTTCAAAAAATGTAAAAGGTATTAATCATTGAAATTTTTTTTTTTTTTTTTTAAAGTAAGATATTGCAAACTCCACCAATTAAATTAAATAAAGATATACAATAACAATCAGACAAAACTGGGTGATAGACAAACAGGAACCAACACAAGACAAACTTTGTACTCAATTTTTTTTGTTTGTCAATCAAGTAGAAATGTTCCATCACTAATAGTTCCAATCATGGTAAGCCCCATAAAAAAATCAGTTTACTACAGAAACAAGACATTCCTAGAAGAAAGTAGTTACATTTTTTAAAGGCAAACAACTTCCAAGTTGCCACTGACAAAATTCTGGAGGCAGGCGGTTTCCAACGCAAGGATCTGCGTGCCAGGAATGATGATGAATTTTACTTCATGCGCACCCTAGTATGACGTGAATGTGTCAAGTATAAATGAACATTTAGGCCTTTGAGCTTGCATTGATTACTGTACTACTTACTGACAAGACTGCCAGATGTGGGTTTTTTCACACCAAATTGGGCTATTTTTGGAAGTGTTTTGTTGGGAAAACATTTTTGCATTTGGCAGTGTGTAGATATTTGTGCTATTTTCAAAACTCTTAGGCCACTAATTCCCATACATCTGCATTAATAGCAGCAAAACTGTGAAGGAGGAATAAAAAAAAAAAAAAAAAAAAGACTCCACAGTGACAAAACATCAAGGTGGTCTTAACCTAGATTTTAAGCACACCAAAACTCCCACTGATCATCAACAGCACCACCAGGCAGGTCTTTAGCTGTCATTAGGTTGGAAATATTTTCAGGACCTGGAAACCCTCCTAACTGAATGGTTTAGTGAGGTCCTCACACTGGCCCTGCCACAATTGATTGGCTAAGGTGGAAGTAAAAATTTTAACAAGGTTAATGATCCTCTATTTCACGTACATAACTGAGCCTCATGGAGTTTGCCCGACCCAGTCTCCTCTGCTGGTTTAAAATCCCCACGTTGTTGGTGTTCCACAGTGTATTCCTACACGCCACTTCATTCACGTGGATTCAGAGTATTGTTTGGTATGCTGCAAATTCATATTTTGCTTTGTGGAATGTTTTTAATATTTTCAATCCATGTTTGATTAAATCCACGGATGTGGAGGTCTGACTGTATTTAGATAATTATTCCACAAGAATGTATTCTCTCATAGGCTCTGCAATGAAAGGCCACTGAATAATCTATTTTCTACAGGAATCCTAACTAGCCATTCGATTAATTAGAATTAGGCAATCGACTAACATCTACTTTTGACCCTTATTACCCAACACACTAAAAGATAGAACATACAGGTTGTAAAACTTTACCACTTAAACACAATTCAGACTTACCAAATGCCTTGAAAATGCAAATCCAAAACTGTAAAATTACTCATAATTCTTATTTCACAAACAGATAACCAAGAATATGTCTAAAAACGGGATGCTACTGTTTTTCCAGAATTCCACCTTACCCAAGCAGAGGTCTGAACGACTTAACAGGGCTTTAATTTAAATGCTTTCATTTTCCAACTACTGCAATGGCAAGAAATGTGCAGAGATCTCTGATGCATATGTAAGATCGCATCTCTGCTTCTTAATTTAATCAACATAAAGGACTCCAGCCTGTTGCGAGTGATATTTTGATTGTTGCTCATGCCAACATCATTGAAATACTGTACTAGTATATGTCAGTCATCATCCAACCAGCTATATCCTAACATCAGGGTCACCAGGGTCTTCTGGAGCCAATCCCTGCCAACACAGGGCACAAGGCAGGAACAAATCCTAGACAGGGCGCCAGCCCACTGCAGAATACTAGTATATAATTAGATCCAAAGCCAAGGAACTACCAGAAATATGTGATGGGCTACTAAAACAATGAAACTTAGTGGACATGCACCTGCCTTTCAATTGTCACTTACCAAGTAGGAAAGTACGCATGGAACATATTCATTTCTATTTTTTTGTTCTTCGTTGACATAACTTTCTTATTGAAGTAACTTGCTTCCAGAACAGATAATTGGCTTTTTGTTAGGCTGATGCCTGTGGGATATGAATATCCTTTAAATCCAAATTAGCTGCACTGCTGGTTTTGGATAGTGAGTGAGAGTTGGCAAGGCAATACCGATGACACATAGCCACAAAATAAAAGTGGATTAGATAAAATTGGAAAAGATAGAACCCAAAATGATGCAACACTAGAATGTAATGTCAAGCTGTGATTTACATGCCAGAAAAGAGTACTTTCTCTTCACTTCACAACCCAGTTTGTTCTCAGAATTCTACACTAAAAACAATAAAACAAAGCTCACGGTCTTGAAATAAACTCAGATCTTTTAAAATATGTCTTAAAGTATATTCAGAGAGATCTTCAAATATATTTTACTATATCTCAAATGGAGGAAACCCTCCAATTTAAAAATTATCAGGAAATATGAGATATTCAAAAATATATTTTATATACAGTATCTTCACATTGACTCACATTTGAGATATCTGAAATTAAAAAAAAAAAAACAAAAAAACATTTTGAAATATCTGAATATATATCTTAAGGTATTGGATTGCAGTCTTAGATTAGAAAATAACTTCTTGTGCAGTTAAAGATACCTCAAACGCACTTCATGATACCATAACAAGATGGAAAATGAATGAATGATATAATATTCATTGTGGGCCGAGCTTTAACGGTTTTGAAATTTGGAGAATTATTCATTTTTGTTATTTTACTTCAAAAACACAGACATTGCATTTTTATCTATTAAATATTCTCTTAAAAAAAGCTTAAAATAGTAATAGTAATAAATTGTAAGTCCCTATATTGGTAGTATCCACAAAATACATGTCTTTTAACATTTTACAACATCATACAGTTTGAAAGTGAGCCTAGATAGGCTTGTGGCAGCTACAATCTTCAACAATCGGTTCCAACTCAAGCAATGTAAACATTCACTCGACTGATGGACTATTTCCTTGGTTTTGGAAAGTCCATGGCTAGTTGTGGTTAATATTCCTTAACCATATTTTTTTTAAAGGTGGTACACAACAGAGAGTTGAATTCTACATTGAAGGCCACCTGTATGTACACAGCAGCTGACGTGATGGCGAGTTCCTGGATGAGGTCACAACTCTGTTAGTCTTTCATTAACTTGCACTAGGGATTTGTTTTGCCGTCAGGAGTGTCTCTCTGACATGTAAAAGTGGAAAATAATTTCTCTTAAGGTAAATTCATGAATCGTCTTCGTGCCGACCTCTTGCAGCAAAGATAATGAAGCATTACACTTAACTGTTGGCAAGAAATTCAGATAAATTGCTCCAGTGTGGTACTTCCAGACCACTTCCTCATGGCCCCAAGTTCATTGTGTAGTACAGACGCTGGGTTGCACCTGGTTTTTGTAAGTAAATATCTCAATAAACTGACATATCTGAGCAATTTAAAAAGTCATGTCGCTCTCCTACAAGGAGCATTACCTTGATGACTACCGGAGTCACGCTTGTGAATCTCAAGTGGTCTGTGAACCACACTTTGAGAGCCACAGAGACAGGTTGCCAACCTTGCTTTCTTACATAAATTAAGTCATTCAAAAACCATCATCACTGACGTTAATCATTACTCACCATATGCAAACAAGTGACACTTGGGTTGATTGGGGCTGGAGATCAACATACTACATTTTTTGTTGTCACTACACTTCATGAAATCACCAGTAGCACTGGTTCTTTTATCAGGGAAAAGCTTGTTGACCTTTGCAGTACAGTCAGGATATTTTATCAGCACACACTTCTGTTTGTAGTCAATGTAACATACAATACATGCTTCAATGGTCGGTGAATTGCTCATAATCAGTAAATGGGCCAATGTGCTGGTGGTGTAATTCCAATTTGCTAAAGGCTTTTCCATCCTTCTTTATGTCACAACATTATATTTCAAAGTCATATGAAAAGAGGTTTAAGCACAAGGACAAAATGGCTTAAGAACATATGAACAAGGCCAATTGATACCTTAATTTATCTCTGATTATCATGTTGGTTGCAGTGAAAATGTGCAGCCACTAGAGCTCCTCAAGACAAAGGCGGGTTTACCTCTAAAACACTAAACAATATTACACTCTACTTCTATTTGAAATTCTACATCAACATGTTTTAACAATGTAACAATAAAGGCACTCCAAGTGAAAGTGTTGACTTGTATTCATTTTCTTTTCTGTTGCCATTGGGTTTATTTCAACACAATTAATGCATTTTATTTAACTCCTGTCAATTCTAGAAAAAACTCAGTCTCGATTCCAGTAAACACCAAATTAAATCAAAAATATTTAAGTGAATGCATCTATAAATCCTTAGAGAAGGTCAGTGTACTGGGGAAATTCCTAAGGACTGGGAAACAGCAAATATTATACAGTACCTACTACCTTACATAAAAATGTCACTGGACAGATCCAAGTAACTATAAGCCACAGAGCTTAACATGCATCATGGGTAAATTAATGGGCATAATTATTAAGGAAATGATTCAGCATCCATCACATGGTGAGAACAGGAATGTTTGTGAACAGTCAACATGGGTTCAGATGAGGTCGTGTTTTACTAATATGCTGTAATTCTATGAAGAAGCAACAAAAAGATACAATCAGAGAAGTGCATAGGATATTTTTAGATCTGGATAAGTATATAAATAGCAAGTGAGTTGACGTTACCCAACTAGGTGAAAGGGCAGATAATGAAGAATCAGCTACATTGTTATAAAGGGACTTGGACAGCACACAGGCTTAGTTACATTTGTGGCAGATGGAATTTAATGTAAGTGTTACAAGTAGGAATTAGAAATGTTAAATTTGAATAAACAATGGGAGGTCTAAACTTCACAGTGCTACTTATGGAAAGGATATAGGAGTCATAGTAGCCTCATTACTTCATCCACACAGTGTACAGAAGTGATCAAGAAGGCTAATAAAAGATGTTGGCTATGTAACATGAGGTATGGACAAGAAGTCAAGGGAGGTTATGCTTAAGTTATACATTGCATTAGTGAGGCCTCACCTGGAGTACTGTGTACAGTTTTGGTCTCCATATTACAAAAAGAGATGCTGCAGCACTAGAGAAAGTCCAGAGAAGAGAGATTAGGCCGATTCCACGACTAAGAGGTATGAGCTATGAGGAGAAATTGAAGTTAAACCTTACAGATTAAGCAAATGGAAAAAATTGACAGGACCAAAGTGTTTAAAATTATGAAAGGAATTAGCACAGTGAATTGCAGCTGTTACATTGAAATAAATTCTGCAAAAAGAACAACTTGTTCAATGGCAAATTTCAAACAAATGTAAGAAATACTTTCTTCATTCAAAGAACCATAGACACATGTAATAAATTACCAAATAGTGTGGCGGAGTGGTGGACATTTTTTAGGGACCTTTAAATCTCGACTTGATGTCATTTTACAGGGTGGTCCAGATCTAATTATGCAGATCCAGATTGTTTGGATGACTTTGATTTATGCGGGGACGATTCCAGTTCGGCACGAAGACGATTCTTCATGTCGTCAGTTCGCACACTTCTCGATGGTCCAGGATTTTTCGGGTGATTTTCTATGTAATAAACTTAAGTTATAGCGTAATGAAAATTGCATAATTAGATCTGGACCACCCTATAGAAAACTAGGGGGCACAGCCCCTGTGAGGGTGCTACGCACAAGCCACTTTGCAGTTCTGCTGCTCACATATGGGGAAGCGGATGTACAATTTAAACAGATTGTTATTTTCATGGGAATTGTTACATATGTATAATAGACCTAACTATTTTACATTACAGCAAGTAATTAATCAAAGTAAAAAATAGTAAAACGTAATAAATTGAAAAGAAATAATGTTTCATGTTGCGTTAGAGGTATTCGTTGCATTATATGTTTTCGTTCTGTTTGGCTTTGAAATGAACACAAAAATACTTTTTAAACTTACACTTTTACTGTACAACTTAAGTAAAAACAATATTTGGAATTTTGATTCCTTGTTTGGAGTTGCATCGTGACAACGCAACGTGTAACTGCCCGTAATTGAATACCGTTTATTTCTCTCTAATAAATAAACCGACTTTTTTAAATGTTTGTCCCTGTGATTTGTTAATTGTCATAGCAAAAGCTATTCTAGCGGGAAACTGTAAGCGTTTTTTATACGAATGGCAGATCAAGATCTCCTTTGGTGTCAAATGTTTTCCATGGAAGATGTACTACATTACCTTTCTTGTCACCTGCTGGAATTTTACATGTCAGAATTATTCGACCAATTTTGAATATAACTAATCTTGTCCTATTGCATAGCCCATCACTCAGTCATAAATGAAGCAATAACATTACGATACATCCTTTTTTCAACAGTAATTTGTGCAGTGGAAGACCGGACGGTGTTAACAGTTGTAGATATTCTACGGGATATTGTAAGTTGATGTTTTAATTTTCTGCACAATCACCACCAACTGTTTCAGTGTAGTCTTTTAATACGCATTTAACCAATTTGCCAAGTAACCGATCGACAATTTTTGCGTTAATTCATTTGACTTCATCGTTTCTCGGTGCTAGGATTGCCCGTGTACTCATTCTTCTGTTGATGACCATTCTGGATGAAATTCTTCATTAAATTTTGGACATAAGTCTTTTATTGGGAACTTAAAAGTGAAGAAAACATAAAAATTTATAAAAGCTGAGAATACAGGAACTGTGTCTGACAAAATCATTCACAAGAATGAGAGGTGAGAGGACCATGGGTGTGGGCCGTTAACCGTAAATGGTTGAGAGGAGGGCGGTACTTGAAAAAATCTCTTGGCAATAGTCTCGTCTCACAGGACTTGAAAAAATATCGTGGAAATAATCTCATCTCAAGATTTTCTTTTATAATAGATAGATGTACGTGGAAAGGACAGCCAAGCTTGTTGGATGGGATGGCCTGTTCTCACCACAATTGTTCTGATGTTCTAAACTATACTTTATAAAAAAAATATCACCCACAATCATTTACTCAATCATTTTCTAAAATTGCTTATTCCAATAGAAGGGTTGTGTGAGGCTAGAGCCCATCATGACAGAAAGAATGTGGACTTAGACAGGGTGTCGGTATATCTGGAAACAATGGTACTTTCATTGAAAATAAAACAGTCTCAATCCATGACATTAAATATTCAATGAAAGGAATTAATCTCTCTCCTTGACAACCATTGATCCGAACTCTACATTTCTCAAAATATTCCCGGGAGTTCAACATTCAACTAGTCATACCTCCCTATTAGAACAATGAATAGCTTTTTACCTTGAAGGCTGGCTCCCAGATCCACATCTTCAACAAAGTTAAGTCCAACTCCAGAAAGTTCAGCAAAAACAGATTCCATATTCCTGGGATCGGGATCAGGATCATCCTGTTGAGCCTGGAATCTGTCAGGGGTGCTAATAAAAAGGAACGAATAACCTTTAGACAGAAACGATAAAATAGACATAAAACATCTAATATTATTCTCACTCACCTTGTATCCACCATGTTCTGTGAAAAAGTAAGCTCAGGTGTAGATCTAATAATGTCATCAATAGGAGACAGGATAAGAGTGTTCAGCTTCTCATCCTCACCAATCTCCTCTTGTTGCTCACTCATTTTAACCGTGGATTCTACTGGCTTGTTTTGGGAAATATCAGAAGAAGGATCAACCTGAAGACCACAGACAAACAATGACAGTATAGCATTATGGCAGCTGCATGCTTTAATTCTAGTCAGTTTCTTAATTAATTTAAATTTTACACATTGAACTTATTTAATTAGACTACATCTAGCAAGATTTGATCTCATAAATTAATCAACTTGTCTTTGAGATTCAAATAATGTAAATGCATACTGCTGCTATGTTACAGTATATACATAAAAATGTAAGTTTCTGTATTTGTGGTTCATTTTAATTCACTTGCTTCCTGAGAATTTCATACGGAACAAAATGCTTAATTAAATGCCATTTTACATGATCTATAGGAACTGGTTTCTTATAGGACACTTGTAACAAATCTACAAAAAAAGCTGTCAACTGCAGAATATTCAAACAAATTAGTATATGGGCCAAAGGTATTACCTGCAAAGGAGTACTGATAGATTCTGAATAACCATGATCCATCTCTCCCTCAGATTCCAAAGTATGTCTGTGCTCTCTGTGCAGTAAAAATTGATAAAACAGGCCTGAGATATGATTATTACGTGTACATATTAGAACAAACACCACCAAGCTTTTCAGAACTCTGACCTGTAAGGAGATGGCGATGGTGGAATCTTCTCAGTAGCTGCTGCCTTTTGATCCAAAAGATCTCGATAATTACGTAGCAACTGTACAGAAAACACAAAGAAATACAAGGTTTCAGCACAGTAAATGAAAAAATTATGAAACAAAAAGCTGCTTCCATTAAAGGCTATAAAGTAAAACCAGGGAAACAAGAACAACTATTTAAAGAAATCATACCTTTTGAGATGTGCAACACTAACTGACCTTGTTATGTGTATGCCGAAGGCCATTCAATTCACGGGTCAGAGTGGTCTTCTGCTCCTCAATGGCAGCACCTACAAATATAACAGAAGTTACATACTGCTCAACCACTGCAAAGGAACAACATTAGTAGCATTAGCTAGATAGATATGATGTGCTGTGATCTCTTCTGCACATCAGTTTCCAACTATTTAAATATAACTAAAATTAGAGAATTATATTGAAACACAATAAAACCACATAAACTCAAGATACCCATTATACAAGTTTAAAGTCTGTTTGCTTAGTGAAAGAAGCAATAAAAACCGTAGTCAATATCAAGTTCCGGTATATTTTTCATGTAAGAAGCATAAACACTAGCTAAAAAGTTGTTTGACAGCTTCAACATTATGTCCCTCAGGTCCGGATCTTTAGGCCGAATACATTATCTAGCCATAAAAAAAGTTATTATTCTTATCCAGTCAATGATACTTTATTGCTACATGAAAATCAGTCATTCTAGTTGCAAAAGCAAATGTTAACTCACATTACACACTAAGTTAACAAAACCCTCTCAGTCATTGTTTGACTGACTGACTGACTATGGGCAATGTCACTTAACTATCCACAGTTATACCCACAGGAATATTTAAACAATTGTAACATGTCGGGGAATGGTAAATGTTATAGAAGGGACCCATAAAAAATACATTCTGGTGCTTATCTAAATCACTGACTGCTACACGCTCTACATAATAATTTGGATGGATTTCTCTCCTTCCTACAATAAATGGCTATCTTCTCTGAAGTACAGCTAATGCATATTTTAGAAATCCCAATTCAATAAAAGAACAGTAATTACAAGAGGTTCAAAATAATATTTTTTTGTTTTCTAACGTAAACAAAACATTAAATATTTTGACACAAAACAATTTTTAAAAAGCTAACAATTACACCAAATGATTATTTCTCACTGTTTTCACAGCACTCAGAAATCAGCAAGCCGAAAAATGTTGTTAGATGGAATGTACAATAGCATTAAAACATTATTCAGATAGTGAAGTTATACATATACAAATATATACCTTGTCTCTCTATATATCTATGTCTATATCTATGTTGATAGATAGATAGTGTTGGGCATGTGGGAAACGAGGAAGGCGTTGCCCACAGGTGAAGAAATAAAACATTTATTTGTTTTTATAACTGTGCTTCTGGTGTCTGTCCGTGTCGGGCTGGGTGGCTGGCACGCCCCCTTGAGTTGTCACAATATTAAAAAAATCGTGGGTCAAGACGTGATCATCTCGGGGAGACACTTTGAAGTCCCGCAAGACTTCATGCACGTCACACCCTAATTACAAACAATTTATTGAAGACACTTTAACGTCCCAGGAGAGATGGAAGTGAGACAAAAGGACAGCTGCTGTCCAGGCTTTTAAATGACCATCACACAGCGTGACATACAGAACACGTAGCTCGGCAGAAGCAGCTGCTGTACAGGCTTTTAATAGATCGCTGCGCAGCGCAACATGCAGATCACGCAGTGCCGTAGCAGCAGCTGCAAGGATTCATCTGCATCTCCTTAGCATGCGTATATATATATTTATGTCACATACGTATATATATTTATGTCACATACATCATGCTATCTCTCAAAGGATGTGAAGCCTGTTCTTCCAATTCTTTGGTTGTGTGTGACTTTCAGTTGTGCTAGGATTGTACTGGCATTGAGATGAATTCGATCAGGCAGTCTGTGCCATGTGCATCACTATCAGCAAAGATCGCGGTGGTTCTTTATCAGCAATGCTGCATGCCCACACCACTGTTTCTTTCCGGTTAGCCTCAGCCGCTTGCTTGCTGTGAGAAGGACCCAAAGCCAAATTACGTGGCCAAGGTAGCCTGCATGCCCAATTCATAGGTAGCGTTACATGTGCCATGGTGTAAACTCTCAATTGAGATCAAGATAAAGTTTCCAGGTAAGTTCGCAGGTTTTGCATGACAGATGGACAATCTTTGCATTTAACATAAGCAGACATATAAATCATCTATCCTATATTTATACACATAGTATAAAAATATATACACAATGAGCTATAAAAATAAATATGTCAAATTTGTGAAAATTTGAAACAACATTTCCCGTGACACTACTCAGAATAAAGCTGTTTGAAAGATGGATAGATGGACGGTTGGAGGAAATATTTGCCTACTACAAACAAAGAAAGCATTTGTGAAAATGACTAAATGTGCTCACTAAAAACAAAGCTTAATTGTTTAGTTCTTAAAATGTTGCTTCTTGTACTACAGATAACAGGAAGTCAATTGCTATCCTGATGGCATCAGGCAAGAACCAATTCTTAATGAAACACTAACACTCTCTCAAACTGACCTAATTTACACGTGCCAGTTAAACCAACATGAAAGGTCTATGGTTTCTTCTTACTCCTCTGAACATTTACAGAAGACCCATTCGGTAAGAGACAACATATAAACTCAACACAGAGAGTGACTGGACCAGAAACTAAACCAGTGTTTCCAGGAATGAATATTAATCACACTAACAACAGCACCATCTTCAAAAGGATCTACAAAAATGCAATAAAACACTATTAAAAATTAACTTTCAGTCTAGCATGTGTAGAATATGAGGATATTATGTAAAAAACAAATCAGCAGTAGCTGTCCAAAGCAGGTGGCCTGGCTTAGAAGAAATGTTGCTTTGGACTGTAGAGCATACGTTTGCCAGGTCCATCTGCAACACTGATCAGCTTGGGCTATATTTACACTGAAATACCAAAACCATGATTTATATATATTATATTATACTAGCCAACCCGCGGCGTAGCATACGCCGCATAATTACAGTATGTACTGATGGGTGAACACCTCCTGAAAGACACAGTTGTCCAAATGGGGTTGGTTTTGAGGATACAACTGTAGGTGAATGAAAAGATGCAACTCTGGAGAGGGCAACATACAATACAGCGTACAGCGATTCACATCCGCGACAAATATGATTCTTCTTAGATGGTGCTGTCGCGTCCACCCACGCTCTCAAAGCATACACACTGCCTGGTAATGTGCCTGCTCGCAAGAGCAACCAACAGAGACCCGCCCACCAACTGCAAGACCATGGGACACCCCTCGCAAACTGTTCTACACGCCGCATACAGCGATTCACATCTGCAACAAACAAACTGTTTTACACACTGCGTACAGCGATTCACATTCGCGACATGATTTTTCCTAGATGGTCCTGTCGCGTCCACCCTCGCACTCGAAGAATACACACTGCCTGGTCACGTGCCCGGTCGCATGCCGCGCCCACCCTCGTTCTCGAAGCATACACACCGCCTGGTCATGTGCCCGCTTGCAAGAGAAACTCATGGAGAGCCGCCCACCAGCTGCCTGTGTGTGTGCCTCTGTCTGCCTCTGTGTGAACCGGTCAGGCACAGAGAAGGTCAGCTGGTGTGAGAGCGTCTCTACTGTTGCAGGGCCTGCATTGGTGAAGCAGGTGAGACGGTAATGAAACAGAGGCATAGGGCTTATTGGTTTTTAAAGACTGCTTCCTTCATTGTGTTTTAACCTCAGTTTTAAAGGATTGTTTTAAGGATCCCATGGGATACCCCTAGCAAACTGTTTTACATGCTGCATATAGCGATTCACTTCCGTGAGAAACATGCCTCTATGAAGAGTCAACGTGGCTCAGAGTTGCATGTGGACTCTACGACAGACGAACATAAATGACGCCGGTTTTCCTGTGTCATCGCGTCCGAGTTGGTGGGCGTGGTTCTGCGACTTGTCGTATCCAATGGTCTTAGAGTTAGTGGGCGTGGCTCCTTCCTGTGTGTGCCATGGGCGTCTTACTTGTCGGCGGCTTAGTGAATCCACGCCCCTTCCGGCGTGCTTTCCATGGGTGTATTGCCTTTCCATGGGTGTCTTGCCTTAGTGAATTATATATATATATATATTATTTATTCTTTTAATAAAATCTTTTCTCTGACTCTTCAAACTTAAATTAGCACACTGTCTGCATCTAATCCCTGTATTTACACTTACAAGATTCTGGAATGATCGGCTGCATGACAGATTAGACAGATGACATCATGTTTAAGCCAGCAGCATGACATAATTATCTGCACAATGTAATAAAAGGAAAGCAAGACAGTGCATTTTATGCCCTTTCATCTTTTACCCACAGATATGACTGTTTGCAGCTTTTATCAGTAATTACAGCAGATATCACTTGAAATAGTCGTATTACTGTAATACCAATTTAACAATTATGCCAAAACGGAGACATCACAGCCAAACAAACACGTCATACTGAAAAATTATTTCAGTTTCAATAATCAATTAGGTCATTCTCACATGAGCCATAAGTTACAATCGGAATCTTAGCAGAATCAGAAGAAAAGAAAGCTGGACCGGTATTTGATTTTAAAAACAGAACAAAAGATGGAGTTAAATGATGATCATAGTGTCACTTCATCTATCAGTGCTCCAGCTGTAGGGACAGAGAATGAAATGTTCTACAAGTCTCTTTAGATTAAAGAATCATCTAAATAAATAAACAAAAAGCACTGCAGCTTCTGCAAGCACATCATTGTCATTTACATCAGTGTTTGCTCAACTGAACTTGCATCTTTTATTAATACAGTTTAGAAAACAAAACAAAATTCTAAAATGATTACCACAAACTTAATTTGTGCCATCTAATAAAAGGCAAAACAAATGCAAATGAGTATTTCTTAAAAACAAATGCCCACATGCCAGGCATTTATAGCTTCTGAAAAAGTAGTTGCAAAGGTTAAAATTATGTTCAATTTGTAGCCAGTGACCAAAACAGTAAACTCTAAAGAATATACTGTCTCCCAGACTGATGTTTACTCAGTTATGTTGACTTCTTTTGTAGGTTCTGTAAAAGTAAATAAATATAAATGTAAATAATGTCCAAATGGAGAGTCACTAACTCAAGTCTTCATAAAACTGCCTCTAATATCTTGAAACACTGAAGACACTCTGCCACTCTCTACTATTCAATAATATAATAAAGGTTATTCCCCTTGCTGAATGGACCTAATGGACAATTGTTTGAATTTTACGACCTAGTTACAACATTCAATTTCCATCCATATAAACCATGTTGGCCATGTGCAGAACTTGATCACAACTTCCATGTTCTTGGAATTGAAAAACTGCCTGACTCACCTCGGTCAGCACATTCTCGAGCCTTGCGCTCCATGTCCCTGGCCCGCAGCTCTGCAGCAGAAAGCCGGGCCATTAATGTCCTTCTTTCTTGCTCAATGGCGTCGTCCAACTCAAGGTACCTCTAAAAAGGAGAAGAAAATAAATGTCTCATGACCTATATTTTCAGCACCAGAATAATTATTGAAGGTGAATGGAACCAAAGTAGCCTGAGAGAGAGAGAGAGGTTAGGAGTCTGCACAGGTACGGCACATATTGCACCCACAACACGACAGACCAACTCAGGATCCCAGATTAGGACCCGAGTGCAGCTATGCAATGGGTGACACCTCAGCACCACACCAGTTCAGATGGAGTGAAACAGTGTGAGGTTCCTATATGGTGGCTGGGGTGCCAATTCTGCCACCGACCTTCAGGATTTTCTCCTGCAGGCTGGAGGGTCTACATGCAGGGCTGGATGCAGATTAACGTCATACCCAGGACGAAGCAACTGCAGGTTAAGGGCCTTGCTCAAGTGCCCAATGTAGCAGAGTCACTTTTGGCATTTAAGGGATTCGAACTGGCAACCTTCCAATTACCAATGCAGATCCCTAACCTCAGAGCCAACACTCTGCCCAAAGTAGCCTGAATAGGAAAAAAATAGAGCTTCCAGCCTTCTGAACATCCACCACACCTCTCACAGACTAAGGGGTTGACCGAGATAATTAGGGTTTATGCCTCTTGATTAGCTACTCTTTCACAATGGATGACAATTAGCATTTTTTTTTTTACTTTAAAATGGTTTCAAAGTTCAATAAAATGCTGTACATTTCGTGTTACAAAAAACAGTCACAAAAAAAGACTTTCCTTAAAACCGTCAAAAATTCTTTACTATATGGAATGAAGATTTTTGTTTATTTACTATTCTTTTGTGTATTTTCAGTACTTTGCTTTGGTTACAGCCATAACTATAATTAAACTTAATTTAAAAAGATGCCCCGTTGTTTTCAGAGCACAAAAGCATAAATCCACTAAACCTTGAAGGAAATCTGCTGCTGCTTAAGTAAGTTGAAGACCACGCCTGCACAAGAAACATAAATCAGACATGAGATTATAATTGGAAAACAAAACAATATCAGAAAAACAGAAGCACATGCAGGGGCTGGACACAGTTCCTCTACCAGAAAGGAAACCTGACTGGCCCTACAGCAGCTCAATTTCACTTCCTACTTTCATGTCCCCATTTATCACTTAGATTAATAATTCTTTGTTTAAAATTCCATTTAGAAACCTTTAGAATGTTAAGAAATGTATCGGGAAAAACTGGAATACTACAATCTGATATATTTTAACACAATGGTTATCAAAAATTGTACTTGTTGCACTATGTATTGGACATTACTTAATGGTGTGTTGCATTTCTTAAGGCCAAAATAGTCTGTATTGGTTGGTGCATTGTCTTCATATGCATACAACAAAACTATATATATATATATATATTATATATATATTAAATGCATTCGTAATCTGAATCACAATCTGATTGTGTGGGTGGATACCTACCAGGCAACACTTGTGGTTGGTCAGCAAATCAGATAAAGTCCACCACGGTGCCCTCTTTCAGTTGCGAGAAGCAGATTGCATTATTTGACAGTAAAAACTATTTCAACCATATTTTTTATATATATATATATATACAGAACCTTAAGTACTTGGTCTTAATCAAAAGCTTACGACATGATACACAGTTGTTAATTAAAAAATGTGGCTAGTGGCAACCTCTTCAGAATCATCGGCGTTCACGTCTTTCCTACAGCAAACTGCATAAGGAAACTGACCGAGAAGGTGAGATGGCAGAAAGATAAAGACGACCAGTAAGATCTGTCAAGCGTGAAGCAAACTGCAGAAGCTCCTAACGTGATAAAAAAGGAATGGCTGCTCCAGCATTCACTAAGCATCACGCACATGTGGCGGTGCAACCTGCTGCTGCTACTCGCAAACTACTGGAGCTAGAACCTTGATCCGCATGTTTCTACTTTATTTCATTTTAATGATTTTCTTGCAGCAAGGAGATGCAAATTCAAGTCCCATGGTGTCCAAGTGGGTTTCCTCCAGGTGCTTCAGCTTCCTCCCACAGTCTAAAGACATGCAGTTTAGATGGACTGGCAATGCTAAATTGGCCCGGATGTGTATGTGTGTCAATTCTGCAATGGGATGGCGCCGTATCTAGTGCTTATTTTTTGCTTAGCATCTGTTTCTTGCTACGATAGACTCCAGATAACTTGTAACCCTGTTCTGGGGATGCGAGTTTAGAAAATGGATGGTTGGGCTTCTTTCCATGCCCTTAATTAACACTGGGATAAATGATTTAAAAAAAATATATCAGGCAAATAAAATCTAAGCTATAGTGAGAGCGTCCCCACTCTCTATCACATATGCAGATTAATAGTTTCTATTTATTCGTCCTATTAATTTCAAGCCTTCAAACAAGTAACATACTGAAGTGAGTGACTTCGACAGCATCACAAAACTTAAGTGACGATCAAATGTCACAGCAAAATATATCCTATCAAATTCAAACCTTCCACAGTTGTTATGGCACATTCTTCACATCCATCTTGAATTTTTCAGTAATTTCAAAATAAACAGAGTTGGCTGGCTAGTTTGATGGACAGGCCATTACTCAGCTTACTGTCCGTCACAAATTTTTTTTTTCTGCTACACTCACCTCCTCCGTCTCTCTTCGCCTTGCCCTCTCCCTCTCGAACTGCTCCAGCAGGTTGTCTCGCTCCTCCTTTTCTCGCTCCCCCTCATTTTCGAGATCTTTCAGCTTACTGCGAGACACTGCCAAACTTTCCAAAACAGATACAAGCACTGGTAAAAGGCCTTCCACGGAGCTCTGGCCATGAATTTCTATTAAAGCCTGAAGAAGTCAGAAGGTAGACATGGAGGATTCACTTAGCTATCATTTTGCATGTTGCAATGGCCCCCTCATCATCAGATCACATTCAACTCACCTGCAGCTCAGAGTACAGCCTCCCAGCCTCCTCACTGACCACCTGTGGATCCAATTCTAGATCAGCTCCTCCACCCAGAAAGGCCGCATCAAATTCTAAACTGCTACTGTCCATCTATCTGCCTCTCAGTCTCATTTATCTACATGCCTGTGAGCAAATGTAAATGTCTGGCTACTCTTTACAGGTTCTATAATGCAAAAGACAGACCAGAAAGGAGATCAAGATGTACCCCACTTAAACTTTTCTCTCTTCAGCAAAGGTTTACTAGTCCACTTTCACCTCGAATGTGGAGGTAAAATAAAAAAAAAAAACCCAATATGATTCTGTGTCCTACACCTGTAAAGCGGGCAACTGCTTCAGCAGTTCAGTAACAGCCTGACCTTTGACTTGCTGTTCACGGATGGCACCCGCACCTGCTTGGCGGTGGCCTCCCGCACGCAGAAGCAGCTCTTATTACGTTAACCCATTCAACACCCACGCTTGAAAGGTGTGCATTGCTTAAACTTGCAAGTACCCAACTTTTCTTTAAACACTACTGCGGCCCCCACGCCTTGCGTGCACCTTCACGTCATTTGTCTTTACTCCCGAACCCCGTGTTACCCCTACACCCCGTTCGCTTGTCTCCTTATCTTCCCTTTCCTAACGCAGCTCTAAATCTTACTCTCCTCTTCTCATTTTAAAGTCGCTGTCTTCCGAACTGTGTTATGTTAACCTCGAGTCGTTCACTCGTTTTTTTGCCGTGTTTTCTCCTTTAAAAAGCAGTCCGCGGCTATCATTGTCCACATCCACGAATTAATTCGATACTCCAAGCTCCCTGAGGCGGGCACTAAGGGAATCTAACTGACACCCCCTTGAGCCAATAGATGACGCGCACACGCCACGACGTCGAATCAAAATCAGAGGTAGACAGGAGGTGGGTCATGTGACGGAGCAGTTCCTGTATTTATAAGTTTCAGAAACTTTACACGTCACGTGACCCGCTCCTTCGCCAGGCGCTGAAGGTTACACGTGACCCCGGCTCAGGAAACACCTGGAAGTGTTAACCCGTTCGAGACCACAATGCTAATCGCTCTCTTCTAGAAGCAGTGAGCGCCTTTATTCCACACCAAATGGATTTCAAGTTCACTGTTTAGATCTACTGTGAACTGACTAGGCACATGAGAAGACAGGTATTGATGTTTAGGACGATTAAACAGTCTGAAGTATCGTAAGTGGCCATAATTTGGCGTGGTCTTATGGAATGTAATGATTTTCTTCATGAGGCAGAAGTACATAGTCAACAAGAAGAGCTGCATCAAATATTTGAAATAATTTAAATTTGGGCTTCAATTTAAGTATTTAAAGTTTATAATAGAAATTTCTCATGTTCACTCTTTAAGGATCAAAAATCAAAACTAGCATCATATTCCTAATTACCGTTCTTGAAAGAGTCTAAAATGATACCCGGCATGGTTATCCTTGAAACTGGTCATTTTTAACCTGGGAATGGCGCTTAGAGGGCTAGGACCACCATCAAATATCAAAATCATTATATTTGTGATCAGTAGCCTTTACATAGCATAAAAGAACAATTCAATATTGGTGTTACTTACCGGTCCTCATTTTTACAAAGTTTTGTGAAAAAGAGTAACTTTGACCCTGGCTATCCTATTAGGGGGTGAACCCCTGGGGTCAGTTGATGTGGCATGCACAACCTCAAGTCCTTCGCATCATTTTTGCTGAAGACACCTATTGGTTTACTTTTAACCATGAAGGTGTAATTTCCTGCACAAAATATGGTCCAAAAATGGCCTAAACATGAATTTTAGAGTGTAGATACCCAAAAATAGTAGTAGAACCCTGAAAAGCTCAACGTTTTGCATGATTAGATATTAAGATGTGTCAAACGGCGTATCATATGCGGGGGTCTCATTCCAGTGAGGCAGGAGATAAAATTAACTAAAGTGATTTCAAAGCCATCCATCCATCCATCCATTTTCCAACCCGCTGAATCCGAATACAGGGTCACGGGGGTCTGCTGGAGCCAATCCCAGCCAACACAGGGCACAAGGCAGGAACCAATCCTGGGCAGGGTGCCAACCCACCGCAGGACACACACAAACACACCCACACACCAAGCCCAATTTAGAATCGCCAATCCACCTAACCTGCATGTCTTTGGATTGTGGGAGGAAACCGAGCGCCCGGAGGAAACCCACGCAGACACGGGGAGAACATGCAAACTCCACGCAGGGAGGACCCGGGAAGCGAACCTGGGTCCCCTAACTGCGAGGCAGCAGCGCTACCACTGCACCACCGTGCCACCTGATTTCAAAGCGTTTGTTAATAATTCTTATGTACACAATAAAAAAAAAATAGAATATTAAGTGCATGCCAGTTTCCACCATGCAGATCCCTTCCAGCAAACATATTCACAGTGGTCCCATGTGGGCAGTGCACGCTTGGAAAAAACCCACTGGCCCAATGAAGGGGGCTTTTACAAGCAGACCCCTAAGAAAGTTCCCCTAATGCCCCAAACTGGGATAACCACTTTCAGGACAAGTCCAGTAAATCCCTTCTTGGCCCAGTGATGGTTTGGTAACGTTGGGCAAATGTCGTAAGGACCCCTGTAGTACCCTGCTTTTTAATATTGTCACAGAGTGTATAATGCTGCAGAATGGTATTGTCGGTGAGTTTTAGACTTTGATTGTAGAAGTATAAATAACAATTTGATTGCCTTCAAAAAGTGTTGTTTTTATATTGGCCAAAAGTGCACACTTTTTATAAATTATTGGTCACATTTTCTTGTTCAGGAAAAAAAAAGCTTGACTGGTACTACTAAATGGAAAGGCTTTTTGTAGGAATAAATACTTCAAGTCCACGTTAGCATTGTGTTTTCTAATTCCTTCTCTTATTAATGAATACATTTTAAGTCTTCATAATTAAACATAGGGTTAACACTAAAAAAAAGTTTCAAGGAAAGGACCCGAAAGCAGGATGACATGGTGGCACAGTGGTAGTGTTAGTGCTGCCGCCTTGCAACAAAGAGGTCGGGGTTCACGTCCAAAGCTTTTTCTGCATGGAGCTTGCATGTTCTCCCTGTTTTTGATAGATAGATAGATAGATAGATAGATAGATAGATAGATAGATAGAGAGATAGATAGATAGATAGATAGATAGATAGATAGATAGATAGATAGATAGATAGATAGATACCTCTGGGATGGTAGTTGTTAGCCACGTTTCACAAAAACACAACAAACTGCATTCTCTGTAGATCCTGCCATTTTTCACCACGGCGGCCAGTTTGTCAATCTTATGTGTGGCTTTCCTTCCACATGCCGGTTGGGAGGGCTTCTGACACCACACTTCGCCCCTGATGTACGTGTGTATTCGCCCTGTGATGGGTTGGTGACCTGTCCAGGGGTTGTCCCTACCAGTGTCCATTGTTTGCGGGGATAAACTCCAACTGTTCCCCAACCTCAGTCTGGATAAGTAGATATTAAAAACAGATGTAAGGACTAGTAAGCTATGGATTTTTTTATGGAGTTTCCTTTCACATTAGAGACATGTTGTTAGGCATTTTGCCAGTTAATTCTTAGTTTATACAGTGCCATTCAAATCATGAAGTACTACAAATCACCAAAGCTGAACAGAGCAAACAAGGTAACAATAAAGAGTCAGCCTGATGAAAATAAAACTATGCAAACAGTTAGCGAGCACATTAGGAATTTCTAAGTCCTTTTAAGTTGAAAGGATCGGCTAAATAAATATATGTAATTATACAAATCAAATGCATCCTGCTTGTCTGAAGCAATTTCTTGTCAAGCAGTCAAACTAAGAAGTGATATAAGAGTAACAGACGATTTTTGCTAAAGAGGGAAATCCGCAGCTGAACCCCAATCAGAATTATCATACAGTAGTTATTGTAATAATCAGGTATGTGCTTATAATGTACTTCATTATGGCCACCTAGTTTACCAAGTAATTTACTATTCAGTCAATGGCTGCACTTTATTTTCAGACAAGTATACATTATCGGATTGTGCGTGTGTCCTACTTGTAGGGAGAATGGAGAAAGTTGAAAGTGGTGGTAGATGCTGCCCAAGTCATTTCTCCAAATTTATTTATAAAGAACATTTAAAACAACCAAAGGCCAACCAAAGTAAAAACAAAATTAAAAATAATTCACACAATAAGCCCACAATAGATACACCACAATACAGAAACATTAAACTAATCAAAGCAAAGCAAATGACATTCCCATCCCCACAAAAGGAATCACAAACAAATACATTATAATACCCCGAGTCAAAAGGTGGGACTTTAGGTGGGATTTAAAAGTCAAAGCAGTGGAAGCACTTCTGACATCTAGAGATAGTACACTCCAAAGTTTTTGTATGCACCCACAAAAGGGAATTGGAAGTAAATCTAAGCACCCTGGAGGTGCTATACTTAAAAAGAGGATCTGAGATATATAGAGACGCCATGTTATTTAAATCTAAAAAAAAAAACAAAAGCACCTTAAGCGCAGTCCTATACCTAATAGACAAGTTCCTGTTAATAATCTGGCCAACAAGCTAAAGAGGACTGACTGACACAAAAGTGCAAAGAGTTACAATAGTTTAGCTGATTAAAAAAAAAAAACATGCATAACTGCTTTTTTCAGGTTTTAGCTGATAGAAAAGCTTAATTATAGCTGTGTTAAGATGGAAAAAGCTACCCTTGCCCTTTATCTGTCTGTCAGAGCAGACCTGACACTAAACAACAATTTATTATGGATAAAATGCTTGGAAAAAAGATGTCCAAGGTCTCTTTTAGAAGGCAAGGAGGCATAATATCCAAAGCACGAGTTAACAGATTCAAATTTAAAATAATCTCTGTCACGTCAGAGAGAGATAATGGTTTAAATTGTCTAAAAAATGAAGAATGCACAGGAGCAAAAGTTAAATCACAGGATTGAGGGATAATGAGAGACCTGAAATCATCAATCTGACTATGCAATAATGCAAAGACCTTTCATAGATGGCAGAAGAAGGGGCCGGAATAGTATTCAGAGCAGGGATTAATTAACTATATATATATATATATATATATATATATATATATATATATATATATATATATATATATATATATATATATATATATATATATATATAATAGCTGTCCCCTGTGGCTCTGCCTACGTAGTAGTAATACAAGACAAACTTTAAAAATCAATAAAAAAATGTTAAAAAATGTAATTCAATGTAATGTCAAGCAGAAGATAGGTACACTCCAACGTCACACATTGCCACTGTATCTGATCATGTTCAGCTCTGACAAGAGAGCGTCCCCCACATGGGGAGAAGAGCACATGGCCGTGATATCTCTGCCAATCAGCAGCTTCCCTCTAAAACACATGTAGCTCTAATCTCTCTCAAAAAACGTCAAATGTTACTCTTTATAAATCTCTAGATGATAATGTCTGCTGAACAAACAGGTATGGCTAGCTAAGTGGAGGCAAAGTACGCTTCAATGCAGGTGGCGAGAGGTAGAGCGACTCGAATGGAGCCTGGCTTAAGTTAGGATGGCGCTGCCCCCCTTCCTTTGGCCCGCAGCCTCTCTGTCAGATTTGCACAAATAAAAACCGGTACCGCAAGCAAACTGTGATACTTGGCGGGATGAGAGAAGTCACAAAATCAACCGGAATGTTCAAGCAAATTATAGAAAAAAACCCAATCTAAATCCACTAAGTAGACAGACAGAGAGATGTCGTCCCCTTGAACCCTCAGAGTTGACTCCAGACACCAGGTAAAAGTCCAAAGTTTGGATTTATTATAATAATCCAGTTCACAAAGCACCCTACACTCCACTATATTCATACAATTAACAATACCAATAATCAATAAACAAATCAATCCTCCTACTCCCAGACGCATTGCCACTCTTCCTCCCGACTCAGCTCACCTGTCTGGGTTTCCCACAATCATTTCATACTGTTCAACCCAGAAGTGCTTCATCCCTCAGTCCATGATTCCCCATCACTTCCGGGTTATATAAAAAGTCATTTTTTTCTTCATCCCGGAAGTACATCGGTCCTTCCATCCCCATGACTATGACGTATTTCCGGACTGTAGTAAACCCCAATGTCTCTAGGCCTCCCAGCAGCGTCTCCTGGTGGCCCCCACGTTATCCAGCAGGGTTGCACTGGAAGACTCCAATTCCCATGAGTCCCTGCTGGAATTTGGGGCCCTCCATGATGCAGGGATGGCTCCACCTGGCGGCCTGGGGTATTGGCCGGGATGACTGGCCGGCCATATCTCACTATATATATATATATATATATATATATATATATATATATATATATATATATATATATACATATATATATATATATATATATATATAATGCATTAGTGAGACCACTTCTGAAGTGTTGCATGCAGTTCTGGCCACCACACTACAAAAAAGATATAGCAGCACTTGAAGCTGTGCAGAGGAGAGCAACCAAGTGCATCATGGGACTTAAGGACATGTCCTCCTGGACAGACTCAGAAAAGTTAAACCTGTGTAGTCTCAAGCAGAGGAGACTGCATGGGAACCTGTTCCAGGTATTTAAAATCCTCCAAAACATTGATAAAGCAGATCCAGGAGAATAATTTCAATTTCAGGGTGAATCACATATTCGAAGACGCCAGTGCAAATTAAGGGGAAGTGGAATCTAGAATAAACTTCCAAGTTATGGAATTGAAGCAGAAACCTTTAGAATCTTTAAGAGGTATCTGGATGAGATATTAGGACAGCTAAACAGGTGAGCATGATGGACTGAATGGTCTCACATTTTGTTTTATTTCTTATATTCTTAGGTATACAACCATGAGGAAGTTAAGAAAAATAACTGGAGATCTGGAATTTTCATGCATGACAGTGTCACAGGTGTACCATAAATGATCCAACACTTTAAAATATCCAGTTAATGGTAGTGCTGCAGCAGAAGAGAAGCTGCTTATAAAGGATGCTAATGGAGGCAGCATGAATTGTGCATAGTGACAGATAAGTAACACTCATTCAGCTAGCAAAGGAATAAAAAAATAAAGCCAAACCAGAGCATCCAACTTATAGTCCCTTGTAATGGATAGGATGTGGCACCCAAAAACCCACTCAACAAGAAAGGTGTGGTTGTAGTGGACTAAGAAGTGTCATTTCAGTCTGATGAACCCGAGTTGTAGGTAAATAGTGCTGATGGATCAATTAGGATATGGTGAAAACCCTTATTAGCCTATGCCTCCATCCTTCCAGATGTAAAAATCCAAGCTTGTGATGGCCATGTAAATGTGTAGGGTATGTTTTTTAGCCACACGTTCAGTTCCTTGATGATCTTGAATGCCACAAGATTTCTGAGTGTTGTTGCCAATTAAATATATCCCTCCATGATCGGGTGGTGCCTATCAGTAACATGACTTTATTGAAAGGACAATGTTCCATGTCAAGAAGCTATCAAAAGTTCTAGAATGGAACCAAGAACTTGACAGTAAACTCAGTTTAATACAGTGGTCTCTCCATTAGAGTGCTAGGGTATCGTCACATCAGTTCATCTACAAATGATTTAGCATCGGGTTCCCCACGAATGTGTCATACAGCAGAGGAAGAGGGAGCGGCTGCTCATCTTGATCCATTCAAACATATATGGTTTGAGAGTAGGTGAGCTGTTCAGTGTTGAGACCCACAACCATATACTGTAAAGGACATTTTGGAGTCCACATGCATCAGCCACACTCGACAACGTATCGGCTCAATGTTTCTGATGCTTTCAGGCTGTTTTGAGGCCAAATGGAGGATGATGTCACAATTACACAGGCAAACCCAACACAATGATTACTCAGATGACACTGGATATCTCGGCAGAATTAAATTAACCTTCAGACAACCTTAAGTTTCATTTCATAGTGAAATCATTGTGTACGTGTTTCATTTCAAGCAAAAGACCAACCAATAGTGTCAACCAAGTCATTTAATGTCATAAAAAACTGGATCACATCAGTCTTTAAATATAAATAAATAAATACATACATAAATAAATACATTTAACGTTTCAAACAGCCATTGATCATCCTGGGCAGTTTCTCTTTCTATGAATATGACTGATTTTCTTAAACGTCTCTTTTAAAACAGAAGGGTGACAACAATGAATATTTGTTTTTCCATTAAGCTCACATAGTCATGTGTAATAGTGGCATGACAAGTTAGCGGTTTTGTTAATGCTTTTATTTTACATTCTTCTTATCCCCCTACCAATGAATGTGTATATAAGGAGTGATGAGTCTGTAACGCCTTATGACATTCAGCATGGTTGCCATGTACCTACTGTTTAACAGGAATATCAGTACATGTAACTACATATTCAGGTATGGAAAAAAGGCTGAGAAATGTGTACTTGAGAACAGCCATTGTTACTGTTACACAGTAAGCCCGTGCGTACAATACCTTATTAGCATGCAACAACCACTCTTTAACTCCACAGGAATTAGGAGGTGGTCAAATAAAGAACTACTGCAACTTAAAAATTTTAATTTGCAGGGCTAATTTTTGAGTTCTGGAATTATAAGTGATACAACATGTCTCAGTGGCAGATCCCCTAATCTGTGGACCCTTTTAATACTGCTGTAACATTCAAATGAGTCACATTCTAGATATAAAGAATTTGTTTTGCCTGATGTGTTAAGTAAGATGATTATGATTACACTTTTCCAGTTTATTGACTACTTTACAGCTACATTGTTAAGTACATGGCAATGGTGAATATATTTAAATAATATGGTGACATAACATTCCTAAACCTATTTAATTAATTTCGTAGTCATGGCAGTCCAGAGCCTTTCCTGTCAGCACCGAGCGGAGGGCAGAAGCCAACAGTGAACAGGACCTAACAGATGCGGGATGGACGTACAAACTCCACCAGCGCACAAGATGCAGGATTCAGGACGCCAGGTTTGTGAGGCCACCAATGTGGCACTAGACTTCTCGCTTTACTACATTACATCATTTGTCACTAATATTACAGTTTTATGTGTGGTGTGGTTTACTTTTGAATGAAGTGTGTTGTGGTGGCTTGTCTCGCCAGTCTACAGAAAACAATACATACCAAAGGTGGACGTGAACGCGGTTCGGTGATCGTTAGTTCAATGTGTGATCTATTCTTCCGATTTCCCCTAAATTCCATACTCTCCATATCCAGTAACTTTTCTTGAACACAAATCATTAGGCTACTTTAAACATGTAACAATCCAGCTAATCGACAGTTTTCAAATGACTGAGCTGATAGGTCTCTATACCAGTTCAATGCACTGGACTTCGTAACTAATTCATAAAAAAATAAATAAATAACATAATTATTGTATATCTTGAAATGTAATTATTTTGAACCTGTTTCATATAAAAAAGCAGCTTGAAATTTTCAAGGAAAAAGTTATCCTAACCCCACCCCACCCACAAACCCACCCATTTTGTGCAAAGGTGTTTTCTGGAAAATACAATAAGAAATAACTTAAATAAATAAACAGGAACCAAATGCTACATTCTTAATACCAATAATAGTAATAATAGTAATAATAATAATAATAATAATAATAATAATAATAATAATAATAATAATAATAAATATTAAATAAGACACATTTATGTCCCCTACAATATGGTCCCAGAACCTGAGTCCAATTGGCCCAGACAGAGTAGGAAGATTTAAGCAGCTCACAGGCATTTTTAGATTGGTGACTACAGTGGATGTCATTTCTTCTGCCTTGTCTTGAGGGTCACCCGAGTCTTCCATATCTCTCCCTCATGACTGGTCAGGTAATATAGGGCGTTGTCCTACCTGACTGTTCAGACCAGTGCATGGCCAAGTTGAAAGGTTTTTCCAACTTGAAACTATAAGTGAATATTGTCCATTCAAGTATTTTATTCAGCCCTCTCGTTTCTGCTGTGCTGTTCCTCTGTGGTCCAGGTACTTTGGTCCATCATACCTTCCCTGTCAAGGCTAGCAGCGCTCGCACTGCCCAATCCGAGAACAGGCGGAGGTTTTGCAGAATGGCATGTGATGCCTGAATGACACTCCATGTATTGGAGTTCAAAGGGGGAAGAGCTGGAGAAGGGGTCTTTGGTAGGACAAGTCCCAACTTCACTATCTGTAAGAGAGGAAAAAACATTGGTCACAAATCTTTGTGGAATTAACACGATAACAGGTACTTATCATTATATTTGGAAAGAAGGGACAGCAGGGCAGCAGCTCGGTATAATACCTGCCTCCTAAAATATTCTGCCTCAGAATCCTTTTATTTCTCACCTGGTGCTCCAGACTGCCAGCAAAGTTCTGCAGCCGTGACAAAACTGCATGCATTTTGGGAAGCTGGACGTGATGATGTTTCTCACTTGTAGCTTTCACCCATTCTATATGCTTCTCATAGGAGCGCAAGTCGGAGAGCAGCTTGGAGAGTGTTGCTTTCACTTGTATGTTGGACATGTCTGTTGCACTTGCCGCCAAAACCGGCAGAGACTCCAGCTTGTGTTCGCCTTCAAGGCTGGACACTTTTTTCTGCAGATAGATAAGAAGATAACTGTTATAGAAAAGGCAAGCAGAAATGGATGACTTGTGACACACAGCCGATAGAATAACTGAGACATAACCAGTGTGATCCAGCGACATTAGCCTTTAAATCACAAGGCTGCCAAATCGGTACTTGTAAAGTGCCTCGGCATCCTGCTCATTTAAGCATTAAACCAAAAAATGTACAGTTCCTTTCCTATTTTTGATTTCCTGTGTATTCCTGAGGGCATCACTTCACCTGTTAGTTCAAATGTAGATCCATCCATCCATTATCCAACATGCTATATCCTAACTACAGGGTCATGGAGGTCTGCTGGAGCCAATCCCAGCTAACACAGGGCACCAGGTGGGAAACAAACCCCGGGCAGGGCGCCAGCCCACCGCAGTCAAATGTCGATCTTTATTTTTAAAGTGGTTTGAGAATGTCTTCACCTTAGAATGCCACTGTAGATACTGTAATTCAAAATGCAGTAGCAACCAAACAAGGCTGAGACATGCTCTTTGTCCTTTCAGAACAGTGGTACATATTAAGTTCAGATCCTTGATGTTTGCCCACAGAGTAGTCAACGGGTCAGCACCTATATATATGGTGACACTTGTGAGGGCCTATACTCCTTCTCAGCCTATCAAGTCTGGTGATGCCACCACTCAATCCAGACTCTTTTCATGTGTAGCTCCTGGCTGGTGGAACAGGCTGCCCACCTCCATTTGAACATCTGAGTCCCTCAGTGTGTTTAAGAGTTTGAAGACTCTATCTAACAGATATATCTGTTAGGTTGTTTAACCTATAGGAATTGTAACCAATTCAGAGTTCTGAGCTCTTCACTTGTGAGAATCAATTTTGTAGCCTTGTCCTGTCACACTTGTTCCCTAACAGTCCCCCAGACTGATGTTTACTTGATTATGTGGACCTCTTTTGTAAGTCGCTTTGGATAAAAGTGTCCGCTAAGCAAATAAATGTAAACATAAACGTAGTAAAGTGCTATATAACAAAACCATTTTTGGACTATCAACATCGAGCTGTGTCTCAGATAAGACTATTCAGTCAGAAGATGATGATCTTTCAGAGAACAGCAAATTTTAAGCAGTACACATATATGACAAAATAAATAAATAAAGAGACATTAGGTGGCCAGACTCACCAAAAGGTGGAGAGCTTGCTTGCTTTCCTTTAGCAGCGCCTGTGCATGATTCACCAAGACGTCAAAGTCAGGATGGAAGCGGAATGGTGCTGAAGTTACTCCAGTGAGGCTCGCAAAAACTGACAGCAGCGCAAGGGGTGCTTGGCCGAGAGATACTGTAAAGAAAGAAAAGAGGGCGTTAGAAAATAGCCCATAAACTTGATGAAGTTCCTTTTCCTTTTGTTGCAGAACTCGTTCTGGATGCCTTTACTAGCATTTCAGAAAAAGGAATAAAATGAGTCCCACCAGCTGTTCCACTCATGTGCTCCCTTCATTTCAGCCTAACTGGTGCACAACATCTTTATTTTAAGCCAGTCGTTTTAGGATTTGGACAGCTACCTCCTAAAACCACATCCTTCCATCTGTCCTATTAACCATCTGAAAAAGGGCTCATATTGCACCAGACTCCTGAAGTCATACTTTCTGTTGGGAACTGGTCCAGTTGTCTCTGAATCCAGCTGTTTCGCTTCTCCATGGTGAACCAACATAAATTAATTATAGATCACCCACGCCGTACCCCACTGAACCAAGAAAAGAAATCTGAGCTGATATTGTATATGTATCTGATCACCTACAGTATCGGCTTTCTTTATTTTTCATTGATTTGTGAATTTTAAGAAAAACTTATATAAAATTGCAAAGCACCAGGAGAAAGCAGTTCAGCAACCGCTGCTTGATCTCACACGCAAGCGCAGTTCCAGGCGGACAGCAAGACAGTAGCCGTCGGTTGGCCTGACACGCAGGCGCAGTTCCACTCGGACGCACGCTCTTTTTTTGGACTGTGGGATGGCAAAGGCGTCCCAGCGAAAACCTGACATGGGGTTGATTTGGTACTCACATTCTCTCAATTCTTTCCGTGCAGACTTATCTTTTACTCTTTTCTGATTAGAGAGTGCATTATCTAGCTTTATATTGTAACGAAATAATACCTGTACCTTTGAATAAGAGGCTACCTGTTATATCGCAGTGGATGCGCAATAATTACCCTGAAATCCGAAAACGCTTGCCCGTAATACCTCTACCCTCCTCAGAAAAACCGCATCATTAATATGTGACTGGGAAAAGGTGCGTGGTTGACTGCGATTATTAGCGACTAAGTGCAGTAAGTTACCCCCAGTCCCCACAATAAACACTAATTAATTGTCACCAAGATAGTAATAACAATCAGGAAAATTTAAAATTAAAATGGAATCCGACACTGAATGGGTCGCAAGTGTAATACAAGTTAACTATGCTTCGCGGTTTTGAGACCTCCGTTCTACATTTTTTTTAAATGTGCAAGGTACGCGGAGGACATGCAAATACTAACGGAAACCGAAAACTGCTGACTGCTGCGCCACCTTCCTATCCACGTGCCAAAATTCCCAGTTGCGCCTAATATCTTCAGGGTAATTTTTCTAACACTGTCCAAGGACTCGTATAGCCCACACGAACAAAAACAAGACGTTTTGTCAGATGAGGCGCCAGCGCCGAGTAATTTCGCAATAAACATATTGATTTGATATTTTTTAAGGAACGAAATGGACGGGCTTGTTGGGACTTGACAATAGCATACACGATAAAACATTATGAATGTAATTACAAATGATATATTACAAGAAGGATAGCCGGCTGCATGAGCCGTGTGTGCGGTGCGCATACTTTCTATTGAAACGAGGGAATAAAAGAGAGGTGATTTAAACTTTGTAATTATGAAAGCTGCGGTAGTACCAACACGTTTTATTCTTAAGACTGTTCACAGTGTATCGCTGGTTACATGCTTGCTCTGGTGTGCCGCTCCCTTATAAAGAAAGGTGCGTTCTCACGGATCGTAGAAAAATACAGAGTCTTCCTCCTTCCTGCGTAAATTCCAAAATAATATTCATGCAAAAAAAAAAAACACAATTGGAGCACGTGAAAACGATGCGCCCCCACCCTACACGCTTCACTCTCTCTCTCACACACACACACATCTATACACACACATACACCAACACCACGTGCTTCAAATCGAAAACGGCAAAACACACTTTTTCTTCTAAAACTTCTCCTGCTTTCATGTGGGGTCGCTATATTTGCCCACCCTTCTCCATTCTCGTCATTCTGATACCACATTTCTCCCTTAAGATCCATCCTCACACAGCTAATCCACTTTCTCTAGGTCTTCCTCTTCTCTTTCATATCCACGATCCTTCTCTCCATGCAAATCGTATTTTGTTTGAGACCCCCGCCAATTTTAACTGTACCTCTGATTCTCCCATTCCTGAACTTTTCAAGCTTTGTTTCACCCCACATCCATCTCAACATCCTCATTTTGTAGCATCCCCTTTACTTTCATGCGCCGTTTCCACTGCCCAGTATAATTACACACACTAAACCCCATTTTCCGACCCCTTCTTTAAGGCGCTATATGTCTCCACGCTGCTTTATTCATAACAATAAATGAGTGAAATGCACGAAACAGAGCACAACATACTAACAACTGCTTAAAGGGCAGCCCCGATTGTAGTCGTGAAATTCACAGATTAATTCAAGACAACAGACAGACTTTCCACCAGACACTCCACCTGAGAAAGGTGCGCAGGGCAACCTGATGTCAGCATCCCTCCTAATAAAAGACCACAAAAGTGATAGGGAAGAGAAAATAAATGCAAAAAAAAAAAAATAATAAAATACAAGAAAATAAAGAATAAATAAATAAAAAATAAAAGGTGACATTAGCAAAATCCAGTAACTCATCTGTCTACCACCGGCCACCCCAAGATCGCCCCAAGATGTTGGGTGTTAAGGACAACATATTTAAAAAAAAAATGACATAACTTACATCTCATGGTGATTCGATGTTTGGTCGTCTCCAATCACTTCTCCACGTGGTTTACACAGTCGCCGATGCGTGGATCTGTGAGCAGGTTAGGAGGACACAACAGTCTTTGAGGGGTTCAGACGCGCTAAGTGAGTTACACCTTAACTCCCACGGTGAGCTGCGCTCTCTGCCTGTGGATGCGTCGCTTTGCGCCTGTGAATCGCACAGACATGTTCGAGACTTCCTTTATACCTTTGCGAGAGGCAGTGACTAAATAATGAGTCATTGCATTCATTCAAAAAAATCTACAGCTCCCCCCCCCACCGTCTGTGTGTGTGTGTGTGTGTGTGTGTGTTTCCCAAACTAACGACCCCCAACCTCTCTCTCCCCCTCTCTCTCTCTCTCTCTCTTTTTCGATCACATACAGACACACACACATACATACACACACCGACTCGGACATGATGCATTAAAAGCATAATCGAAGCATTTACAGTAAAGTGGTGTTGACACAGCTTAGGATTTCTCTTCTTACAACATCCACAAAAGGGCATGATAGCGCGAACTCGTTAAGAGGATAAAAACAAAAAAACGATTCATTTGTTTTTTCCGTTAAAAGTATTGCAGGGTAATCACCTCATCCCATACTGGACTTTATTGTGACAAAACAGAAAGTGCATCTCCCCACCGATACCCTTACAGAGTGGTATCAGCCCCCGAATCACTCCATCGCTCCAGGGGTGCCGCGTCTGTGCCGGGAAATACCTCACCTGCAGAGATAACGCTGGCCACGGCTACCAATTGAAACGTTTATTAGAGGAAAATTGGGAGTAATGACATGGCCCAGCAAACTTCCGTGTGATTTATTATGTAAGAACAAGTATCTTCCTCATTCGCTCTCAGTCTGCCTTTTTTAAAACTATGCCAAGTTCTATCCAACCACCTGTCTTTTTTTTTTTATTTTGGCTCTACGTGTTGCAGTCTTTCGTCACCAAACAGACATTAACTGTAGGATCGCTGATCTTGTAGAATGCATTTAATGGTCATGATAAAAAGATGAACGGTTAATACAGCGTCTTGCACGGATAGAATCAATTTTATGAACTGTCCAGCAGAGATTATATGGCATGCAGCAAAAACAGCATCCATGGGCAGGATACATTCATTGCCAGGCACAGGGACTTTTCATATCCTTTTAAAATAACACCTATTTAGACATTAAGGGAAAAGCGGGTTAAAAATTGATGGATGGATGGACGGACGGAAGAAAAAAATAAAACTGGTAATCATGACAATATTTAAACCTCAGACAAGCAGGTGTCAAGTCTTGAAGCTTCAATAGTTAAGGGACTGCATCTCCATGCCGCGCTCACCAATAACAATAAATAAATATACAGAAAATAATCCTCCTGGCCACTAAATTCTATATATTTAAAAGTTATTTACAATCAGTTGTGCTTTGTTGAAGGTAGCGAACACTGCCGTAATGTAACAGTTTATTATGTCAGTAATGCGGTTCAGTTTCTCTTCCACTCTCCTGTTTTGTCGTGTACTTTAGGCTGAGGAGGGAAAGAGAACCCCGTCGATTGAAAGACAACCAGTTATTCCCGTCCCTTGGTTTCGCTTAGAAGGTATACACTACCATAATGTAACTTCTTCTTGTGCCAGTAATGTTCTTCAGCTATACTACGTCTCTTCCACTCTCCTGGTGCGTCGTGTACTTTAAGCTGAGGAAGGTTGAGGACCCCCGTCAAAAGACAACTATTTCCATTCGTCCGTTAAACTTTGTTGAAGGTAACTAACACTACCTTAATGTAACTCCATATATTGCCATTAATATTCTTCTGTCCCCAGTCTCTCTTCCTTTACGTTCTTTAGGCTGAGGAAGGTTGAGAACCCCATCAATTGAAAGATGGCCAGTTATTTAAATCCGTCCGTTTTCCTTTGTTAAAGGTAACAATATCATAATGTAAGTTGTTACTGTGTCAGTCAGTCACTTCTTCTCTTCCACTCTCCTGATCTGTCATGTACTTCATAGGCTGTAGAAGGTTGTGAACCCCATCGTTTGAAAGTCGACCAATTATTTGCATTTGTCCTTTTTGCTTTGTTAAGGGTGACTAACACTTTTAATAACTTTTTTTTTATTGTGTCAGTAATGCTCTTCAGTTACTGCTTCTCTCTTATTCCCCTGTTTTGTGGCGTATTAAGCTGCGGAAGGTTGAGACCCCCCTCGATTGAGTTATTTGCGTTCCCTCTTTTTACCTTGTTGAAGGTAACACTACCCTAATATAACTTTTACTGTGTCAGTAATGTTCTTCAGATTCTACTTCACTCCCCCATCCCACCTGTCGCGCTCTTTGAGCTGAGGAAGGTTGAGGACCCCAACGACTGAAAGACAACCAGGTATTTACATTCGCCCATTTAGTTTTGCGCTATCATCATGTGACTTTTTATTGTGTCAGTGATGTTCTTCATTTACCACTTTTCTCCCCATCTCTCTCTCGCTCTCTCCTGTCACGTTCTTTAGACCGAGGAAGGTTGAGAACTCCCATGACACGGAAAATGTAGCTAGGGACCCCCAAATTCCCCAATCCTCTTACAACTAATGTGAAATGCTACTGGAATTGTTTCAGATTGGTTAGTTGCCACCCAGAATGGTTAAAAACTAATGCAGGGAGAGAAAAAAATAAGTATGAGCTCACTTTTACAGAACAAGCCCACTTTTATTACACATTGCTATAACGACAATTATCAAGACAGTTCTTCCATGCCATTTGTCTCAAATGCTGATGGGGCAATGAGAAGCCATGCCGGTGCTGGGAACCCATATACCGCCCAGCGTCGTCACTCGACATGCATTATTGATTTCAGCGCCGATCTAATGCTCACTGACTTATAAATTGGGAGGGTTGCATCGATTTCATTTTTAACGGCGACTTAAAACTATGCTCAGAGTAGCGATCCGTCCATTTTTCAGGAAATGTTTTTCACGTCAACGTGTATGTGCTATATAGTGCCGTTCATATATCTAATTGCACATGCATAATAATACTGTGTGTGTATATCTATGTTTTGATCTGTATATTATTTCAGTGCCAACGTTAAACAGTGAAATAAGAATGCGGCGGTCCACATAAAAGACACAGCAAAGAGCGGGTATAAATGTTCACTGACAACTGCCATTATTCTTTATTAATCATCGGATAGCGTTATGCTTGTTTCGCAGCAGACACTAAATGAGACAAAACGCAGCTGGAATTCGACAACACCCATCGCAGTTGTAGTGTTTACAAGTTCTGAATCTTAGGTCATTACAGTCACTCATATCTTTGCAATGAAACGTGCTCCACTCGGCCGGATCGTTCGCTTATTCTTGCAGTTTACTCCAGCCCACGTGTGTGTACATTCACAGTATATACACATAAGTATACACCCAGGCAAGTTCACTTTTTATGTCGGTCTGTAAACATGATTGCTTTGTGACGGCGGCCTCGTTAACCCTGAATCACTTTTCTCTAAATGATTTCACTTGAGTTCTTATAAAACTGCGCAGAGACGTGAGCTCACTGCTGCTTGTAGCGTTTCATCTGGGCTGCGGAGAGGATGTGTGTGTCTTTTAATAAGGCGAGCAGAGATTAACCCACCCTGCGTTCAATAAGCAATACAAAAGAGGGCAAGCGCACTTTCTGATTTGGGACCACACAAGAGAAAAACAGAGCTCCCTTTCGTTTGAGTTTTTGGAGGGTTTTCAGCACAAAGTATTTTTATTGTGCATATTTTTTTACAGTTTCCAGAGCTTATTTCTCTGGCAATAATTTGTGGTATAATATAGACGAGAAAATTCACTTGTGTTTGCACAAATACGCACCGATTGTTCTTTTTTATTTTTCTCTGTGTCGCTTTGATGTATGGTACACGCTTAGTGAGTGCCTCTAAATATTCTCAACCTTTTTGCTGTTTACATAATTGTAATAATAATAATAGTAATAAGTATTTTCTTCTTCTTCTTCTTCTTCTTCTTCTTCTTCTTCTTCTTCTTATTATTATTATTATTATTATTATTATTATTATTACATCAGGTTCAGTAAAGATGGTCAGATTTTAAGATGACAGATAACTTTAAACTGGGCTACACTATTAAAAAAAATAATATATCTTTAATGGCTTTCTGTGGTTCTTTATTGGGTTGTGTGGTTCCTTGTAGAACCTTTGCTTGACAAATTACCATTTCATTCTGGCAAGGGTTCTCTACATATGAAGTTGGTTCTTTGTACTTTTAAAAACATTCTAATATGTAGAGAAAAGCTGAAATTTTTAATGTATGGTAGGTAACCTGATAGATTTAGAAAACCTGAACAGAGTCTGTGTTACTGTATGCAACAAGAGTCCTCTTAAAATTATGAGTCGTTGATATTTTACTGATCTGTTTCCATCTATTCATGGTTATTTGCAGAATGGAGCCTGTAACAGATCTAAATAAATAAAGGTTCTTGCTAGAACCTTCATGTGGATGATTCTTCTGGGTACCACCAATGGTTCCCCTATATGGAATCTCTCTGAAGAACCTGCACTTTGGCACGTTTATCTTGAGCATGGGAAAGGTGCTATATAAATAAAATGTATTATTATTATTATTATTTAAGAGTGTATGGGGGAACCATTTTTGGTTCCAAAAAGAATCCTCCACATGAAGAGAAGGAACCTTTCTCTCTATTTTGACCCATAACAGGTTCCATATATAAATGCCATGAATAGATGATAGCAGAAGTATGTGTTCCAAAGGACTCCTGCTTGTATATAATAATACAGGCTACGTTTGGGAATTCTTGACTTGTCACTATCCATAATAGGATCCATCAAAATCCATGATGACAACAGGAATAGGTTACTGATGTTAAATGGATGCATTGTTGCATATGGCGGCACAAGTGAAGTTCAGGTTTTCTCGATCTGCCAGTAAACGTTTCGAAGCTCAAAGACACATTTGCATATACAAAGAGCCCTTCCCAGCATGGAATGATTCTCTGTCAAGAAAGCTGTGGTCCTACCAGGAACCCATACGACCCAGTAAAGTGCCATTAAAGAGTCATTATTTTTAAGAGTGTAGACTGGATGAAGCGTGTTCAGAGGATGGATGAGTGACACATACTGTGTATACAAAATGCCCAACATTACATCATATTTTGCGAACGTGTCGTTTAGCTTGCCCCGTTCTTCATAAGAAAAGGGAATGTAATACATGAGTCAGGCAATCAAGAACCTCACCACTTAGTGAAATGCCGTTAAAGAACCGTTATTTTTAAGAGTGCAAGGTATTATTACGGACAGCATTAGGGTGTTGTACCGTGTTAGCCTTTATGGATGTAATGAGAAGTGACACTTTTTACTGGCTAACTGAAAAGATTACAATGTGCAGGCTTTCGAGGTAACTCAGGCTCCTTCTTCAGGCAAGATGTAAAATCATTATTATAAACGCGTTATATTGTACTGAGCCCTGAGGAGGGCTGGCGCCCTGCCTGGGGTTTGTTTCCTGACTTGCGCCCTGCGTTGGCTGGGATTGGCTCCAGCAGACCCCCGTGACCCTGTAGTTAGGATATAGCGGGTTGGATAATGGATGGATGGATGGATTGTACTGAGCAGTTCACAAAGACAAACATACACCAATGCATATTCACTGGTGTCGGAGCGCGTCGACAGGCTTTCACCGTGTAAAATCTGTTATCCGTCTACCCAGTGTGAGATTTCCTTTTCCGTTAAGGACTCGCAGGGACCCGGAGCCTACCCTGGTAGTATTAGGCACAAAACAAGCGCCAACCCTGGGTGGCAATTGGCAGACAAGGGCAGGTTAAAAAAAGCAGCGTGACGTAAAACTTTAGAACCCCCGAGGGGCGTGGATTCAAACTCCCGCTACTGACACTGTGTGAATTAGAAAAAGAAAGGAAATGTAACCAACTGTATCTCAAAATACTGTAAGTCGCCGTGAACAAAGGTGTCAGCCGAAAAAAGTAACATAACTATATAACCCTTCACTCATTCAAGGTCCCCCTCTCCTCACTACTTTCACAGGCACACGCACATACTCGCACAGTGTGAACATCCCGTATGTCAGTAATAAGCCCCGTACGTGGATTGAAGTAGAAAAAAAAAAATCAAAATTTTATTTCGAGTCAAGTTCACCTTCCTTTTTTGTTCTGTAGCCTATTGCAATGAAAGCGACTGCCGACAGCGTACTTTACGATTAAACCTTTTAAAAAGTCTTTACGACAACTATGTAGGCTAATATGTAACCGGGCGCTCTGAGTTCGCATATTTGCACCAAATTAAATAGAAGAACGCATTGGGACCCCGAAGTGTATTCGGGTTTGCCGTTGCTTGGTGCCTTTCCTTTCCTGCGGTGGTCTCGTTGCTCTCCACCCTCCTTGTCGGGGTGTCGGGACTCCGCTGATTCAGATTGCACTGCGTTGATGAAAGTTCCAGAAGCGTCTATATTGGCCTTTTCCAGACTCTCTGTCAGGTCACTCGCATTCGTTTCAAGTTCAATATTTACGACTTGATCAAATTATCGTTTTGCTTTTTCTTTTAAAACCGCTGCCCTTATGTTACATTTTTCAGGAAAACGACGTCTTTTGCTTTCTTTTCATTTTTTTATTGTTCTTTTCGCACTATTAAAAATAAAAGATGCCAATGCAGTTCTTCAGAGCGATGTCAAAAGAACCATTCACATGAAGGTTCCAAAAAGAACCTTTTATTTCTATCCTTAACGTATGCCGTAAATAATCTTGAATTGATAATAACACATTTGTGAAAAATCACTGGGTTCCTGGTTTCAAAAGGACACATTATGCTACATTCGGGTGTCTTGATCTTATCCTGTTATGTATAGCCAACTGTAAAGATTTCTGCTTTGTCCACATATTAGGAACCTTTTCAAAGCCAAAAGAACCGATATCATAGATTAATAACCCTTCCCAGTATTAAATGGTTCTTTGCCAAGCAACAGGGGCACACCTGACCACACAACCCAGTGAAATGCCCATAAAGAGTATGCAAGGCTCTCATTTGGAACGACCGTCCTTATTTTTATGGTCGCATAGAAGTGACCTATCAGACACTTGCTCTGATCGTGCCTCAACTATATCGACCAATTAGGGCTCAGATCTTTACTTCGAAAACTGTCTACTGAGGTCTGTTTGGGTAGGTTCATAACCGTGAGGCTCGAAGCGGGTAGGAGTGTGCAGTGTGCATTTGGGTTGTTAGGTGTGTCTGTACTGTCGGGGATAATTTGGACTTGTCCTGTTGTTAGGCTTTTTTTTTCAGGATCCATCAAAAACCACGACTAAGGAGAATAGGGTCCTGATTTCAAAGGAAGTTATTTCTGCATTCAATAACACGGGATACATTCATTTTTGTTTATCTGTTAGTTATCCTGTCGGGTTGTTATAGTGTTAATAATAATAATTCTTTGCATTTATATAGCGCTTTTCTCATTACTCAAAGCGGTCCGCAATTGCAGGTTAAGGGCCTTGCTCAAGGGCCCAACAGAGCGGAGTCCCTTTTGGCATTTACGGAATTCGAACCGGCAACCTTCCGATTGCCAGTGCAGATCCCTAGCCTCAGAGCCACCAATCTGCCATAATGTCGCATTTTAGAGTGTGGTGTGTATAACTGGGCACAGCGTTAATTTAACATTGACGAGTTTACAGTTTATACTCTTAATACTGGCTCGTTAATGGCACTTTATGGTTCTTACTGGGTTGTGTGGTTTCTTGTTGAACTTTTGCTTGACAACTCCCGTTCTGTTCTGGGAAGGGTTTTTTTGCATATGAAGTTGGCACTTTGAGCTTTGCAAAGCATTCTAATTTATTTAAAAAAGTATAATGAAATCTTAAATATATGCTAGGCTACCAGGCGGCACACTAACAAATTAGGAAAACAAGGATTTAGACTGGGTTATTATAAGAGGCCTTTTCAGATCAGGACTTATTGCAATTTCACAAATCTGTATGGAGCCTGTTACGAATCTAACTAAATAAAGGGATCTTTCCGGAACCTTCATGCATTTGAATGGGCCTTTTGGGAACCAAAACATGTTTCCCCTATGGCATCGCCCTGAAAAACTGCTCTTGCCCCTTTATTCGTAAGAGTGTACTGCGGTACATTAAGAGTTTCTGTTATACATATTTTTCAAAGCCTAAAGAACCAATGCATATGCAAAGCAGAAAGAAATGGTTCCTTATCAAGCGGTGGAACCACATAACTCAGTACAATGCCTTCAAAAAACGTTATTTTTAAGAGTACAAGGTGTGTACCCAAGTCACCCTGACCTTTGACTGCAGGGCATGTTCATTCGATCAGTTCAGCCTTGCCGAAAATTCTAGATCGCACTTGGGATGAGGGGCGGAAAATGGAGTACATACAAAAGGTGCCCAGGTGGACACGGGCAGAACGATCATAGTATACTGGTAAGCACGGGCCCCGATGGCTCTACCATTCTTAAAATGTTTTATTATAATACACCATATCTGTCCATGTATCGGGTTGAATAACATTCAGTTAACGTTTTGTGCAGTCACTTGTCGGGCGGGAGCCTCACCCAGCAAGCAATAAGACGCAAGGCAGGAACAATCCCTGGACAGGGCGCCACAGTCCATTGCACACATCCAACAACGCTAACATATGTCTCATGTCTTTGAACAAGAAGAATCCGAAGCAACGCATGGATATGAGGAGAACATGAAAGCTCCACCAGGAAGAACCCGAGACGTAAACCTCGGACTCATTAGTTAACGAGTCTGCAGCGCTACCACTGCGTCACCGAGCCGCTTAACCGGACCGCTTATTTTAACAGGGGGTCACAAGCAGTCCGAAGTAAGAATCGGGCAGTTTGTCGCAGTAATTTATAGTCGTTACCAACTTACAAACGTACGTCTTTGGGGGGTATTGTGGAAAACAGTTTAAAAAAAATTGAGAACGTGCAAACTAACACAGTGCAGACGAAACAGAAATTCAACACTGTGGAGCTGGGAGGCAACAGCCCTATAGCCACGGCGCCGTCGGAAACGTTTGACATGGAGAAGATCATTTTAATAACAATAGTTTTCCAACAGTAAATGGAACATCGCGTCCATAGTGTTGAAAAAATATACACCTTTTCAGCAGAACAGTTCTTTTCTATCATTTTCGTTTTCACGTTGATGCTATGGAGTGTTTTCTACCTTAGTCAGTATTGTTTCTTGCTTTAATTGTGCCTTATGATGGCACGATCTGAGAAGGGCGCTTTATAAAATAATGAATTGATTGTGGACGATGCCTCTATAAACAACCATTCTAGGTAATAACAACACGTGTAATCTCTTCAAATTAACCGAAGCCTACATGGCAAAGACCTGCAAGAGGAAACTTGTCTGTGTGGTCGAGGACGATTTGAATATATTTCTTTTTTTTATATATTTTTTATGGAGACCACTGCACAGAGGCTGCTCTTCAGACTTTTTCAGCCCAATACTCGACAAGACAAGGTCAAACTTGTAATATACAAACCTCAGATCAGCAGTTATGGTTCTATAAAAGAGCAGATAAACAGATGTTTTATCACAATACTTTTACGGGAAGTATGCATTATCTGTTTGTGTATTTGGCCAAAAACCCCTCTGAGTTTCAAAACAAGTTAAGGAGCAGACTTTACTTTTCATTTAGCTATCACGTTCAAGAGGGACTCTCTGCCTGGACTGAAGATGGTATATGTTGGGCGACAAACATTTAAGAATCAGTGATTCCAGAGACAAATTAGTGTCCCTTTTCTTCGGGGACCGTCCAGCATCCCATTTAATATTTGGAATATAATGTCTCGTTTTTAATAGGCTCAAGGATTTTTTTTTTTAATCAATATGCGACTAAATGTTTTTGTTCACCCATACGTGATCGCTTGATTAACAAGTTGTGTTCCGCTTGGGGGCTATGAAAATCTGATCAGCGTTTTTAAAACACATTTTGGCATCATCATCTTTAAAGCAAGGCGCAACTGTAGCAGATTGTGATATACTGAATAAAATAAATTTAAAAAATAAATTAAACGAATCTTTTCCACGGTGTTTGCTCCATCGGTTCTTTATTGAGCAAGGATTGATGTCATCAGATTCTGTCGTGTTAATTGTAAATCTTCGGCCATTTGAATACAAACGAAAGTCAAAATACCAGTTGGAGGACAAGTCCGGGAAAGCGAGCGCTAATCTGTACGTGTTAAAGAGTCGCCCTCCAAATTGCCCATGGACGGCGCGGAAGATCAAAGTGGACGTACGGCCTGCCCACGTGATCGCTTTCGTTTTTCCAGTCTGTCTGGTTTTGAAGGAAAAAGAAAAAGAAACTCGCGACTCACCGGCACGCGTTAGCGTTTAGGGGCGAAAAAGTCAGTGAAACTGAACGAATGACTGTCCACTCTTAAGGCTAAAGCAGCCATCATCCGCTCACAGGGCGACACGCACACGCGAGACGGCGGAGGGCCACTCAGTTATCATTCACTTACATGCTTATTTACTTTTTTTTGTTACTCTTTCATATATAACATTTAGCACACATTACTTCGTGTTATACACCCAATTAAAATGTGTTTACATTTTTATATTTTATCAACTAATCCCCCCACCCCCGAACACTTAAGTGAGCGGATGCGCTGCCCGCAACTTTCAGCTCCGTCATCCCCCGTTATCTTTTGTTTTTCCCAAATAAGTGCATCATTACAAGTACGTATTTTGAGCCATGCTGAAAAACATGCGTGAAAACAAAAGACTTGGAATAAATACATCAGGTGGTTAACCAAAAAAAGGCTCAAAAATAGACGCACTGCTGATAAGACTGATGAGGAATTTGGTATTTTTTTTCCCAGGCCTTTGAAACAAAACAATTCGAAGTCCTTCGAGAATCTCCTTTTTTTCTTAAGGAAGCCGAGGATTAGATCAATACACAGTGGATGAGCTTTATTTGAACATAATAAATAACATTCGCCCAGTTTCTGAATCCGTTTAGGCCGATACGAGATCGTCGGCAGCCGAAGCTTACAGTTAAAATTCCCAGGCGGAGGGAGCAGCCATTGCATAAAATAACGGATCTGTGAAGGCACTTTTTACTGAGTTGGGTACAATCTTGAAAAAGAAGGTGACAGAGCGGTTCTTCAGAGCGATGCGATAGGAGACCAAGGTTACAGAAATAACGTTTTATTTATTTAGATCCGTAACAGGCTCCATACAGTAAATAACCACAAAGAGATGGTGACAGATTTGTGAAATACTAATGGGTCATAATTCTAACAGGACTGATGTTGCATACATACAGGTACACAAGGTTTACCTTGTAGCCTACCATACATTACAGATGTAAGTTTTATTTGTTTATTTATTTAGATCTGTAGGCTCCATACAGTGAATAACCATGAATAGATGGTAACAGATAAGTAAAATACCAACCACTCATGATTTTAAGAGAACTCATGTTGCATACAGTAACACAGGCTCAGTTCATCCATCCATCCATTATCCAACCTGCTATATCCTAACTACAGGGTCACGGGGTCTGCTGGAGCCAATCCCAGCCAACACAGGGTGTAAGGTAGGAAACAAACCCCGGACAGGGTGCCAGCCCACACACACACACACACACACACACCAAGGACAATTTAGGATCGTCAATGCATCTAACCTGCATGTCTTTGGACTGTGGGAGGAAACCCACGCAGATAAGGGGAGAACATGCAAACTCCACGCAGGGAGGACCCGCACTACCCACTGCACCACCATGCCGCCCAGGCTCAGTTCAGGTTTTCTAAATCTATCAGGTTTCCTATATACATTAAAGATTTCAGCTTTTTCTACATATTAGGAAATTTTTCAAAGCACAAAGAACTAACTTCATATGCAAAGAACCCCTCCAGAGTGGTGGCCCTGGGTCTAAGGGATCTGTGCTGGCAATCAGAAGGTTGCTGATTCGAATCCCGTAAATTCCCAAAATGACTCTACTCCGTTGGGCTCTTGAGCAAGGCCCTTAACCTGCAATTGCTTGATCTTGGGTATGACGTTAATATGTGTCCAGCCCTGCAAGCAGGTCCTCCAATTTACAATGAAAACCTGGGGCTTCATGCCAGGCCAGCCACTGGCAAAAACCTCACAGTGTCCCAGTGTGGTTCTGAGGTGTCACCCACTGCAGGTGGTCCATCTTGTGGTGGGTGCGGCAACGTGCTATCAACACATGCTCCCAACCTCTCTTCCAGAATGAAATGGTGCCTTGTTAAGGAAAGGTTCAACGAAGAACCACACAAGAACTTTAAAGTGCCATTAAAGAACCTGGATCTTTTGAAGAGTGTAACGTAGAGCCATTGCTTGCCAAAGCAAGCAAATTAGGGTTACAGGGGAGCTGGAGCTGAATGTGACAGCTTTGATCAAAACGCAGAATGGGACACCACTCGATGACTGAGCAGGACGTGCAGACAACAATTCACACATATTTACTTACTTAAGATTTAAAGAAATACTTGTCTGTTGGATAGATGAAGAAGTTGGGGTAAAAACTAAGAGACGTGTGAACACAAAGCTGTCATCCAATCCAAGAGACGAGTCTTTGTCCTTACACTTTGACACAGCACTGTTCTTCTCCACTGAGCCCGTGAACTTCAAATAATCAAACACTTTTTCCCTCAATTACTTTTTTATGCTGTTCATCCAGTTCTGGATCCCTTGGATGTGGTGCCTTCCCTGGCAGCACGTGGGCACAAAGTGGGAACCAACCCTGGAAGGGCAGCACCAGTGCATATCAGGGCAACCTACCCAACTTGTTTGGTTCTCAATAAAGCCATTCCTATGAAAGTTTGGGAAAGAAGCTTCATGTATGGAGACTCCTAATAAGTTTCATAAATAACCATGAACAGATGATAACAGATTTGTGAAAGCCCCATGAGATCCTGCACACAATGACACTGGCTAAGTGCAGGTTTTCTTGGTTTCTTGTATCTTGCTACTATGCAATAAAGATTTCTTATTTTTCCACCTATGAGAAACCTTCTCAAAGGTTCATATGCAAAGAACTCTTCCCAGAATGAAACGGTTCTTTGTCAAGCAATGGGTTTACGAGGAACCACACAGCCTAATAAAGTGCCATTTTTAGAACCTTCAGTTTTAAGTGTGTAGGGTTGTGAGGAGTTGGAGTTTAGCTCAACAGATTTGATCAAAAGGCAGAAGTCGAGTAGGACGTGCAGACAATAACTCATACTTATTTACCTTGGTGCTACTCAAGAGTTAAAGAAATTCATGTCGGTTGTGTCTTGGGTGAAAACAAAAGAACACGGAAATAACATGAAAACACAGAAGTCATCCAAGCCGAAAAACGAGTTGCTGTCCTAGCTCTGTGACAGGGCCCTTGAGCTTCACATAATCAAACACTTCTTCTGTCTCATCATTTTTAAAATCTACTTATCTACTTCTGGATCTCTGGAACCTGGGGTCTCTCCTGGGAGTGCAAAGTAGGAACCAAGCCTGGACGGGGCACCAGTGCACATCAGGGAATACTCAGTCACACTGGGGCAGATTAGAGCTGCCAGTTAACGTGAAAGACATATTAGAAATTTCCTATTATTATTATTATTATTATTATTATTATTATTATTATCCATCCATCCATCCATTTTCTAAACCTGCTTATCCTGAGCAGGGTCGTGGGGCAGCTGGAGCCAAAGGGCTTAAGGCAGGAACAACATCTGGACAGGACGCCAGTGACTATCAGGGCACAACCACCCACACTCTTCAAAAGGAAGGTGCCAAAATGGTTCTTCAGAGCAGTGCCTTAGGGAAACCAGTCTGGCTTCCCAAAAGAACCATCCACATTAAGGTTCCAGACAGAACCTTTTATTTATTTCGCTCCATAACAAGTTCCATAAATAACCACAAATAGATGATAACTGATTTGTGAAAGACCAACGGGATCCTGATTTTAGGAAGACTCTCACTGCAAACAATCACACGGGTTAAGTTCTGGTTGTCTTCATGTGTTGATATTCTGCTACTAGACATGAAGCCACATCTTCAGAACCATTTTAAAGCCCAAAGGACCAAATGTCATATGTTTGGAATCCTAGAATGAAATGGGTCTATGTCAAGAAATGGCTCTAAGAAGAACCACACACCCCAGTAAAGTGCCATTTTAAAGAGTGCACATTCAGTCACACGGGGCCAGTTTAGAGTTGCCAGTTAACAAGCTTTATATTAAAAGTCTGCTATTATCCATTATTATTATTATTATTATTATTATTATTATTATTATTATTATTATTATTATTCATCCTACATTCATTTTCAAAAGCTGCTTATCCTGATCCTGAGGAAGCTGGAGCCTATCCTAGCAAGCATCAGGCACAAAGTAGGAACAATACCTGGATGGGGTGCCAGTGCATATCAGGGAACACTCACATGGAGATAGTTTAGAGCTGCCACTCTATATTAAAAATCTCCTATTGTCCATTATTATTATTATTATTATTATTATTATTATTATTATTATTATTATTATTATTTTCCAGCCACCCATCCCTCCATTTGCTAAAACTGCTTATTCTGTGCAGTGTTGTGGGGAAGCTGGAGCCTAACCCAGCAAACAAAGGGCACAAGGCATGAACAACATCTGGACGGGGTGGCAGTGAGCAACCCACCCACGCTCTTTAAAATAAAGGTGCCAAAGTGGTTCTCCAGAGCGATGCCATAGGGGAATCATTTTTGGCTCTTAAAAGAACTATGATGGATCCAGAAATAATATTTTTTTTTATTTAGCTCCATAACAGGCTCAAGAAATATTTCTGAAAAGATGACAACAAATTTGTGAAATTCCAATGGGTTCTTGATTTTAAAAGGACTCTTGCTGCATACAATAACACAGACTCAGTACAGTACATGAAAGATTTCAGGGTTTTTTTCTACGTATTAAGACGTTTTTCAAGGCCCAAAGATCCAACTTCATGTGCAAAGAATTTTTTCCCAAAATGAAATGGTGCTTCATCAAGCAATGGCTCTGCAAAGAAACCGCACAGCCCAGTAAAGTGCCATTAAAGAGCTGCCATTTTAAAGAGTGCACACTCAATCACACGGGAGTTGCCAGTTAATATGAAACATATTACATTAAAATATAAAAATATCCATTATAATTATTAATCATCCATCCATTTTGCAAACCCACTTATCCAGAGGGCAAAGCTGGAGCCTATCCCAGCAAGCATCGGGTGCAAAGCAGGAACAACACCAGGATGGGGGGGTCCAGTGCCTATCAGGGCACACACACCCCCACTCTTCAAAAGGAAGGTGCCAAGCGGTTTGTTCAGAGCGGTGCCATAAGGGAACCATTTTTGGTTTTGAAAAGAACCACCCTGCCTGAAGGATCCGGAAATAACTTTTTATTTATTTAGATCCATAACAGTCTCCATAAAGTACCACGAATAGATGGTAACAGATTTGTGAAATGCCAATGGGTCCCTGATTTTAATAATAATAATAATCATTTTTTTGTTTTGTCTTTTCTGTCCTCCCTGGCCATCAGACCTTACTTTTATTCTATGTTAATTAGTGTCAATTTATTTTGTCTTTTTTCACTTTCTTCATCATGTAAAGCACTTTGAGCTACATCAGTTGTATGACAATGTGCTATAGAAATACATTTTGTTGTTGTTTATTTAAATAGCACCTTATCATACATTAACATGCAACTCAAGGTGCTTTTCACAGGTTAATCAACAAAAACAAAGATATACCACATTTACTTGGAGTATCATTAATTAATACTATGATCATTTCTCATAAATGTAAGCAAGCAAATTCAACACATATATCGTTAAGCATTTAACCACAAAAGTGCAAAACAAACCTTCACTCTAATCAGAAAAAAGGTTTCCTAATTAAAACATTTATACAATACTCTTATACATGAAGGTTGACAATAGTACAAGCAGAATTTAAGCGGATTCTTGCTGCATTAAATAACTCGGCCTAAGTACATTAAAGATTTCGGTTTTTCCCACGTGGCGAGAACCTTTCCCAAGTCCAAAGCTCCACTTTCAGATGAAAAGAACCCTTCGGAGAGTGAAATGTTTCTTTGACAAGAAGTGGAGCCACACAACCCAGCGAAGTACCGTTAAAGAACCGTTATCTTAAAAGAGCGGCCTTTCGATCACACGGGGGCAGGTTAGAGTTGCCAGTTAACATGTGAGGCATTCTATTAGAAATCTCTTACGATCCTTTATTATTATTATTATTATTATTATTATTATTATTATTATTATTATTATTATTATTATTATTATTATACATTCTGAAATCACTTTGGTCGCGGAGAGTCTCACCCTATCCCGGTTGCATTGGGGGAAGAAGGAAGGACCAACCCAGGATGGAAAGACAGTCTCTCACTAGATTAATGGCATTCATATAAATAATTAATAATTAATCGATGTATCGCATTCGAACTATAACACCACTAATTACAGTAATACATGTTTCCCGTTTTCTGTCATCCCGCTCCTCTACTCGTACATCGCCCAGATATATGACATGCACCCTGAACACTTCGCGTTTCTCCCCAGGTACACGTGTCTCCTCCACCTGGCTAACTGCGACCCCCCACCAGCCCCTCGACAAGCCCGTTCCAGAGACTCACTACGTACGAGAACTGCGCCTCGGCATTCGGCTCAAGTCAAGGTTTGTGCTTTCCGCTACACGCGTCCAGAAGGAAGTTGGCCTGATGGCGGACCTGTCCGTCTGTCTGTCCTTATAGGTGCTCTACAACCAGTGGACGTGCCTTGACTTGTCGAGACATGCGCAGTGGACACGGGGCAGCTGGTCTGTTGAGGGTCTTTTCGAATGACAGTAACTAAACGGTAAAAGTGCACGCAGCTGTTTTTCTACTTTTTCCTTTTATGTGACTGTCACAGATTCATTCTTTATTAGCGAATTTTACACAGCAGACATTCAAAAAAATGTGCGAAGTCTGCATGTTCTCCGGGGATGGCGGTCTTAGACTGGCGCATTACGAGTGGGCTGTAAGTGCCCTGCTGTGGGCTGGCACCCCGGGCCGGCACTCAATGCTGCTGCTGCTCTCCTGTTTGAGCGGGTGTGAGTAAGGATGGGTGGGCACTTCATTAACACTTGTGTGGTCATCGGCAGCTCCATCGCAGGTTAAAGAAGCAAAGGGCCACCAACGAAGATGACACGATTCTGACTGTGAAGGATGCTCATGACTCAGGAGGGGAGCACTAGTCGCACTCTGAGAAATTTCGTTTTCTATAGCGTAGCTAAGCTTTAAACTTTCCTCCAGAGCACACGGAACTACAGTAGTTACGTAAATCAGTTGCAACACTTTTTATGTCAGATTAAGTGTCGTCCCGTCGAGATACGACTCCGTCTCCCGGGGCACGTCGGAATGGACACACACCACGTCAGCGTTACAGAGAAAAAAATTAGGATATGTTAGGAAAAAAAAAGCTTTACAGAACACACATGGAAGTATCAGGGAATTAGTTAAAAATCATTTACTGGAGAAAAGCACGATAACGGGGGGTGTAGAACTCCGATTATGGACATCTGCAGTGGCTGCGGGTTTTTACTTCCTGCTGCTTTCTTACTTAGTGACCAGTTTCTCTAGACAGACAGACAGACAAATAGATTGATAGATAGATAGATAGATAGATAGATAGATAGATAGATAGATAGATGTGAAAGGCACTATATAATAGATAGATAGATAGATAGATAGATAGATAGATAGATAGATAGATAGATAGATAGATAGATAGATAGATGTGAAAGGAACTATATAACAGATAGATAGATAGATAGATAGATAGATAGATAGATAGATAGATAGATAGATAGATAGATAGATAGATATGAAAGGCACTATATAATAGATAGATAGATAGACCTGAAAGGCACTATATAAAATAAATAGGTATAAAAGGCACTATATAATAGATATACAGGAAAGGAACTATATAATAGATAGATAGATAGATATGAAATGCACTATATAATAGATAGATAATCAGGAAAGGCACAATATAAGAGACTGACAGACAGATAGATAGAGAGATAGAAAAGGCACTATATTAGATACATACTGTACATATTTACACATACTATAGTCTGAACACGTACCAGAATGGTTGAAAAAGGAAGAAAACTGTAAAAAAAGAAAACATTTGTCGTGGTAGTCCCAGTTCCAGTGAGGTGTTCGCTGTACGGGCATATTGCTGTGTGTATAAAGGACCCTCGTTGCATTTCTTGACACACATCTGCTGAATAATTCATTGGTTGAAAAGTACTTAGTGCTGGTGTGTCAAAAGAAGGATGTGCAGCATTGTTCATAATGGCACTTAGTTTTGTTTTAATTCTCTCTTCCTTTATGACTTTCACGGGACCCAAAGTGCACTCTATAAGTAATCCTGCCCCCTTTAATTAGCTTGAAAATTGCACTGGTCATCATCACTGGTCATATGAATTCATCAGTCCATAAGAACATAAGAAATTTGACAGATGAGCAGAGACCACTCAGTCCATTCTAGTAATTTTAATTCTGTAACTGAGCAGGAAGTCTTAACTTTAATTTCTAAAATGAAGCCCATTACTTGTTCCCCAGATCTTGTGCTAACAAAACTAGTAAAAAGTGCAATGGATGTTCTTGCAATGCCTATTCTAAACATTATCAGTAGTTCATTATTTCATGGCACAGAACCTGATGCACTAAAAGTGTCAGTCATTAAACCATTACTTAAAAAGTCAGACCTAGACCCACACATACTTAATAATTATAGGCCTATTTCAAATTTACCCTTTCTCTCTGAAATACTAGAAAATGTAGTTGCCAATCAGCTTCAGTCACACCTTACACATTACAATTTATTTGAGAAATTCCGGTCTGGTTTCCGCAATGGTCATAGTACTGAAATGGCACTAACGCGGGTTGTAAACGACACTCTGATATCCTCTGATGAAGGAAACTCCACTGTAATTATGTTGTTAGACTTAAGTGCGGCATTTGACACCATTGACCATTCTATTTTACTGCACATGCTAGAAAATGATGTTGGGCTTACAGGCACTGTGCTTGCTTGGTTTAGTTCTTATTTATCAAATCAATTCCAATGCGTACAGAAATGTGCTGACTGCAGTCCATCATTATACACAGAAGTTCAATATGGTGTCCCGCAGGGCTCAGTACTCGGACCTTTACTGTTCACAATTTACATGCTTCCACTGGGATCTCTCATTAGGAAACATAATGTTAATTTTCACTCGTATGCAGATGACACCCAGTTATACCTTTCTTTTAGATCAAATGAAGTTTCTCTGATGTTGTCTTTAATTAGTTGTGTTAGTGAATTAAAGAAGTAGATGGATGAGAACTTCCTGTCTATAAACACTCATAAAACAGAGATGTTAATTATTATAGGGAATGACGCTGATCACAACAATATTCTGTCATCATTTAACTCAGTTGGAATCACCATTAATTTTACTAAATCAGCCCTCAATCTCAAAGTTATTTTTGACTCGAGTATGTCATTTAAAGCGCAAATGACAAAGTTGTCCTAATCGTGTTTCTTCCATCTTAAAAATGTTGGGAAATGAAGGTGCTTTCTAAATAAACAGGATTCTGAAAAATTAATTCATGCATTTATTTCTAGTAGGATTGACAACTGCAATGAGGTGTTCACTGGATGTTCAAATTGTTCTTTATTCAGCCTCCAGGTAATTTAATATGCTGCTGCAAGAATTATTACAAGAACAAGAAAACACAAACACATAACTCCAGTTCTTCAATCCTTACACTGGCTCCCGGTTAAGTTTAGGGCAGATTTCAAAATCCACCTTTTAACATATAAAGCCTAAACTTTAAAAAATACTTGTCAGATCTTATCATGACTTACAAACCAAAACGTACATTAAGATTTCAAGATGCTTGTCTCTTTATGATTCCAAGGATTAATAAAATAACAGTGGGAGGTCGAGCTTTTAGTTACAGGGCCCCTAAACTGTGGACTGGTCTGCCTGCTACTATAAGAGATGCCCCTTCGGTCTCAGACTGAAGACTCACTACTTCAGTTTAGCACACCCTGACTAGAGCTGCTGAGTAACTGTACAGACTGCATCTCTGTTGTCAGTCATTAGCACTAAAACATAAGTAACGTCATAGTTCTCATTGGATACTAACCCTCACCTATTCTGTTTCTCTTCTCCATACTCAAATGTGGCACTTGGTGCCATGGCCCACCTGCCAAGTTATTTTGCCTCCCTAAAGTGAAGTCAGCCCAGATGGAGGATTGCAGGAGTCATGGGGTAGAGAGGTCCTTTCATCAGATTGGCTGGCCCAGCACTGTGGAATGGCCAATAGGGGGAGGCAGCTTGATGGCTGAGGTCTCCAGGACTCTGAACAAATCCAAATCATATTATGTGATATCATCTACTGTTAAATTCTGCTCCAATACTTGTAATATTATTATTTTTATACTGTATTGAGGATTACTTGTGTTCTGTCCTGTGTATTGTATTGTACTGACCCCCTTATTTTTGATACCCACTGCACGCCCAGCCTAACCGGAAAGAGGTCTCTCTTTGAACTGCCTTTCCCGAGGTTTCTTCCATTTTTTTCCCTACTAGGGTTTTTTTGGGGGGTGTTTTTCCTTGTCTTCTTAGAGAGTCAAGTCTGGGGGTCTGTCAAGAGGCAGGGCCTGTTAAAGCCCACCTTGGCACTCCTCGTGTGATTTTGGGCTATACAAAAATAAATTGTATTGTATTGTATTGTATTGTATTGGGGCGGCACGGTGGCACAGTGGGTAGCACTGCTGCCTCACAGTAAGGAGACCTAGGTTCGCTTCCCAGGTCCTCCCTGCGTGGAGTCTGAATGTTCTCCCCGTGTCTGTGTGGGTTTCCTCCCACAGTCCAAAGACATTCAGGTTAGGTGCATTGGCGATTCTACATTGTCGCTAGTGTGTACTTGGTGTGTGTGCGCGCCCTGCCTGGGGTTTCTTTCCTGCCCTGTGCCCTGTATAGCGGGATGGATGGATGTATTGTATTGTATTGTATTGTATGTCATGTGGTGGGTGCAGCAATCCACAGTATCAGGCTGTGCTCCCAACCTCTCTCCTCATGGTACTACTTTGCCCGGGGGCGTGTGACGGTGGTAAGACAGCCCTGGTTTGGAGGGACGGCCTGATTCCAGGGAAGGTCCTAGTAATACCAAACACTTTCCACTTCTTGATTATAGACTTTACTTTGTGCTCCTAGGGACTGGTAAAGCCGTTGAGATTTTTCTTTGGTATCCTTTGGCTGACTTGTGCCCGGGCACATCTCCATCCCTGAGATCTTTGGGCAGTGTTTAGCCACCCAGAGTTGATTGTTTGCTTTCAGTTGCACTTCCATGCACTGGAATACTGCAGGAGTAGCGGGACGAATCGGAGTGATTACAATAGCCGCGGGAGGGAAGCCAATTAGCTTGGTGTGCAATGGAGAAGGGGATTAGTTACACCTGATTGAGTATATAAGGATTTTTTTTTTTATCTTTTAACCATCTCAGTGATTGTTGTTTTTCATTTTCATTTTTTTTCTCAACTGTTGCTGTTATATCTTTCACTTGGCTGTTCTAAGTTGCATTCAGTAAATACAACTGGAGAAATATTTTTTTTGTGGGTGTCTTCATTTCCGGCTGCAAAGCAACAAAATGTGAATGTTTTGAAAGGGGGGGGGTCCGATTTTTTTCTATACACACCAGAGGCGGCCTTAGGGGTGTGTGGGGCCTACGGCTGACCAACCCCACGCTGGGCCGGTTACGTCAAATGCTGTTACCGCTATGCGTGGACTGTATAGTAGTGCACGCAAATTTAATAAAAATAATGTTAACATACACCGGATTTTATCATTGCAGTATTCAGCTAAATCTTTGTAAGATAACACATGGACTTTATCTACTGTCTACATATATAAAATCCTAAACCTAAAAGTGCAACGATTTTATGTTACGTTTTTTTTGTCATGCTTTAAATCGGGCTAATTTTAAAACCTACATATATATGTTTGGTATCATTCTTTTCAGAATTTATCGAACGTTAATGTGATGTTGTTAGAGTTTCAGATTCTTATTCCGTTTTTAAATTATCAACTCAGAAATATCAAGAACTCACATCCGGCGAGACGAGACTTGGTGCCAAAAAAATGAACCACGCCCGGGGCCGGAAACAAAAGACAAAGAGTAGGACAGCGGTGAGGTAACACAGTGTGTATTAAGAGCGGCATTTGGGGGTGGCAAGTGGGGTGACCGCCCCAGTCCCCGCACCTAAGGGGGCCCCACTTTTGAGGTCCACGTGCCCTGTTTGAGAGGATTTGTCAAGTTAAATTCTCCAGTATATCTTCTTATACAATACACTACCGTGGCTGTCTGTTTGTCTGTCCAGGATTTTAAATCACCTGTCGCTCACAAGCCTTTTGAACTATTGACCTTGAAATTTGGTACACATATGCAACGTGACGTCTACCATCCGCTTCCGGTGTGATGACCTACAAGGTTATTCCTCTTTTTATTCATGTTTTATTTTTTTATGGAATCAACTCTCGGCAGTGGCTAGCAGGGCGGCCATGCGGCACATGTGTACGGGTGCCATTCACACCCCTACCACCTTCACCGTCACTTCCTCTCCCTCTTCATATCTTAAATCATTCTTGAGGCAGATTGAAGACTTAAGTGCCAGCTCAAGTGAAAAATGAAGGAAAACATCCAAAGTAATTGCAACACAAACACTGGCTTAATCAGTTTTAATGTGAAAAGATGGCGACAAAAGAAGAGAAGAAGCAGGCCGCTAGGGTGGAGAAACGAAAGCTGCTCGGGAAGCAGCAAGAGCATCAACCTCTGAGCAAATGAATGGTAAACATACAGAGAAAGAGGAGGAAAACCAGGAACGCTCAAGTCAAGTGTATTCACTATACGTTATCATGCAGTACACCGTTACTGGTATACTGTATATATATTTGAGATGCTACTAAAAGGAACCCTTTTAAAATCCCTCTTCAAGGTCAAATTCCGTACATGTACATCTTTGAAAATATTCCATAGTCCACCTTCATCACCCAAAAAGGCTCGCCAGTATAATCCCTTCCTAAAATAGGTCTAGCCCATTAGTCGCTGGGTTGGCTTCTGTTTTGACTTGGGAACAACGGATGGTTTGTTGCTTATGACTCCTTCGTGTCCGGAGAGCCTACCATCGTTTCTTAGTTGAGTCTTTGGTTCAGTTTGCTACGGTGGGCAAAGTTGAAACAGTGCGGGAAGTGTTTGGCAGTGGAACGCACAGCAACGTTTTATTACTGGTTTAGCCGTATCGCTGTAGACACCATGAGTGGAAAAGATTGTGGCGCACTTTTTTTAATAGATTATATTGTTATATTTTGACTAGGGGGTTCCCCCCTGCTCGCTTTGCTCGCCAACCCCTCTGGCCTGCGCTACGCGCCAGCCACTTCGCGTCTCTGCCGCTCATGTTCTGAATAGGGGGGCTGAACGCACCCCAAGGAGATGTGGTCCTCCGAAACCCCCTTTTTTAATGGTGATACAACGCAAAACAAATACCGTTGCTTTTTTTACCTCCTCTTTGCTCGTTCAGCTTCTTGCTTGCTACTGCTGCTGCCGTGCCATGTGATTTGCATGTCGCGCAGTGCTTCAAACCTTTAAAAGCCCGTACAGTAGCTACTCTTTGTCATCTACTCTTTGTGTTTTATTTCCGTGATTAAATCTGTTGGCACAAAGTCTCGTCTCACGGGACGTGAGTTCTTGATATTTTTTAGTTTATAATTTAAAAGCGGAATAAGAATCTGAAAATCTAACAACATCACATTAAAGTTCGATAAAATTCTGAAAAGAACGATACCAAACATATAAACTGCTCAAAAAAATTAAAGGAACACTTTGAAAACACATTAGATCTCAATGGGAAAAAGAAATCCTCCTGGATATCTATACTGATATAGACTGGGTAATGTGTTAGGAACGAAAGGATGCCACATCGTTTGATGGAAATGAAAATGATCAACCTACAGAGCCCTGAATTCAAAGACGCCCAAAAATCAGAGTGAAAAAATGATGTGGCAGGCTAGTCCATTTTGCCAAAATTTAATTGCAGCAACTCCAAATTGTACGCAGCACTTTGTATGGCCCCTGTGTTCTTGTATACATGCCTGACAACATCGGTGCATGCTTCTAATGAGATGACAGATGGTGTTGTGGGGGATCTTCTCCCATATCTGGACCAGGGCATCACCTGGACAGTCTGAGGTGCAACCTGGTGGCATTGGATGGACCAAAACATAATGTCCCAGAGGTGTTCTATTGGATTTAGGTCAGGAAAGTGTGGTGGCCAGTCAATGGTATCAATTCCTTCATCCTCCAGGAACTGCCTGCATACTCTCACCACATGAGGCCAGGAATTGTCGTGCACCAGGAGCCACTGTACCAGCATAGGGTCTGACAATGGGTCCAAGGATTTCATCCTGATACCTAATGGCAGCCAAGGTGCCTTTGTCAAGCCTGTAGCGGTCTGTGCGACCCTCCATGGATATGCCTCCCCAGACAATCATTAACCCACCACCAAACTGCTCATGCTGAATGATGTTACAGGCAGCATAATGTTCTCCATGGCTTCTCCAGACCCTTTGACTTCTGTCACGTGCTCAGGGTGAACCTGCTCTCATCTGTAAAAAGCACAGGGCACCAGTGGTGCATCTGCCAATTCTGGTATTCTATGGCGAATGCCAGTCGAGCTGCATGCTGCTGGGCAGTGAGCTCAGGGCCCATTAGAGGACATGGGGCCCTTGGGTCACCCTCATGAAGTCTTTCTGGTTGTTTGGTCAGAGACATTCACACCAGTGGCCTGCTGGAGGTCATTTTGTAGGGCTCTGGCAGTGCTCATCCTGTTCCTCCTTGCCCAAAGGAGCAGATACTGGTCCTGCTGATGGGTTATGGACCTTCTATGGCCCTCTCCAGCTCTCCTAGAGTAACTGCTTGTCTCCTAGAATCTCCTCTATGCCATTGAGACTGTGCAGGGAGACACAGCAAACCTTCTGGCAATGACACGTATTGATGTGCCATCCTGGAGAAGTTGGACTACCTGTGCTACCTCTGTAGGGTCCAGGTATCGCCTCATGCTACCAGTAGTGACACTGACTGTAGCCAAATGCAAAACTAGTGAAGAAACAGTCAGAAAAGATGAGGAGGGAAAAATGTCAATGGCCTCCACCTGTTAAACCATTCCTGTTTGGGGGTCATCTCATTGTTGCCCCTCTAATGCATCTGTTGTTAATTTCATTAACACCACAGCAGATGAAACTGATTAACAACCCCCTCTGCTACTTAACTGACCAGATTAATATCCCATAAGTTTCATTGACTTTATGCTATACTCTGATTAAAAAGTGTTCCTTTAATTCTTTTGAGCAGTATATATATATATATATATGTAGGTTTTAAAATAAGCGCGATTTAAAGTGTGACAAGAAACGTGACGTAAAAACATCACGTAAAATCGTTGCACTTTTAGGCTTAGGATTTTATATAGAGGGAGAGTAGATTGAAAATTCAGTAAGCCAGTGGGATTCGGCATACTGCTTCAAAACCAAAGAAAAGCTAAAATAACAAACACCCAAACAATTACAAAATTTGATGGAAAATTTCATATACAATAAACTGATTGGCCAATCAGGGTGGGTCTTCCCTACAACACTCATAACCATTGTTTATGGTGGTCCAGATCTAATTATGCAATTTTCATTACGCTTAAAATCCCGGACCATCGAGAAGTGTGCAAACTGACGACATGAAGAATCGTCCCCGCATAAATCAAAGTCATCCAGATGATCTGGATCTGCATAATTAGATCTGGACCACCCTGTATATGGAAGAGAGATGAGACGTGATCTTCTCAGAGAGACACTTTCACATCCTGCGAGACAAGACTTTGTGCCAAGAGATTTCACCACGCCTGGGGCCGAAAATAAAAGATGAAGAGAAGATGACAAAGCAGAATGTCGTAAAGAATTCAAAAACGTTGGCGTGATACACATGCAGAACAGGATAGAGATAAAGGAAGTACAAAAATTTGAAAGTCTCAAAAAACTGATAGTAAAGACAAGTGCAAACTTGTGCAAAAAAAAAAAGTGCAAACAAATGGAAATTATTAAATAATAGGACAGCGATAAGAGATTGCATATATTGTTCAGCTTTAAACTTTAAGTCGGAGACTTGCAGATCGTCTAATTGGTGTTGCCATCAGGGAAAAGTAGTGTTTCTTCCCAATGAAGAGGCTTATCCACGAGAATTAAAAGATGTAAAGAATTAAATATGTTTGGTGAAAGTGAAATCCTGCGAAAGAAAATTTCAAGCCCCGCAAGACAAGACTTAATGCAAAGAGATTTGGAAAAGTCCTGCCTACATCTAAAACATTTACAACCACGCACACGGTTCAATCATTTCTCATTTGTGTGAATGCTCTTGTCAGACACAGTTCGTGTAGAGAGAAAGAAACGATATTCACTCACGGGCAGTTATACGTTGCATTGTCACGATGTAATTCCAAACATTGAATCAAAATTTAATGCGATATTGACGAAAAGGTAAAAGCAAAAAGAGATCGAATAAATTGTTTAAATTGAAACTTTAAGTCGGAGACTTGTAGATCGTCTAATTCGTGTTGCCATCAGGAAAACGTAGTGTTACTTCCTAATGAAGAGGTGCATCCGCGAGAATGAAAAGATTTGTTGTTTGGTGAAAGTGGAATCCTGCGAGAGAAATCATTTCTCATTTATGTGAATGCTATTGTCAGACACATTTCTTGTAGAGAGAAAGAAACGATATTCACTCACGGGAAGTTATACGTTGCGTTATCACGATGTAATTCCAAACACAGAATCAAAATTTAATGCGATATTGACGAAAAGGTAAAAGCGAAAAGAGATCGAATATATGGACATAGGTGATATGACAGAAGGGCGCAGATCATGCAGCACGGGGGCAGCAGCAGCAAGCCAGCAGCTGATCGAGCAAAGAGGAAGTAAAAAAAAAAAAAAAGGTATTTGTTTCCCATTGTATCACCGTTTAAGAGGGATTTTCGAAGGAGTGACTGTGGCAGAGATACGAAGTGGCTGGTGCATAGTGCAGGCCAGGGGGGTTGGCGAGCGGAGCGAGCAGGGGAGAACCCGTTAGTCAAAAAATAACAATATAATCTATTAAAAAAGTGTGGCATAATCTCTTCCGCTCATGGCGTCGACAGCGAACATGAGCAAAGCAGTTGGCGAGCGAGGCAAGCTAATAAAATAAAGTCAGATAAATGGTTACCATAAATGGATGGATGGATAATAAAGTTTTTATAAAATTCTGAAGCAATTAGAAGTGAAATTAAACTTTCATTCCAAAGCCCCATACTGAAGTAAGTCGTTTCAGAAAACTCCAGAATCATTTACAGTCTTTATATAGCGCCTTTCAAGGCGAATACCACTTCAGAGGGCTTTAACATTAGCAGCACACCACTTCACTCAAATGCCCCCTTCTTTCATGTTTAGTGCCCGACAGGTTGAATTATGTGCTGAGGGTCACAGGGGGGAAACTCTATGACGTTTGTGGTTTGACATCCAGCAACGTATCCAGGAGGCCACACAGTCCGCGACAAAGAAAAAAAAAAAAAGAAAGAAAGACAATTACAAAATAACAGGTCTGGCTCAGAAGTGAGCCCCGTGGGCCGTACGCCATGACCTTTCATTCAGTGTCAATTGGGCATTGTAGCTCAATGGCTTCAGGCAATAGTGGAAAAAAAACCAAATCCAGACTGCTGCTTCAGCACCGGGTGACTCCAAGCAAATAGTTGACTTCCGACTGTTCCGACTGTAAACTTGAGTTGAATTGTGCGTGTGAAGAGCTTTTGGGGGTTGTTGTTTTAGTTGTGAAAGGGACTGTAATGATTAATACCTTAACATTCTCGAACCCCCTTGATTCATGCCAGGGTCGTGAGGGTGGCAGAAGCCTCTCCCAACACCCCTGAGCTGTTATGCATTAGAGCTGTGTGTGGGTCCTGCTCTGTGCCCAATGCCGCCAGTATAGGCACTGGCCCCCCACGGGCCTGAATTGGATGAAGTCACTTTCCTCTGTAATTAACACTTCTTTTTTTGCCTGCCCTGCCACCCCTAATATTGATCACACTGAACTATAACTGCCGTTCCCACCCCCCCATGCAGTTTTGCCGGCCAAGGTGCAGCAAGAAATCATTTCCTGTCCCTTTAATCCTAATAGGTGGTCCGGCTGAGACATGACGATGAATTGTTTCCTCTCCTTTCTCCACCACTGCCAAGCTGTTTGGTGTGGCCAAGGTGTGCTGTGGAGGCCTTTCAGCTGCAGCTGTTCTGGTGACTACAAGGTTAAGACCCCCCACCACCCCCCTCCTTCCCCCAACCCACCCTCAAACACTTGCCGCACTCGGCCTCCAGGTGTATATAACCAAGCAGATTATCTGCAGATTAGCACTGAGGGCATCCTGCAGGAATGTGCCGCAGACAAACAGCAGCATTGTGTTTTCTTAGAGGTTATCACAGGAATAGCATCCTCTCAAGCTGATTGGCATGATACGTACATTGTTTGCTCAGAATGAATGTGCCCTCTGTACTTAACCTGAACTGAAAGTGCAAAAATGATGGGGTCATATCAGCGGTGGGAGTGATGGCGGGGAGATCTGCATAAACTATCTCAGTACGCCACCATTCATTAGGCTGGCATGTTTGTAGGTAGTAGTTTTGGGTAGCTGTGCCCAAGTCTGTGAGTTAGGTTTGTGTGGGTCGCTAATCTGAGACATTAAATCAATGTGGCCAAAGGTGGGCAATAGAGAAATGTCATGGCAGACTAGGGTGGTGGGCTAGTGGGGGGGTTGAGCTGGAGCCTTTCCCAGCCAGCATAGGACTCAAGGCATTGCAGGGCAAACACACACCCACACACTAAACACACACTCGGACCAATTTAGTGTCACCAATTCACTTGTCCTGCGTGTCTTTGGACAGAGAGAGGAAACTCGTGCAGACACGGGGAGAACATGCAAACTCCGCACGGGGAGGACAAAACAGAAATACTACCCTGAGATTTAGGATTAACAGAAACTGGGCACACTTGTTAAATTGTGTAATAAATAAAATTGTGTTAGAGCTAGGGTGGATGCCAGTGTCTTAAAGTGAGCTACAGATGCCCATTCCACTAATATTTAAGGGAATTAGAGGTGGCAGATAACTGGTAGGTAATGTGCCAAAGGAAGCAGTAACTTGAGACATGGAAAGCTGTGCAAGGCATTAAGTCAGTGTGGCAAAAAGTGGGCACAACAGGAATGCCACACAGAATTAACAGAAACCAGACATGCTTGTTGAATTATGTAATTACAGCCAGTTTTAGAGCTGGCCTGGATGCCAGTGTTCTAAAGCAAGTTACAGATGCCCATTTCACCAGCACTAAAGGGATTTAGAGATGGCTGATAACTGGCAAGGTGTGCCAAAGGAAACAGCAACCTGAGGCAGGTAAAGCTGTGCAAGTCAGAAAGGTAGTAAATTAAGATTGTGTGGGTCACTGAATTAAGGCATTAAGTCAATGTGGCAAAAAGGGGGTAAAAAAGAAATGCCACCCAGAAATAGCGGAAAATGGGCCTTCTTGTTAAATTATGTAATGCTAGCCAGTGTTAGAGAGAGCCTGAATGCCAGTACCCAACAGTGAGTTACAGATGCCCATTCCACCAACACTAAAGGGAATTAGAAATGGCAAATAACTGGTAGTCAATGTGTGCCAAAGGAAGCACCAGCCTGAGCCATGTAAAGCAGTACAAGTCAGAAATGTCAGGCAGTAAGTTAAAACTGTGCAGGTCACTGATTTAAGGCATTAAGTCAATGTGGCAAAAGGTGAGCAAAGTAGAACTGACATTTGGAATTAGCAGAAACTGGGCATACTTGTTGAATTATGTAATAATAGCCAGTGTTAGAACTATCCAGGATGCCAGTGTCCTAAAATGAGTTAAAGATGCCTACTCTACCAATACTAAAAGGAATTTGTGGTGTCAGATACAGTAATTGGTAGGGGCGGCACGGTGGCGCAGTGGTAGCGCTGCTGCCTCGCAGTTAGGAGACCCGGGTTCGCTTCCCGGGTCCTCCCTGCGTGGAGTTTGCATGTTCTCCCCGTGTCTGCATGGCGCTCCGGTTTCCTCCCACAATCCAAAGACATGCAGGTTAGGTGGATTGGCGATTCTAAATTGGCCCTAGTGTGTGCTTGGTGTGTTTGTGTGTGTCCTTCGGTGGGTTGGCACCCTGCCCTTGTTCCTGCCTTGGCTGTTGGCTGGGATTGGCTCCAGCAGACCCCCGTGACCCTGTATTCGGATTCAGCGGGTTAGAAAATGGATGGATGGAGATAATTGGTAGTACAAGACAAATAAAGCTGTGCAAGACAGAAACATCAAACAGCGAATTATGCCAGGCATGAACTCCGAATAGTTTAGTGAGTGGTGGTATAAGGTGGGTAAACTAGGAATGCCAGACAGAAAGCGGTACCTGGCTGATGCTGGGCTCACCTTTTAAATTAAGCGATACTAGCCAGTGCTGAAGGTGACCGGGATTCCTGCATTAGAGATCAAGTTAGAAAGTCTCATGCCTGCAACGTCAGATGATAAATTTTACTTGCCATGCAAGTGGTAGTAGTTGCTTGGAAATGGTGCTAAAGGCCAAACATTTCAGAAAGGTTAAAGTGTCCAATTCAGAAATATCAGGGAGTTGTCCCTGACCATATGTTTTCAATCTGCCCAACTTCTAATGGTTGCTTCCAGCATGATAATGCACCATGTCACAAAGTGAACTCATTTCATGAACAGTACAATGAGACCAGACTCCAGTAGAACACCTCTGGGTTGTGATGGACTGGGAGGTTCACAGCATGAATGTGCAACTGGCCGATCTGCAGAAACCGTGTGATGCACTCGGGTCAATATGGACCAAAATCTCAAGGGAAGGTTTCCAACATCTTCTGGATTCCACGCCATGAAGAACTGATGACGCATTTTAAGAGAGCAAAAGCAGGCCCTACCCAGTCTAAGCATAATGGTCCTCAGAATGTGCCCAGAGAGTGTATGTGGTAGTGGTTTGTGCTAATGGTGCCAAGTCAGAAACATCAAGCAATGACTTAGAGCTACAATTATTAACTCAGAGTTTCCAGGTTGGTGGGAAAACATGGGTACAGCTGGTCAATTCAGCAGCTACAGACAAAATATTAGAGCATCCAGACAGTGGGTACACCTTTCAACGGTGTTACCCACAGTAGCAGACATGTGTTAAGGAGTTTCATGGCGAGATGATAAATTAGAGCTGTCAGGTAGTAGATGGTGTTTAAAAGGCCCAGGTCAGCAGCTATGGAGAGGTATAGCTGTTCATGTCAGGAGAGACAGATCTTGGGTGACTTTAACATACAGTAGACAAAAAAAATATGACATTGATCAAGTAGTTGTTGACAAGGTTTAATCCTCATATTGAGAACTTATGGGATGCATTTATGAAATTTATAGAAGGGAAAAATGTCATTAGTCCTACTATCACATACATAGCTATACATTTAGAAACAGTAAGTCACAGTTAGGGTGACAAGTGTCCCCCTACGTTAGTTGTTAGTGCCAGTCGGACTAGTTTGAGAGTTTTTGTAACTGCTGATCTCCATCTCTAGAGTTTACTCCGAAAGGCTCAAGAAACTAAAAACATCGAGTGAGCAGGACTTCTACGGACAGAAATTTTATATCGAGGAGCGAGGTGAGAGGAGAATGGCCAGACTGGCTTGAGCTGAGAGATAAGCTATGGCAGGTCAGAGATATCCATTCAGTACCACTTTGATGAGCAGAAGAACATCTCAGAATGCACAACATGTCCAACCTTGGGGCGGGTGGGCTACAACAGCAGAAGACCACATTGGGTTCCACTCCTGTCAGCCAAGAAGAGAAAGCTAAGGCTGCAGTGGGCAGGGGGTCACCAAAACTAGACAGCTGAAGATGGGAAGAACGTTGGCTGATCTGATGAATGTCCAGTTCACACAGATGGTGAGGTCAGAACAGCATGAGTCCATGAGCCCAGCCTACCTTGTATCAACAGTCCATGCTAGTGGTGGTGGTGTTATGGTGTGGGCAATGTTCTTTTGGCACACTTTGGTTCTGCTCTCTTGAATGCCATGGCCTATTTGAGCAGTGTTCCTAACCGTATGTTTTCAATCTGTTGCGGACTATGGCTGGCCAGTTATCCCGGCCAATACCCCCCAGGCCACCAGGTGGAGCCCTCCCAGCAGCATGGAGGTGCCCAGAATGGCAGCAGGGAATTATGGACATTGGAGTTTTTATCCACAGACCTGCTGGATATCACAGGGGCCCCTAGAAGGCGCTGCAGGGAGGAGCAACAAGAGTTTTGCTTATAACCCAGAAGTGCGTCCTAGTCACATGGACAGAGAAAATGACGTGCTTCCGGGTTGAAGAAAAGGAGTTTTGATCTGACCCGGAAGTGCTAGGAAGTCATGTGGACTAAGGGATTGGAAGCACTTCCGGGTCATGAACTATATAAAGTACTGTGGGAGATCCCAGAATTGAGCTGAGCTGGGTGACAGGGTGACAACGCGTCTGGGAGAGTGGATGATTTATTGATTATTGTTATAGAGTATTGGTTTATGAGTATTGTGGAGAGGAGGGTGCTTTGTGCACGTATTTGTCCTAATAAAGAAAATTATTGGACTTTACCTGGCGTCTAGTCTGAGGGTTCAAGGGGACGACAGCGCCCCCAATCTGTCACACTGTTCAACTTCTAATGGTTGCTTCCAGCATGATAATGCATGACAATTATATATGACATTGATCAAGTAGTTGTTGACAAGGTTTAATCCTCAACTTGAGAACTTTTTTTAGTTATGGGATGCATTTCTGAGATTTATAGAAGGGAAAATGTCATTAGTCCCACTATCACATACATAACTATACATTTAGAGACAATAAGTCATAGTTAGGGTGACTAGTGACCCCCTATGTTAACTACATGGACAAACCACTGCCACTGTTTTCTACAAGCTCCAGAGAGCGGACTTCCTTCACAAGGGGCCTAACCCCACTGGCTCTTTAATGATACTTACCTCATCTGTAGGTAAAATGTGCATCCAGGTTTGGCCAAAGGAGGGCATGGGACTTGTTGTTTTGGCCGATGTTTACTGGTCACTCTGAACTGCCACAGCCACTGCGTCACAGAATTAAAAGGGCAGCAAGGATCTAAGCTCCAGTTATAAAGGCCGATTCCAGACTAGGGTTGTCATGTTTCAGCCAACATTTCTCCACTGGCTGGGGTTCATGGTTGTGTTTCTTGATTGCATTGTCTAATTTTATACCATTAATGTTTCTTTAATTTTTGATGTACATTTTCCTTTATGTTTATTTGTAAAGGGGAATGGCCTAGGTTATGTCCCATGTGTGTTGTGGGTGGCTCCCCAAGCGACGGAGCCACCTGCCAACCACCCCCAGGAATGGCCCTCCACACTATTTATGGGAGGCAGAGTGGTGGCTCAGAGGCAAGGGATCTGCAGTCAGAAGGTTGCTGGTTCAAATCCCATAAATGCCAGAAGTGGCTCTTCTCCATTGGGTCTTTAACCTGCAATTGCTTGGTCTTGGGTATGACGTTAACCTATGTTCAGCCATGCAAGCAGGTCCTCCAACTTCCAGGGAAACCTTTGATGTTGGTGGCAGTCCTGGCACTCCAGCCACCATAAAAAAAAAACTCACACTGCTCCAGGGCTGAGGTGTCACCCACTGCACTCGGGTCCAAAAATGATCTTGTTTCATGAACGGTACAAAGAGATCAGACTCCAGTAGAACACCTTTGGGATGTGATGGACTGGCAGGTTCACAGCAAGAATGTGCAGCTGGCCAATCTGCAGAAACCGTGTGATGCACTCGGGTCAATATGGACCAGAATCTCACACAGATGGTAGGGTCAGAACAGCATGAATCCATGAGCCCAACCTGCCTTGCACCAACAGTCCATGCCAGTGGTGGTGGTGTAATGGTGTGGGGAATGTTCCTTGGGAACACTTTGGTTCTGTTCTTTTGAATGCCATGGCCTATTTGATCATTGTTGCTGACCATATGTTTTCAACCTGCACAACTTCTAATGATTGCTTCCAGCATGATAATGCACCATGTCACAAAATGATCTTGTTTCATGAATGTTTCAATGAGATCAGACCCCAGTAAAACACCTTTGGGATATGATGGACTGGGAGGTTCACAGCATGAATGTGCAGCTGGCCGATCTGCAGAAACCGCGTGATGCACTCGGGTCGACATGAGCAGAATCTCAAGGGAAGGTTTCCAACATCTTCTGGATTCCACGCCATGAAGAACTGAAGCCGTTTCTTAAGAGAGCAAAAGCAGGCCCTACCCAGTCTAAGCATAATGGTCCTCAGAATGTGCCCAGAGAGTGTATGTGGTAGTGGTTTGTGCTAATGGTGCCAAGTCAGAAACATCAAGCAATGACTTAGAGCTACAATTATTAACTCAGAGTTTCCAGGTTGGTGGGAAAACATGGGTACAGCTGGTCAATTCAGCAGCTACAGACAAAATATTAGAGCATCCAGACAGTGGGTACACCTTTCAACGGTGTTAGAGAAAACTTTGGGGTTGGTGGCAGGACTGGCAGTCCAGCCACCACAAAACAAACCCCACACTGTTCCAGTGTGGTGCTCGGGTGTCACCTGCTGCACTCGGATCCCAATCCAGGTGGTCCGTCGTGTGGTGTGTGTGCTAACGCTCTATCAGCACATGCTGCTGTCCTCTTCCATAGTTCCTGGTGGTCCATTTCAAATGTAATAATAATAATAATAATAATAATTCTTTACATTTATATAGCACTTTTCTTATTACTCAAAGCGCTCTCCACGCAGGGAGGTACCCGGGAAGCAAACCGGGGTCCCCTAACTGCGAGGCAGCAGCGTGTTAGGCTGAGGATATAATTAACGCTACGTGATGTGTGCGTTGAGGATGCTGCTGCTGCACAAGGAGTGTACTGTCTAGACTTCAAGTAAATCTGGAGGACTCCACCAGGTGGCATTGCGAGACATCGTCACGGTGAGAAAACAACTTCCAGTTGTGTTGTGTTGTGGGTTGAAAATAAAAATTCTTTGTTGCAAAAGTGCAAAAAAAAAAAAAAGATGGTATGGGAGACCTTGAAATGTATTGTGTCATTATGACGGGGACGCTTGTATTGCCTGTGCAAGAAATGGATGAAGAAAAGCACCATGTAGAGTTTCGCATGTCAGCATTTAAGTTTGATGATTTGCTTCACCGCATCAAACCATTTATCAAACATCGAAGCATAGAGATTTATCCTGTTGGAGTAGCAGTGCAGATGTTGTCACATGCTGTCAACAGTAAAGAACGATCCTGACGTCACACACCAGATCTTGAACACGTGTGCCACACATATTTTTGCTGGTGCTGCACCTCGTGCACAAGTCGCGTTAATTTCTGACATTGTACAGCCAAAAGTTTTGCGGATGACCCAAGTGTTGGTTTTCACAAAGTTTGCTGCTTCAGTGTTTTTAGGTCTTTTTGTCAGATGTTTCTCTGGTATACTGAAGTAGAATTACAAGCATTTCATAAAGCGTCAAAAGGCTTTTATTGACAATGACATGAAGTCTATTCAAAGAGTCCATATTTGCATTGTGTTGACCCTTCTTTCTTCTTCAAGACCTCTGCAATTCGCCCTGGCAGGCTGTCAATCAACTTCTGGGCCCGCCCAGAGGGTAATTTTTGAAAGTGTTTTTTTGGAACTCCCAAACCGTGGCAAGGGCATGAACTTTGAAATCAACCCACTTTTCTTTAACGATGATCACAATTATATTTCTCAATGGTAACAGGACTCGCTCACAACATCAATTTGTATTATTAATGTTGTCTTGTTGAAATATATTGAATGAAATCTCTTTTTAAACTAAGACTTAGGATAAATCAGCGGTTCTCAAACTGGGGGGTGCACCCTCTGAGGGGGCACTGAAGCTGTACAAGGGGGTCGTCGAATAAATGAACAAGACATCAAAATTCATTTTTTACATTTGTATTTCAAATTTAAATTTGCAAGCATATAATCTCAATGAATGCATTATAACTAAAATTCAAATAAAACATGTCTAAGGCATAGATCTGATGACTAATATGTGCCAGCTTTAAAGTACACAGCCTGTCCAGGGTTGGTTTGATATTCGTGAGCTCCTTTTCTATTTGAAGTTTGTTTCAATGACGTACGGCGCTGCTGCTGCTGCTGCTTTTATAGTCGCGTATTTTCAATCCAGAAAGTTCGAGACGTATCGGTATCTGTCGCGAACATTCGGGTAACAGTAGATCAGGTGATAAAGTGGCGCGACTGCACCACATTGGCAGCGTAGCCAATATTGCCATATCGACTTAAATAATTTAGTGCATATTTGATTATTTTCATGATACAACTAACAGCGGTATAACATTTGTCAGACGAAAATACGTCTAAAATTGACTTCATCGTTGTCCTCGTTTACGAGATTTTTTAAAAATTAAAACATATTTAATTGTTTCTTTACATAAAAAGAATAATTAAATAAGAATAAATAATTTATTCTTTGTTTTTGGGAATAGAATTACTACCAAAAACCACACAAGGCATTTTAGCAGTTATTAAAGCACTTTAATAAATTGCAAATATTTCATCGAAGTTAGCCGAACACATGCAAATCTTATGGAAGTAAAAATGATCGGATACCGCGACACCGCACGAGTGTCAAACCTTTGTTAGTTGTATCAGGGGTTATTCTCATCTATCTTATATTATGCAGGGGGCGCAGAATTATTTCAGGTAGAAAAGGGGGGGCGCGAAATATGAAAGTTTGAGAACCGCTGGGATAAATCTTGCGACTTTAATGATGATGTTAGACGCTTAGTTTTAAACTTTGATTAGTTAGCCATGGGGCAGCATGGTGGCACAGTGGGTAGCGCTGCTGCCTCGCAGTAAGGACTCCTGTGTTCACTTCCCTGGTCCTCCCCGTGTCTGCGTGGGTTTCCTCCCACAGTCCAAAGACATGCAGGTTCGGTGCATTGGCGATCCTAAATTATCCCTAGTGTGTGTGTGTGTGTGCCCTGCAGTGGGCTGGCGCCCTGCCCGGGGTTTGTTTCCTGCCTTGTGCCCTGTGTTGGCTGGGATTGGCTCCCGCAGACCCCCGTGACCCTGTAGTTAGGATATAGCTGGTTGGATAATGGATGGATGGATAGTTAGCCATTTTGAGAGAACAAAAAGGGAAAAATCGTAAAAGAAAAATAAACTTAAAACAGCCTGCCTGTTTACCTAGGACATCCTGCCATTTGTAGCAGAACATTTCCGATTAGAAACTGAAATTTTATATGATATTTAACTTTAGATTGCATTCTCTGATGGCAGTCTTTTTAGCCACATATCAGCCAGGACTCTTAATGATTAACTATTTTGAGACTTTACATAATACTTAATAGCAGAGGTGGGTTTCTCGACCCTGACATTTTTCTATATGCTGATTGGTTCATTTGTTTCGTAGTCATTACATGCAAATTAACCTAACTGACTAACGGAAGTTTTCTGTTAGACTTCTTCAGTCTGCTTTTCTGCATTAACAAGAGCATGTGGGGCTCCACCTGTAGGTGTAAATAAAGGACATCCATGTTTGCAGTAATACATAACAATGGCTCAAGACTCTTCTTTGTTTGCTGAGTATTTTCTACAACAGGTGGAACTGTCTAAGTTAACTCATTTATGATATGGAATAAAAGCTTTCCAACCCAGAAGTGCTTGCCATTGCTCTGAAACACCGCCACTTCAGCTTTAACTGATGCATCCAGTTTCTTGTCATCATTCTGTGGTGGCAAGTTTCTTGGCACAGATAATGCGGACGCGTTGCAATTTCAAGTTGCTGTTCAAAGCTGTTGTCTGAAGACGTCAATGAAGTCTGCCCCGTCCCAGCATTCGTGAGCTGCAGAGTGCAGACTCCTCCCAGTCCAATGTGCCTAGTCTTAGTGGGAGCCGGGAGACTGACGACTGCTGCTGGTCTGTTGTTGACTGAATTAATGAGCAACACACCACACCGTGGGTCAAAAAACTGTGCCACTTAATTATTTTCAACTATAACTCTGTTATTTCTTGATCAATTTTTACTTTTTTACAAGCTATAAATGCGAGCTTGGCTGTTCCCGGTTTCCCGAGAATTGCAGCAGTTTCATTCCCAGGAATGCATCCATCCATCCATCCATCCATCCATTTTCTAACCCGCTGAATCCGAACACAGGGTCACGGGGGTCTGCTGGAGCCAATCCCAGCCAACACAGGGCACAAGGCAGGAACCAATCCTGGGTAGGGTGCCAACCCACCGCAGGACACACACAAACACACCCACACACCAAGCACACCCTAGGGCCAATTCAGAATCACCAATCCACCTAACCAGCATGTCTTTGGACTGTGGGAGGAAACCGGAGCGCCCGGAGAAAACCCACGCTCCCAGGAATGCAGGAATGAAAAATGTCCAGGAATCCTGGGCTACCGGTAATTGTTGTGACGATGCGGGTTCCGCTCCATGCTCCCCATCTTGCTTCTGGGAGCTCTGAACCTGACGACGTCGGTAATGTCACCGATGAGCTGGACAGTGAGGCACAACAAAGCAAGGGGATGGTGCAAAAAGTGCAAAGTGCTTTTATTTTAAAAATCAACAAAACAAAACAGTGTCCAACTAAAATGCAGTGCATCAAAGTTCCATAAATAAATAATCCAATAAAACGAGTGAACTGGTGGAGGTTAAAATCCAATAGAAAAAACTGAGGTAAAAACAATGGCTGGAAGCCGTCCTTTTAAAAACAGATTGCGGTGCCTTTCTACTGGTGACTGCCCTGCTTCTCCCATCCAGGCTATGCACCAGGGGAGCCAGCTGACCTTCTTTCTGCCTTCTCCTGCTGGTCTGTTCGCCTTTCCGATCCCTGGATCCGGTGGGCTTCACCAGACTGTGACTTGGGCTCCCCAGAGACCAGGCGCTCACACTGGGGCTTTCACTTCCCAAGTCCCGACTCCCGCCGCCTTCTCGGCCTTATGCGGCGAGCCATCCTTCTTCCAGTCACTCCTGCGCCTCACTAACGCTCAGCGGGAGCGACCACTACCAACTGCCCCCCGGGTGCCGGCCAAACACCCCACGAGGGCTCACTGTCCAGCTGCCGTTCTCCCTCTACAGAGAGCACTTTCGCTCGCTCACGCACCGGCTTTCTCCTCCCTGCTTCCTGACTTTTTCTTCTCCTGCAACCTCAGTTCGTCTTTTTCTTCCCTTCCCTTCCCTTCCCTCTAGCCGCCTCGCACTTCTATTATTTATCACGGGGACGTGGATCAGGTGTGGCAATTAGCAGCTCCCAGCATCAATTACAGATGCGGACGACTCCTCACCTGTGCACTTAACTCTTTCAGGGCTGATGTCGACTTTTGTCAAAATTCAGGAATAGAGGATGGTAATCGGCTGCAAACTGCAACAAAACTGGCCGTTACGCTTTAGTTTGACTCTCTTTGCTAGAAGTAAAGTTACATAGCTTTGTTAATTTGACCTCGATTCCCTACGCATGCCTGAGTAATTTAGAGCAAACGGCCTCTACAATGGCACCGACATCTGTTGAGAGACCAAAGTGAATGTGCATAACAAAATACTCCGCGGACGTTTTACATAATTTCGTTGAATAGGACTCTGACTTGTCGGACTTCAAGTTTGATGCAAGTGATCTGGATCACTTTCGAAAATTAAAGTAAGGTGCCAACATCGTCTAATCGGTCACCAGCTGATCGTAGTGCTGAACACTTTTGTGTAGCTGATGCTCCTACAGCAGCATTCGCTTGGGAGGACCACTGCTTATGATGACGAGTGGTACAAACCATATTGCGTCACCGGCACTGCCACCCACCTGCTGTGCGAAGAAAGCCAAGCAGCCGGCCCACCGTGCATTCCTGCTGACCATTGTGGAGCCCTCAAACAGACTTTGCCGCCAGAGATGCCAAACGTGCGCCAACAGCAGCCATGGCATGTAGCTACAGATGTTTTATGTTGATTTATGTGTGAAACCATTGCTTTGTGGGCTTTTAAGAAAACTGTACTTTTTGGAAAAAATATTCAACCCTCATAGAGTTAAGAGAGGATCGGCCACATCACGAATTTACCCGAGAACGTACTCCAGCCACACTACCACCCCCTCTCTATAAGCCGCGAGTGCGGCGACTGTTTATTTAAAAAGTGGCCTTTTTGACTCGAGCTGTGGACCCGCTAACACAAAATCCAAGCTAGTCCAGTTAAAAGTGACAGATAGAGATTTGGAGCTGCCCAGGTCAGTATATACAGATGGTAGTCCTGAAACCCAAGGCACAAATGTTACATAAAGAGTTAAAAATGCTCACGAAGTCAAGTGACAACTCATCAAGGAGATAGCAAGAGAACTTGGCTAGACCTAAAGACAGAAACGTCAGACAATGAGCCAAGTTCGTTTTCTCCAGATCTAGAGGTGTCCAGACTGGAAATGACAACAGTCAAGTAAGAGCTGCTCAGGTCACTTGTACCAGAACATCTAAATCAGTACAATCAGGCAGTGAGCAGACGGTACTACAGACGCCAAGTTCAGCAACATTACACAGGTTGTCCTGTCTGGATCTGTAACAGAGAAAACAAGCGAGTAAAGTGCATACAGCTGTTATGAAATGCTGGTGTCAAAAGATTGTGAGATAAGAAAATAACCAGGAGATGGTAATGTGAAGGGAAATCCGGGTCAAAGTAAAAAAAAAAAAAAAAAAGCTAATGATCAGGCAACCAAAACACGAGTGCAACACGAGAATCAGATGTCAAAGTCAAAAGGAGATCAAAAACCACAAGTGAGACCTGACACTGGGGCCTACTTGTTAAAGAAGCTAACTAGACTAGATGCTGAAGTTCAAGAAGTTGTATCCACCGAGGGATATCGTGAAGTGTCAGCGCTGCCGTATTTATAGCGTCACATCAGTTGACATAATCGACTGGTAATTGCGGTCACGTGATACATTCCACTCTATCGTGTAAACAAAGGAACAGAATGGAAATAAAATAAAACATTTCTAAATCACGCTGAAATGATACAACAGCTTCAAAAATAGATTCTACAGGGTGGTCCAGATTTAATTATGCAGATCCAGATCGTCTGGATGACTTTGATTTATGCGGGGACGATTCCAGGTCGGCACGAAGACGATTCTTCAGCGTCGTCAGTTTGCATATTTCTCGAGGGTCCGGGATTTTTCGGGTGATTTTCTTTGTAATAAACTTAATAAGTTATAGCGTAATGAAAATTGCGTAATTAGATCTGGACCACCCTATACAATGGTTATGAGTGTTGTAGGGAAGACCCACCCTGATTGGCCAATCAGTTTATTGTATATGAAATTTTCCATCAAATTTTGTAATTGGTTGGGTAGGGTAGATATGGACCACCCTATACAAGGTAAAAGAAAAATATAAAACCAACTACAATACACATTTAAAAAATGATGTTAATTGTTATAACAATAAAGTTATGATGGGCATGGGCATGATGGGCAAGTCACTGGGCATAAAGTGTGAGGTAAGTCAGTAAGACAATATGGTGACATTGATGTCCAAGTCATACATTTAGTAAATAACTAGCAGACCACGTGCGCTTCGCTGCGGTCGCTGTAGTTGGAATAATTATGTATCTACATGCAACTTATAGAGCTTCTTTATATACAACATAGTCTACTAAACACTAAAGTGCAGAAACAAAGTAGAAAGTAACAATAAACCGCAGCACCGCCGGGAACACCGGAACACCGCGTCTACTAAACACTAAGAAACACTAAAGGAAAAAATACAATTTAGTAAGTACTGCGTCTAGCAAACAGTAAATCAGTAAAGGAGAGAGGACTAAACACTAAGGAAAAAGAACGGCAAGAGCGCGTCAGCTGCGGAGCTCAGCTCGGAGCGAATTGAAGTGAATGGGAGGGGAGATGATCACGTGACTCCCCCATCCGCCTTAACTCTCCATCCTTCCACAAACACACAAATACAGTCTTTCGGATCCCAGCTCTCCTTTATATGTATAGATGACAGAATATCAATAGATCTACCCACATGTAAGCAATGACTGGGCGTCAGCTGGAGCTCACCAAAATATAGCAACGTAGATGTAACCCAACTCTCGAATGCCAGTCAGCGCATTAGTGTGGCTTACGATTCATTAAGAAGTCCAAGACAGCAGTAGCAGAGGGTAAGTTAGGACAATTAATAGGAAATTAAAGGACTGAAGTCAGGAAGAACTTCTTTAACCAAAGAATTGTGGGCATCTGGCACCAACTATTGACTTGTCATGGAGTTAAAGCAGAAGCCCTGAGAACTTTTCAGAAGTATCTGGATGAGATTTTGGGACTGTTTAGCTAAACAGACAGACTTGATGGAGTGAATGGTCACCTCCCATCTGTCACATTTTGTTCACATGTTCTTATGTTCTGGATCAGGGGTCGCCAACTCCAGTCCTGGCTGCAGGTTTTCATTCTGACCCTTTTCTTAATGAGTGACCTGTTTTTGCTGCTAATTAACTTCTTTTGAATTCATTTTAACTGACTTGCTCTTGAAGACTCAGACCCCTCAATTGTTTCCTTTTCCATAATTAGCAGCCAAACAGTAATGAGACAAAAAATGAACCAAAACAACTGGTGTCCATCATACAATATCTGAAAATGAAGAAAGGTGAAAGTCTCAGGAATGCTGATCTGCTCAGGTCCCCAAAACATTTTAGCACTGCTCTTAGAAAAGAGAAAATCAATAATTTTAGAAATGTATGCTAATATACAATGAGAACGGCCATGGAATTAAAGAATGGGCTTAATTTACAACAAGAATCGGCTTCTAATTAAGCAACTGGCTGGAGTGAAATTGGTTGGAGTTTGACTTAGTTGGTCTTCTGTCAGCTCACTCACTTCACATTTCATTTCTGTTTAAGGAAAGAAATGAAGCAATTCAGAGGAACAATGGAGAAATTCAGGGGAACAAATCTTTAAAAAAGCAATTAAATTAAAATGAATTCAAAAGAAGTTAATTAGCAGCACGTCCTGTGGTGGGTTGGCACCCTGCCCGGGATTGGTTCCTGCCTTGTGCCCTGTGTTGGCTGGGATTGGCTCCAGCAGACCCCCGTGACCCTGTGTTCGGATTCAGCGGGTTGGAAAATGGATGGATGGATTAATTAGCAGCACAAACAGGGCGCTAATTAATAAAATGGTTAGAATGACAACCTGCAGCCATGGAGGTCCTCCAGGACTGGAGTTGGCGACCCCTGTTCTATGGAAGCCTAAGTAGAACACTTCATATAGCTAGTTTCAGAGGTCCTGGTCGCCAGTGTCAGAAAGCGAATTTCATCCCACAAACCATCAAAACAAAGAGCTGAGTGGTGCTGATGGCTAACATATTAACTTCATACGGTTAAAGCAGTCCAAGTCATTGGTGGCAGAATGAGGGTAGAAGTGCCAAAGACAAGTCAGTAGTGGCACAGAATGAACATAGGCCAGAGAACGAGTTACAGCGATCCAGATCAGTAGCAGGCAATGGACAGATGCCCAAACTAAATACTTCTGACCGGTACCTGGGGTCACACAAGCCAGGAATTGGGAGAAACAGCTGGTAGTTGTGAATGTGATAGCAGACAGCAAATTACTGTAGAGATCCCAAAGTCAGCGTGATCACACAGCAACATGTTAACAGTGATTCGGTGGCACTGATGTTCAAGTCAGCCATTTCAGAGTGAGTTTGAAATTCAGCATTATGAGTTATAAAGTTAGAGCTAGTTGAGTTTGAGGTGGGGTTTGATGGTATTGATCTCCAGAGCAGCAACTTCAGATAGATAGATCTGTCCAAAGTCATTAATTACAGAACTTGGGTAGACCTGTCCTGTCACATCACAATCCTATCATCCATCAACTGCCAAATCTCCTAAGTCCAGTTCCGGGTCACAGGCCTATATGGGCAGGGTCAGGCACAAGGCAGGAAGTATCAGGAACAGGGCCACCAGTCCATCCCTGGACACAATTTAGATTCATGTTTAAGTTGTAGGAGGAAAATCAAAGTAGCTTTGAAACACAGGATTTGGCCAGTCCACGATTCAAACTTTTCTATATTTTCTTAAACCTTTTTTTGTAATACTCTGTATCCTACTGTAATTTTTTCTGAGTCACAGAATCCATTTCTATCATTTTTTCTTTTATAGGTAGGATTCTGCTGCGGTGGGTTGGCCCCCTGCCTGGGATTGGTTCCTGCCTTGTGCCCTGCGTTGGCTGGGATTGGCTCCAGCAGGCCCCCGTGACCCTGTGTTCGGATTCAGCGGGTTGGAAAATTGATGGATGGAGGATTCTGTTTTATGATGTTGTAAATATTTTACATCTTTTAGTTTCTGGCAACAGACTTTAGTTTTTGGGTAACATTTTGGGTTTAATAAAAGATCAGATGGATCTCTGGTTAATGACTTATTTTTGAATAGTTTTCTCCACGTTTCGTACTCCTGGTCTACTCCAGTACTCTTTTTTTGTACCTTACCATGAGTTTGGCAGAACAAAAGGACATTGGAGCTGTGAGGTAAATGTACTAGCCACTGCAGGCATGTCACTAGTTAGGTAGAATTACAACTTTCCAGGTCTGAAATGGCAGAGGCCAAGACAGAGATTCCTAAAAACCTCCGTATGGTGAGTCAATGCAGAAGAACTTGGAATGACTTATCCAAATAAACAGCTTCAGTCACTTTGGAGTGGCCGAGGCGATTGTCTGAGTCAGCAACATGAGGCTCTTAGTGATGTCTTAGTGATGGAAGTTGGGTAAATATGCCCAAATCACTAATTCATGGCTGGAATTACAAGTGTCCACAACACCAATACCAGGCAGTATTTGATAGTCACTCACTTACAAACTGCTAAAGTAAGTTTCTCAGATTAACAATACCAGACAACTGAAGCTGGCGATGTGAGAAGTTGCATATGCTGGTATAGATATCCAGGCCAACACGTTGAGTTACAGCTGATAAATTAGCCCAGGACAGGTCAGACAAGGCCCATTATACTGGAGTTCTGAGCTTCAGTAATATGAAGATGTCCAGGTCGGTAATGGACAGACTTTGGAAAACTCATCCAAACCAAGTCAAAAGCGACAGGAGTCATTGCTTGTCAGATAAAAAAAGAATTTGGAGTGCGCTCCCCTTGTCATTCTCGTATACTAAGATGGAGGAAAACGTCATCAGAATCATTTCCAGTTGTGCAATAATTCTCAAATACCACATCTCTTTGCTTCTCATTATAAATTATTGATAAAATCGATACACAATCATTTATCTCGATTTATAATCAAACTGTATGATATTTTCACACTTAAGGAGGTCAAAAGCGGTGGTGGAATTTGTTCGTGATTACATAAGCATTACCTCGATTACGTGCAAAGTAAAAAGAGTTATAGTCACATAAAAACATAGAAACAGTGTTAGTATTATACTGTATAATATTTATTGCAATAAATGCTATAGGTAGCAGCATTTAATTATGGTAATGATAGCAGAAATAAAAATAAATAAATAAAATAATAAAATTAAATGTATTACCAGGAACATGACGGGGATGTAGCAGCATATTGTTCCCACTACACCTTTATATTTACGTGTTTAATGTTTACACGTTATTGTTAAACTGATGATGTATAAATTAAAAAAAAAATGAATAACAGTTATTGAAAGAATATGCGTTATATTGAATTCCGTTTTTTTGATATTGTATACACATTTATATTTCCACAATACAAAAAACTTGGATGGTTGTTTAAATAAAATACTACTTCCGGTTGAGTAATTTTTCTCAAATTTCATATCTGTTTGCTGTTTATCATTATAAATATCTATACAAAATTTGAATCATCTATCTGTAATTATAACCATAGTTTCACAAAAGTATTCAGTTAAAGTACCACTTCCAAAAAATGTTATGGTTGTTTAAATAAATTACTACTTCCGGTTGAGTAATTTTTCTCAAATTTCATATCTGTTTGCTTTTTGACATTATAAATATCCATCTATCTGTAATTATCACCATAGTTTACTTAAAAATTCTCAGAAGTATTCAGATAAAGTACCACTTCCAGTTGTGCGATTTTTCTCAAATTTCACATCAACTTATTTTTCGTCATTTCTAATATCCACACAAAATTTGAATCATATATCTTTATTTATAGCCATAGATTACTTGAAAAAATCTGAAATGTGTTCAGGTAAAGTACCGCTTCTGGTCGCCGGAAGTGTCCCAAAAGTTGATAGGATTCCATATTTTGATTTCAATAAGGTGTACAAAATCCTAATGACCGAGGTCAAAGCGTTTTCGCATTATCGTGTTTACACACAGGCAGATATAATTTAAAAAATGGTATTTTCGGACTCGGGAGGGCCTAAAACATCAAGATTTCTCAAAATCTCGAGGTCAAATTTTTTTCACGATTCCTAAACTTTCCCTATACTGTGTAAACGAGAAAGTAAATAAATAGGAATACATAAACCAGCAACATCAAACAATAAGCCCTGGATGCTTTATCCATTTTTGAAAGGCTTTGGGTAGACTCATCCAAGACAACAATTTCAGGCAGTGACTTGGAGGTCTCTCATCGAGGAGTGGCTGAAGAAGGTACAGATGCCAAGTCAGAAACTTCAGACAGTGGAGAGCTCTCCTAACTGACAGTGATGGAAGTGGAGTAGATCTGCAGACATACACGGCCAAATGATCAGTGTCAGACACAATGTGAGAGCCAATAATGCCAGATGGTACATCTAAGCTGTTAGAGTCAGTGGTCCCACTTGGTGGCACTGATGTCAAAAAATGTAGCTTTGATGAATTAGATCTGGTCAAGTCAGTAATTTAAGAAATTTGTTAAATCAACAAAAACCTACAATTGACCCTGCCTAAGAGAGTGGTGGTACTACACTGTGGCATCAATGACCCAGTCACATTGTAGCGCTGCCACATAAATATAATGTGTTTTCTGCTGTGGGGATGATTCTTACATCCAGAGATTGACAGCGGTGCCTCAGAGGTGGAACTTCCGGTTTTACTGTTTTCTTTCGGGGAGTCATTTGCATAAAGCGCGCAGTTTTAAAGAGAGAAAAGGAAAGAGGAGGAAAAAGGGAAAAAGGAGAATCGGAGGGTAAAAAAAAGCAGATCAGCTACTGCACGGGCCATGTAAGAAGTCCAGGAGCTCCTACAGTCCTGTCAGAAGGTGGAAGTGAACGTTCCGCTAATTCCTACGGACTTGGGTGAGCTATTTTCAAAGGACTTACAGTATTATGTCATGGCGTAAGACTGACTGTATGTCTTTCATGACGAAGAGGTGATTACAGCTAGGAGTCCTCAATTGTCAGAACTTCTCGTTTTGCCAGCCGGCATCAGCGGGGCAGAATTGTGGACAACTGTGAATTTATTTACCTTATCTGGATGGGGAATTGGGGAAGGAATATTGTTATTGTGAATATATATGTATATATTTGTGGAGCTACAATATAAGGGTTATTTAGGGTCGCGGGAGGTGGTGCATCTGTAAGGGATTGTATTCTTTTTTCATTTTATGTAATATACTTGTTATTGGATGATAGATATTGACTATTGGTTTTTGTGGACTATAATGTATCGGCATTAAGGGACTGAACCGGGTAGAATAAAGGGTATACGGGAAATTGTTTGGGGTGTGATATTGGAAACATAAGAAACATAATCTTGACCCCTCAGCTCTTGAAAATTTTAGACCCATCTCTAACTTGCCCTTCTTAAGTAAAGTTCTAGAGAAGGCAGTCATTATGCAGTTAAATGACCACCTAAATAAACATGCTATTCTTGATAAATTTCAGTCAGGTTTTAGAACAAATCACAGCACAGAAACGGCACTCGTTAAAGTAATAAATGACTTGCGGGTAAATGCAGACAGAGGCCATTTATCTGTTCTCATCCTCTTAGATCTGAGTGCTGCATTTGACACCATTGATCACAACATTCTTAGAAATCGCCTTAGTCAATGGGTGGGCCTCTCTGGCAGTGTCTTAAATTGGTTTGAATCCTACCTGACAGGGAGAAAATATTTTGTTAGTTGTGGGAATTACAACTCGAAGACACATGATATCCAATATGGTGTTCCACAAGGCTCTATCCTGGGTCCGCTGTTATTCTCAATCTACATGCTTCCGTTAGGTCAGATTATCTCAGGGCACAACGTGAGCTACCACAGCTATGCTGATGACACACAGCTGTACTTATCAATAGCACCTGATGACCCTGATTCTATTGATTCACTAACACAATGTCTGACTTGTATCTCAGAATGGATGAATAGTAATTTTCTCAAGTTAAATAAAGAAAACTGAAATTTTAGTGATCAGCAATAATGGATACAATGAAGCTATTAGAAATAAACTGGATACATTAGGATTAAAAGTCAAGACGGAGGTAAAAAGCTTAGGGGTGATTGTTGACTGTAATCTGAATTTTAAATCACATATTAATCAGATCATTAGGACAGCATTTTTTCACTTAAGAAACATAAGTAAAGTTAGACCTCTTTATCACTGAAAGATGCTGAGAAATTAGTTCACGCGTTTGTTTTCAGTCGACTAGATTACTGTAACGCACTCCTCTCAGGACTACCCAAAAAAGATATAAATCGTTTGCAACTAGTGCAGAATGCAGCTGCTAGAATCCTAACTAGGAAAAGAAAATCCGAACACATTTCTCCAGTTTTGATGTCACTACACTGGTTACCTGTGTCATTCAGAATTGACTTTAAAATTCTGCTTATGGTTTATAAAGCCTTGAATAATCTGCCCCATCTTATATATCGGAATGTCTGACACCTTATATTCCAAATCGTAACCTCAGATCCTCAAATGAGTGTCTCCTTAGAATTCCAAGAACAAAACTTAAAAGAAGTGGTGAGGCGGCCTTCTGCTGTTATGCACCTAAAATCTGGAATAGCCTGCCAATAGGAATTTGCCAGGCTGATACAGTAGAGCACTTTAAAACACTGCTGAAAACACATTACTTTAACATGGCCTTTTTATAACTTCATTTTAATCGTAATTTAACTTAATCCTGATACTCTATATGTTCAATTCATCATAATAACTATTCATGGTGGCTCTAAAATCCGTACTGACCCCTACTCTCTTTTCTGTTTCTTTTTCCGGTTTCTTTGTGGTGGTGGCCTGCGCCACCTCCACCTACTCAAAGCTTCATGATGCTCCAACAATGATGGACGGATTAAAAGGAAGAAGTCTACGTGACCATCATCATCATCAAGCCCTTCCGTGAGAACCCTAAATCCAAAGAGGACTGTTTCATTTATGTTAGGTAGAATGCCCAGAGGGGACTGGGCGGTCTCATGGTCTGGAATCCCTACAGATTTTATTTTTTCTCCAGCCGTCTGGAGTTTTTTTGTTTTTTCTGTCCCCCCTGGCCATTGAACCTTACTCTTATTCGATGTTAATGTTGATTTATTTTTTTATAATTATGTCTTTCATTTTTCTATTCTTTAATATGTAAAGCACTTTGAGCTACTGTTTGTATGAAAATGTGCTATATAAATAAATGTTGTTGTTGTTGTTGTTATCATCTGCCGTTACCTTGGACAGATTAGTGGTAGCAATCGGCTCGTGTTAGCACGCGGGACAAATTGTTACAACATTTCAGATAATGAACAGATGTCCAAGTCAGAAATCTCAGCCTGTAGATTAGTGCTCCCAAAGTCAGTAGTGGTAGAATTTGGATGAAACCAACACAGGTTCAGAGTTGGAGAAGCCTGTTTTAACAAGACCACATTGTAAGTCATAGATGATTGAGTACGCCATGGAATTTGATGGCACTGATGGCCAGAGTTGAAATTGCAGTTTTGTAGATAAAGCTGTCTTAGTCGAGATTGGTATATCTGGAGGAGACCATGAAATTAGAGCTGATCATGTCAGAAATACCACCTGGTAAATGTGAATTGTTCAAGTCAGCCATGGCAGTAGGTGGATAAACCTAAATATTTTAGTGATATCAAGTAGGGAGATGGCCGTTCACAAGTCAGAAGTGGTAGATCGGTCAACAACTTCACATGAACCTGCTGCCATCAATAATGAAGAAAGTAAAGTAAATCTATGCAGGTAATTACTGATGGGTAAGAGATAGAAGTGGTCAGTGCCAAGGAGTGTCCTCGAGTTGAGCCAGCTTTGCCAGGTGTACATCAGTGATGGCAGGTGTAGGTAAGTCCAACATACCATATGTCCAAATCACATCAAGTAATTAGTGGAAAATGTTGGTCTTGATGCTCAGGACAGTAACCAAGACAGACTGAATAGTCCAAGGCAGTGTCATGATGTTTGGTAGGCATGTCCAGGTCAAGTGACTGTTGACATGGAATTAAAACTTGCCAGGTATGACAGACAGTTTGCTGGTTGTGTCCACTCTGACAGAACTGGGGAGGTCTTTCCAATTGAAAGAAAGCGAATATTGTGTTGAAGCTGCCTAAGTCTGAACTGGGAGATGGTGGTCCAAATACCCAAATCAACGTCTCGTGAGTTTTGCCTGTAGACATTGCTGGAGGTGCAAATTTGTCTAACATGTACAGAGTGCACATTAGAAATGGCCAAATTATCAATGCCAGGCAACGTGTAAGGATCAATTAAGTCAGCAAAGTGAGGAGTTTATCTAAAGCAACATGTGGAGAATCGATGTGTAAGTTACATGTTTCAATCAAGTAGGGATGGCCAAGTCAGCAGGCCCACCTAAATGTAAAATACCAGATGGTCTAAATGTGAAGTGGCTGAGGGTGACACAGATGCTCAAATCAGAAACTCCATATAGTGAATTAAAGATGTGCACTTTGGCAACATCAGATGCTGTCATAACGTTTTTGGAGTCAATGATAAGTGAACTCGGGCAGACCAATGGCACCAGCAGTGCATTTAGACATACAGTACCACGTTAGCAGTGCCAGATGGTATGTCGAAGCTGGTGGAGTCAGTAGTGACACTGATACCCAAGACAGCAACCTGAACTTGAGGAGATCTGCTCAGGCCAAGACTTAAAAAAATGAGTTTTCCGGATTGGAAATACCAGATAGTAGCAAAATTTGGGTTGATCCATCCAAACTAATAATACTAGGCAGTGATCTTAAACTGGATGAATTGAAGGAGGCAGATAAGTCCAGAATTCAGGAATTTGCATGTCAGTAATGGAGCTAACAGAGGAGACCTCTCTAAGTAAGTAATGCAGCGAGTTGGAGCTACCAAAATGAGAAGTGGCTGATGATGGCGCATTTGCCTAAGGCAGCATCTTCAGACAATGAGTTACAGCTGCCTAAATTAGCAATATCAGCTTACAAATTACATAACAAGACACAGCATTCTCAAACCGGCTTAATCAGATTTAGGGCTGGGACGGGCCAGAGCCTATCCCGAGAGCATCAGACACAATGCAGGAACCGACACTGGAGGGGACACCAACCCACCACAGGGCCCACTTATGTACACATCCACATTCATGCCAATTTATAATCAAATATTAACTTGTGAGGGCAAACATCAGACAGGATGTATATCTGTAACAGTAAAATATGGAAAAGTCTGACCTGGTATTAACAGGGTATGACAGGTTTGGGGTACCACAGGTAACCCTATTTAATGGCCAGTGTTGAAATGAATCAAGAAAATAGAAAAAGAAAATCAGGTGATTGTCACTAGGGATGTTTTGGCTCTTCACAACCATGTAAAGGACACTTCCTTCTTGGAGGAGATCCTTGTTGGTCGGAGGTCCTATTGACGTGACATTGGACTTCCTGTGGTGGTGAGATTTATACTGAAGGAAGCGGAAGAGGCGGGGCTAATGAGTTGAGGGAAGAAGGGACAAATGGAAATTGCGTTAATTCAATGGCACCTCACCTTCAAGGAGGGCCCCACCCCACCACCACTCCCCTGTCCTTTGTACGAATATCTAACTCTTCTCAATCCAAACTCCAAAGGTAATGTGTCCTCCTTAAAAGTTAGAGTGAGAAGATATTTGTACACTATTAAAATGGGCTTAATGACATAATGGTAAGTCACCTGTTTCAATCGCCTCATGCATTTAGAAACCTCTGTTGACCGTTCATGCCTTACATCCCTCTTTCTCTGTGCTTCTTGTTGCTTTACTTCATCAGACATTCCAGCCCTGTCATGGACGCCAGATGACATGACGCCTGGACAACCAGACGTGTACTGCACTATCTTACACCTGACACTTGCCTTTGCTCATTGGACATTCTTGCCCTCTTGTGGACGCTGGATGACATTACTCCCAGGAAGGGTACAGAGGCCAGATGGACAGATGTCTTATCATTTCATATATATTGTGGCCAGGTGTGGGAATGCCAGCTCAGGATTGCAGCAAAAAAACTTTTGAATGCCAACTGAGTTGTCCCTCTTATTGAGAATCAATAAAAAAATTTCCAAAATAATGCTCGTTGGCATGTGTCCCTTCGACTGGGAATTTAAAGTAATGCAAGGATGTAGTCGCTCTAGCAGAGCTCTGTCTGGCAGGTTGCTCTGGACAGTAGTGATGCCTCCTTCCGGGATGCACACGGTTTTATGGGCATTGGACAGGAAGGGGAGGAGTTAAATGCCTTACCAGGCGACTTCTCAGCTCTCTGGCTTAAGAAGGAGATGACAGGGTTAAGCAGCTGCACCCCCTCTCGTCTCGGTGGTTAATTGAATAAATCAACTGAGGCTGCAAGGAGATCCTCTGATGCACATGCCTGACTATATATATACTAGATGTGTTGAAATCCAATTAACCAATGTGGACTCATGTTTGCTGTGCACCATATTTTGGAATGCACTTTGTAAAGCATGTAGTAATACAATACATTGCATTTTCATTCCAACAGATGGCACATCACAAACATTTATAGTAATAAAATGCATTACTACAAATGTTTGTGGTGTTCCACCTGTTGGAATGACAAATGCAATGTATTTTAGTATTTCAAATGTTTGTGATGTGCCATCTGTTGGAATGATAGAAAAATAGCAACTGGATGGAAAGGCAGATGCTCAGCCACTTACACTTTTATTAAAAGGGGCAGAGACTAGATCAGAGAATGGGGGTCTCTTTGTAGTTTTAATTGGGATGATATGTTACCTTAGATTGGAGAGTGTGGGGTTTCCAAGAAAGAAGATATTCATAAATAAGATGGGACAGCAGGGGTAGGGGACTCTTGAAGGTCCAAGCGAGATTGACATTGCCTAAATTGGAAACAAACTACTCTCTGTTTATCATTGGCTTCTTGATTCTCCTCCTCCTAATGTGTTGCAACTCGTACCCGATGTCTTAATCGGGTTGGGTTTCCCCATTCGAGGCTCAATAGTTATTTTATTTATATATTAGATTAGAACAGGAGGCGGGTCCCCCCCTCTAGGTTACGATCAGGAAGATATTCATACAGTACGAAGTGCTCTCTGATCTGATGTACGCATATCGTTTTGATCAAAACTACAAGGGGAGACCCTGTTCTGTGACCTAATGTGCAAATAACATGACAATCAAACCCCCAGCCACCGCCCCCCACAAATCTGCAGCGCATTGGGAGGAGAGCCAAGAAGCCAATACAGAGCTACAGAGAGGAGCGCCACTTATTTCTTTCCATTTCAGGCACTGCCTCTAACAATTTTAGTCAGACCCAAAACCGTGCAAAACTCCTGGCACTCTCGTGCTTGGCAGGAAGAATGAACACTTTCACTATAACTTCACGTTCAATTAGAACTATAATTTTGAGGCAAGGTAGTCATTTCAAACATAGAAGACATGTTTTCAGGTAAGGGAGATAGAAGTTTCGGTGTAAGTTTTTTTTTTTTTTGTTCTTTATTTCGCCTTATACAATTTCTTGTATTAGAAATTTGTTCATTTTCACATACCCCTTGGGGTCAGAGTGCAGGGTCAGCCATTGTACAGCACACCCTGGAGCAGGTGCAGGTTAAGGGTTTTGCTGAAGGGCCCAGCAGAGTAGGATCCCCTTTGGCAGTAATTTGGCAGGAAACCTTCTGCGCAGATCCTTAGCCTCACAGCCCTGAGTTGTAAAACTCACTAAACGTGTTGCATGTCCAAGTAAGAATTTTAATGTAGTGTGTGCACCGGGCAATAATAGCAGATCGAACCTATGATGGGATAAATAAAAAACAAATAGAAATACCCTGTAACAGGAGAACTTGAATAAACCTGTCCATCTGCAATTAGTAATGTCATGAAGCTTGAACATGTCAGGCCAGGAATGCCAGAGGGTGAGACAGAGCTACCTACACCTCTGAGAAAAGACCTAAATTGGGTAAGTCACTTGTGAAAGAACTGGTTAGGTCCTTTCCGAAAGTGTTTTCCCAATGCAGGAACTTTGTTTTCAGGAACCACTGAGTTCCTGTATGACGTACTTGGAAGGAAACTAACTAGGAAAAGAAAATCCGAGCACATTTCTCCAGTTTTGATGTCACTACACTGGTTACCTGTGTTATTCAGGATTGACTTTAAAATTCTGCTTATGGTTTATAAAGCCTTAAATAATCTCGCCCCATCTTATATATCGGAGTGTCTGACACCTTATATTCCAAATCATAACCTCAGATCCTCAAATGAGTGTCTCCTTAGAATTCCAAGAGCGAAACTTAAAAGAAGTGGTGAGGCGGGCGGCCTTCTGCTGTTATGCACCTAAAATCTGGAATAGCCTGCCAATAGGAATTCACCAGGCTGATACAGTAGAGCACTTTAAAACACTGCTGAAAACACATTACTGTAACATGGCCTTTCTATAACTTAACTTTAACTTAATCCTGATACTCGGTATGTTCAATTCTTCATAATAACTATTCATGGTGGCTCTAAAATCCGTACTGACCCCTACTCTCTTTTCTGTTTCTTTTTCCGGTTTCTTTGTGGTGGCGGCCTGTGCCACCACCACCTACTCAAAGCATCATGATGCTCCAACAATGATGGACTAAAAGCCAGAAGTCTACATGACCATCATCATCAAGTCCTTCCGTGAGAACCCTAAATCCAAAGAGGACTGTTTCATTTATGTTAGGTAGAATGCTCAGAGGGGACTGGGTGGTCTAATGGTCTGGAATCCCTACAGATTTTATTTTTTTCTCCAGCCGTCTGGAGTTTTTTTTGTGTGTTTTCTGTCCACCCTGGCCATTGGACCTTACTCTTATTCTATGTTAATTAATGTTGACTTATTTTGTTTTCTTACTGTGTGTTTTATTTTTCTATTCTTCATTATGTAAAGCACTTTGAGCTACTGTTTGTATGAAAATGTGCTATATAAATAAATGTTGTTGTTGTTGTTGTTGTACTGTGAACGCTGGGCTACTTGTGGTTCCTGGCCACTTTGTGTGCTGCGCTCCTATCACACAGAAACTGTGACCTTTATGTAAAATATGTAAAGTGCAAAGAAGTGTGATGCGGTGCATAGTGAGCTCTCGAGGGAGACTATTGCTTTGTATGGTAGTGTTTTGGTGTGATGCGCCTAGGAAGAGCCAATGTGGTTCACAATGTGGTGCGATCAGGAGTTCATGGAAACAGCTCTACCTTATTGCTTGAAACCAATTACGACTTCATGGAGGAGATTAATATTATTTCTTTGATGCAGTGCGTGATGTGGTGCACGAGGGAAACGGCTAAGAAGAGTGATGTGGTGCACAGTGTGGCACGATCAGCTGCTCATGGGGGACACCCCTAACTTATTGCTTCAAACCAATACGACTTCATGGAGTAGATTAAAATTATTTCTTTAACACAGTGCATGGTGTGGTGCACCAGGGAGAAGGCAATGAAGAGTGATGTGGTGCACAATGTGGTGCACAATGTGATGCAATCATTAGTTCATGGAAACAGCCTTACCTTATTGCTTCAAACCAATTGCGACTTCATGGTGGAGATTAAAATTATTTCTTCAACACAGTTCATGGTGTGGTGTACCAGAGAGACAGCTATGAAGAGTGATGTGGTGCACAATGTGGTGCGATCATTAGTTCATGGAGGACAGCTCTACCTTATTGCTTCAAACCAATTGCAACTTCATGGAGCAGATTAATATTATTTCTTTGATGCAGTGCATGATGTGGTGCACGAGGGAGAAGGCAATGAAGAGTGATGTGGTGCATAGTGCGGCACGATCAGCAGTTCATGGGGGACACCCTTACCTTATTGTTTCAAACCAGTTGCAACTTCCTGGAGTGGATTAAAATTATTTCTTCGACGCAGTGCATGGTGTGGTGCACCAGGAAGACGGCTATGAAGAGTGATATGGTGCACAATGCGGTGCAATCAGGAGTTCATGGGGGACAACCTACCTTATTGCTTCAAACCAATTGCGACTTCAAGAAGGAGATTAATATTATTGCTTCAATGTGGTGCATGGTGCAGCACACCATGGAGGCGACTATGAAGTATAATGTGGTAGAATGGCAGCACCCCTCTTCAAAGGCCAAACTACTAACACAGTTATAAGATGGTGCCAGTGCTTGTGGTCAATCAATTTAGCACAATTCATCCCCCCAAGCACCACCAATGATAATTTCTGGTTGAAAGAAAAGTACACACCTTGGAGTAGGAGCTAAAAAAAAAATTACCAGCAGTTACCTACCAGAAACTACAAATGGCCCAAGTTCCTGTGGTGGGAATGCTACAGAAGTTCCTGAATTTCTAAAACGTCTCTGGTTCCTGAAAAACGTTCCTGTGGTGGGGAATGTGCGTTGTTAACTAGACCAAATAGGAAGTTAGGTATCTCAAAAGGAGAATCGGGTGGATTGTGGTACAGCTGTAAAAAAGGCAACATCTTTAAACAGTTAGAGGTGTCCTCATCAGTAGTGATGGAAATTAGGTAAGCGATGGTTAGTAAGGATTGCTAATGGCCAAGTCACCAGTGCCAGACAGCACGTTAGAGCTGACCCCAGGCAGGAATTACCAGATACTAAGTCAGAGCTGAATGAGTTGGTGCAGCACATGATGGCAAGGATGCCCAAGCTTCAGACTGTGAGTTAAAGCTGACCGAGGCAGTACTGCAAAGGGTAACTCAATCATGGCAGGCACCAAGGTAACGCTGTCCAAACAGGCACACTAGACAGTGAGTTATACGGGTCCGCCAGCAAAAGTGAATGCAAAGTCACCCGCGTGAGGACCGCCAGACAGCAGGTATAAGCTGCTGTCATCAGGACGGCACAGTGCAGAAGCCGACAAAGTGTCTGTTTGAACAGCACCTCTGGAATGCAGGAAATGTGCGAAGAAGAGACGAGGGGTGAGAAGCAGGGCAGGGGCTGGGCAGAAGAGGGGGGCTAGAGCCAGGTAGACAGCAGCTCAGAGTTTGGCGGTTTGCTCAGCAGGAAGCAGACAGCAGCCATTCTGTCGGTCATCGAGGTGAGAAAATGAAAATATCCCGCACCTGCCCCAAAGCTAACCACATCCTGATACCAGGCAGGAAAGGGAGAGGGAAAAAGAAAAGAAAAAAAAGGAGCAGTGTGGGAAATTTTTCTAAATTCTAACGATATGGGCTGCGGTTTAATTCTCCAACGTCATTAAGTCGGGAGAGGGGAACTCAGCGCGTCACGATGGCCTCTGTCCGAGTCTCTCCCTGGGGACTGCATTTCATGAAGGCCTGGAGGAAATTATTATTAAGGTACAAAGAAAAAGTTACTGCATCAGACATAAAATAAGAATGTAGCTTTATTCCAAACTGCACACTGAGTATGGTGCCCACTAGCCGGATCTGAACTGCTGGGTTGCTGGGAGTTTGATTTTTACTTGTAAAACATTTAAAATTTGCACCAAATAAATTATTCAATCTTTATTTTATATAGGGTCTTGCAATACAACATTTTTTTTTTGCTGTGGCAAGGCTGAGTCACCAGCATACCAGCTGGACCAGTAGAGAGGTACACTGGAGCACATCATCAGATGCTGCTCAAACGTCCTTGGAAAAACGGTGGTGCCACAACAAGGTCCATCATCCAGAGCCTGAACTATGCAGTAGATTGAGGGGGCATTCCATCATCTTGTGAGAGCAGGGGGGAGGCCACAACCTCAGCCGAGGTGCCCTACAGACCTTCTGGGAGAGGCTTGAGCGTGGCAGCTTCAGACAGACCAAGGAAGGCAGCTCAGATCTTTGTGGTGACCAGTCATTGTGTCAGAAACATCAAAGAAGGTGGTTATACTGGAGTCGACCGTCCCTAGAGTAGATCAATGAGTGGAGAAAAGTCAAATATGTAGACTTGGTCCCCGAGTGCCAAAAACAAGGTTAAAGAGCGGCGTGCACACCTGTAAAAGTTGACGGTAGGGAGTTCACAGCCCATTCTCTCTCTGGAGGGCTTTAGGCCAGCTGGGCATCACAGGTGTTGCACCAAGGAAAGCTATCAGGAACATCACAGGAGGGCTAAGCCATGGCATGTGAATGTTTCTTGGACACAAGCTGAAGCCTGATCAGCCTTTGCTGGCTCACCGGGGTAAGGATGTCTGTAGTTGAAAGATCTCAAACATCTGCTGTCCCCCCAGGTTGTATCACTGATGATGTGTTTAAGCAGGGCCAGCTCTACCATATAGACTGACTAGGAGGTTGCCTAGAGTGGCAAAGTTTGGGTGGGTGGCATTTGGTCAACTATAATAGACATTAGTGGTGACAGAGCCATAGTCCATCCATCCATTATCAACCCGCTATATCCTAATTATAGGGTCACGGGGGTCTGCTGGAGCTAATCCCAGCCTACACAGGGCACAAGGCAGGAAACCCTGGGCAGGGCGCCAGTCCATCGCAGCAGAGCCATAGTGGTGGGAGATATTTGTCATCCAGCCATTGATTTTCCTTGCAGCAGCCTCCCCTCCTGACGCCCCACTGCTCGTCAATCTTACATCCATGTGTGACTTGAACAATTCTCCAAGGGAGACCACCCTCCCCACTTGTCGAATCCACATTCATGTAAGACTTGTGTGAATCTTCAATGGGGGTGCTGGGGGGCACAGGGTGGCACACAGGGGGGCACACAGGGTCACCCCTCCACACAACTCTACCACTCTTCAGTCTCAATAATATTATTGGGAATTGCCTTCAACAATCCATGGTTTGGGTGTGACATTTTCACTTTTTCCTAGTGCCCACGTGCATCTAAGGATGTGTATAAGAATCGACTTCAGGAGGGGAGTCCATCTGCAGACCACCGAAGCTGAACCCTGCCCTGCTGATCAGCCAGCTGGACTGCACGATTATGGCGCTTTGGGAATGGTCTGGCTACACTGCAGAGCCATATGTATGACAGTCTACTACACAACATGCCCACTATAAGACACACCTACTCAATAGTCATTATTATTCATGAGTCAGGTAGCCCTCCCACAACCCTTATCGTAACTATAGCACCAGGTACTCTTAAAATGGGCGTGTTACAAAACATGCAAATGATTGGGCGTGTCTTCTTACATCCCTGACGTATAATGCAAAGGCCACTAAACACCATCCAATGTGTGCTTTTTGATTTTTTCCTCAATGGAGTGGAGCTCTGGAGGTCTGCAGCTATCCTCTGTTAGGACTTCAGAGGTCCTCCAGTCTGTGGTCATTGGATCTGACGGCAAAAGAGGGAAAGGAATAAGAAACAGCGCCTACCCTTGTACTGGGGTGGAATTACAGTCATTACAGAAGCCCTCAAGATTCCTCCTCTGCATCCATGTCAGAAAATGTAAAGAGAAATTACTATACAGGTATAGATCAACACAATTCCAACCAGCCAGCCAGCCAGCCATTGGTCCATTTTTAAACTTGCTTAATCCTAGCACTGAGCCTCAAGGTAGGAACCTGCTGTGGGCAGAGTGCTAAACCATCACTCACACCCAAAACTCCATTCACGTGTGCACTTCTGTGAGACATGGAAGAACACAAAAAGAGAGAGCACCCCACACGAACACTGGGAGAACATGCAGAGAGTGAGTGGGCTGAGATGTGAATGTTTCAAAGCTCAGTGATTTTAGCTTCTGTCATCCTGGTGTCACCCATCTCACTTGAGTTTTGGTGTCTCTAAAAGCTGAAGGTTATCACTGCTGCTTCACATCTCTACAACCCCAGGTTCACATCCCAGCCGAGGCCCAGACTCTAAGGGTCTCGGTGGGTTTCACGCCTCCCAGACGTGTGTACTTTAGCTTGACTGGCAACTCCAAACTGAGCGAGTGAAGGTGTCTGTTAGTACCACCCATGATGGACTGACATCTTCCCCCAGGGGATGGTTCCTGTGTTCCTGCCATGGAGGCGTCTGGCTCTCCATGGCCTTGTCTGAATGAATGAATGAGTGAGTGAGTGAGGATATAGGAATGACTTGGAGAGCTTTACCCCCTGTAAAGCTGTATTGGTGCCCCCCACTGCTCTGCCATACCAACACGCCTACTATGCCTTCTCTCCAGCTTTCAGGTGTCAGCCAGAACCGCAGCGTACTGAGGGTTAAGCTCTGGCTCTGCCAGCTACCACATCAAAGGTATGTTTGAAGTAGCAGCTGTGAAGGGTGTGTGACTTAGTGTGGCTTCGCCTCTGCCACAATTACTCAAATCCCCTCACCACCACCAACCCCCCCCCTACAAACTCTCCAGCCGCTTTTGCCCCACCACACGCGCTCCTATCCCGAGGTGCCCACCCCCCTGTTCATCCATACTTTGAACCCCTGTTTGCCGCCTGCTTCTCTTTTTTGCTAATGTCACCCTCCCACCCCTTCCCCCCATCACATTCCTACTTTCTTCTGCTTGACCTCTCACACTCCGTCTCTTTTTTCTTTCCCCTGACGCCTGCTCCTGTTTTATTTGTTGACCTCCAGAAGTCTTACGTTTTGTTTGTTTTTCCTCTCCCTCTTTCCTGTATCCCCTCCGCCTGCCCTGACCCGTTCACTTGGACCTTTCTCCTTCTCCTCTTCACATCGGTCCACCCCTCTGCTGGCCTCCTGATTCACAGCACAGACGTCACGATGGCCTGTTCACACTTTTCTTCTTTCTGTTTTTTTTTCTTTTTTTCTTTTATTGGCCACAGATATTTCTTTTTTTTTTTTATTTTCTTTTATTTTTTATTTTTCCCAACGTGTTGCGTCTGTCTGCTGAGCAACCTGAGCCCACCCCCTCGACCAATCGTCCGTGGAGTTTTTTATTTTGTGCAACTGCTTCTGAAATAATAAACAGAGACGTTAAGATTTCTATCTGAGTCCAAATTTAAACTCCGTACCCAAGCGCCAAACACCCCCAAGCACACAACCCAGGGGATTTCTCTGCTGCTTTCCTCACGCAGGACTCCAAGTGCATGCGTAGATTTGTGAATGAGTGCACGAATGAATGAAGTCAGAATGCATGGAGCAAGTGAGCGATGAAGCGAATGACTAAACTTGAGCCCAGCGTCAGCCAGGGGTAGAGGAATCTCTGACAAAACAAACAAATCAGGCTGGCGCAGGATGAAGACAAGGAGTTTCCAAGTGAGAGTGCGGTCTGAGACTCACGTCTGCGGCTCATTTTCCTTTCTGTCCTCGGCTCTTTCCTTTCACCTCCTTCCTGAAGGTGAGGATGCAAGGCTGCGCTCCTGCACCATAACGCATAAACAGTGTGGCTGCGCTCAGCCCGACACTAAAAATGTATTTCATACTCCGTAACACAATCTTTACCTAAATCAGTGGTTCTCAAACTGTGGGGTGGGGCCCCCCCTTAGGGCACAAAGATGTGAAAAAAAAATAATAATAATCAAAAATATGAAAAACACATCTGTTGAAACCAAAACAAATGAACTTAAACTACATTCTGATACTAGAAAAATAAATATAGAGTTAGATAAATGTCGATAAAAGTTCAGTAGTGTGACAGATAGGGTGTGCTGTTGTCCCCTTGAACCCTCAGATCAGACGCCAGACACCAGATAAAAGTCCAAATTATGAATTTATTTGAACAATACAGTGCACCAAGCACCCTCCACTCCACTATACTCATAAATAAATCACCAATAATAATCAATACACAATCCTTCTCTCCCAGACACGTTGCCACCCTTCCTCCCGACTCAGCTCGTCCGCCTAGGATTTCCCAGAGTCCTTTATAGTCCTTGACCCGGAAGTGCTTCTGGACCCTCAGTCCATGTGACTTCCTAGCGCTTCCGGGTCAGATCAAAAGCTCTTCTTTTTCATCCCGGAAGTACGTCATTTCCTCTGTCCCTGTGACCAGGACATACTTCCGGGTTACAGGGCACATAAAAGTCTCTGAGCCTCTCTGCAGCATCCCCTTGCGGCCCCCATGATATCCAGCAGGGCTGTGAAGGAAAACTCCAATATCCATGATGCCCTGCTGGAATTCGGGGCACCTCCATGCTACTGGAAGGGCTCCATCGAGCGGTGTGGGTTTTATTGGCTGGGATGAACGGCCGGCCATATCTCACAGCAGGTATAATAAAATATGCATCTATGATATATCATTAATTAAAAAAGAACAAATTGGTATTAATGGGCTCCTTTCAAAAAAACATTAGGGGGGCGCGATTAAAACTGTTATGAAAACTCGGGTCGCAAATACTTAAAGGTTGAGAAACGCTAACCTAAATACAAATGAGCAACTCATCAGCCACTTAAGTCGTTCAAAGTCAGTCATTCTAAGGATACGACCAGAGAGGTGCATACAGTACGACATCATTAATCTGGACTTGCAGAAGGTGCCACATGAGAGGATGGGCATCAGACTAAAAGAAGTGGGCATTCAGGGTGTGGGGTGTAGATGGGTGTGGAATGGGCTCAGACACAGGAAGCAGAGGGTGACGGTGCGAGGAACCTCATCAGAATTAGGAGACATTTAGACCAGCAGGGGGCAGTACTGGGGCTGCTGCTATTTTTAACTCTTTCAGGGGTGATGTTGACTTTTGTCGAAATTCAGGGGTAGAGGATGGTAATGGGCTATAAACTGTGACAAAACTCGCCCTTACGTTTTAGTTCGACTCTCTTTGTTTGAAGGAAAGTTAGCTTTGTTGGCTTGACGTGCATGAGTAATGAAGAGCAAACAGCCTCTAAAATGGCATCGACTTCTGGTGAGACTAAAGCAAATGTGCAAAGCAAAATACTCCATGGACGTTTTATGTATTATCGTTGAATCGTACTCTGACTTTTCAAACTCTGGAGATGGATATCGAAAACGAAAGTGAGGTACCAGCATCAGCCTATCAGTCCCCAGGTGATGGTGGAACACATTTGTGTAGCTGATACTGTATGCCTACAGCAGCGTTTGCCTAGGAGGACCACCGTTTATGATGGCAAGAGGTATAAACCATATTGTGTCACACTGCGACTGCCACCATTGCCCACCTGCTGTGCGAAGACAAAGAGGTAGCCAGCCTGCCATGCATTCCTGCTGGCCATTGAGCCCCCTCCTGCACAGCCACTGCTGCCAGGGATGCCAAACAGGCGCCAACAGTAGTCTTGCTTTATTTGTGAAATGAATGCATTGTGTGCTTTTCAGAAAAGTGCGTTTTTTGGAAAAAATATCCAGCCGTCAAAGTGTTAATATATGTAAATGATTTAGATAGGAATATAAATAGCAAGCTGGTTAAGTTTGCAGATGATACCAAGATAGGTGGATTGGCAGATAATCTACAGTCTCATAAATCGTTACAGAAGGGACACGAACAGCAGACAGGCTTGGGCAGATTTGTGGCAGATGAAATTTAATGTCAGTAAATGTAAAGAATTACACATAGGAAGTCAAAATGTGAGATCGGAATACACAATGGGTGGTCTAAAAATCGAAAGTACACCTTATGAGAAGGACTTAGGAGTCATGGTGGACTCTAAGCTATCGACTGCCAGACAGTGTGCAGAAGCCATTAAGAAGGCTAACAGAATATCAGGTTATATAGCGTCTTGATGTGTGGAGTACAAGTCACAGGAGGTTATGAGAAGGACTTAGGAGTCATAGAAATGAGGACATTAGAGGGTCAGCTCAGGTTGGACAGTTGGGAGACAAAGTCAGAGAGGCAAGATTGCGTTGGTTTGGTCAGGTGCAGAGAAGAGATGTTGGGTATATTGGGAGAAGGATGCTAAGGATAGAGCTACCAGGCAAGAGGAGAAGACGAGTGTGGTGAGAGAGGACATGCAGGTGATGGGTGTAACAGAACAAGAAGAAGATGATCTGCTGTGTGGGAGCAGCCGAAAGAAGAAGAAGAAGAAGTGGACTCGTCACTATGAACCTCTGGGCAGTGTGAGCAGAAGAGATCTGTTATATTGAAGTTAGGGTTCCTCTTCTGGCAGGGGTTCATGTCCTTGTCTTGTGTATTTCTTCTTCACTTTCTGGTTTTTGTTTTATGTTACTCTTACTTTCACTTATCATGTGCTTTATGTTCCATGTTTTCCCAAGGACCATGTAATGCAGGTATCGCTCAATGACAGCCTTCACAATCATAAACTGCTGAATTAGGAAATTGGAAATGTCCAGTCGTTGACAAGGAGGCGCAAGAAGTCTTCCAGGATAACCAGTTTATTTCTTTACCACCTCGTCCACACTACAGTATATGAAACTGGCAAAGGAATCTCGTTCACCTTAACATGCATGTTACATTAAGTATGTGTGTGGCTTTCTCTGAAAGACAGGAAATGAACCTTAATAAATCATCACGCACATAAATGAAATAGTCCTAAGCTAATAGCAATACATGCAATGTAAATGGCAGCAATAGATCAATAGTCAACTGCGCTATTAGTACTTGGAGGAAATGACACCTTTAAATATATAAGTACAATATTTAAAATATTAACTTGTGGATTTGGAACTTAACAACTGACTCCACAGCTAAATGTAGTGTAATTCAAGTCCAAATGAAATAATAACATTAGCAGAGGTCACGTATGGCGCACATTAAAAACGTTAACTAGTAAGCAGCGGGTCGCTGTCTTAGCATCGATGCACGTGCAGCTTCCACATGTCATGGGTCTTTAGGCAGCAAAATTGACCTTAAATATGCAATGCAAAACCGATACTGTCCCAAAACATGGCATCCCCTGATAACTTGAAGTAAAAAAACACTTTAATAATAATAATTTTATTTATGTAGCACCTTCTCATACATTTACATGCAACTCAAGGTGCTTTCCACAGATTAATCAACAGAAACAAAGATACGCCACCTTCACTTGGATTATTATCATTAATTAATACTATGATCACCTCTCTCTGTATAAAATCCAGCGTCTGTCTGTCCGCTTTTCACGAGAGAACTACTTAACGGGTTTAGATCGGGTTGTTTTCTATAATTTGCTTGAACATTCCGGTTGATTTTGCGACTTCTCTCATTACGCTATGTGTCGGAGTTCGTTTGTGGTACCGATTTATTTGCGCGAATCCAAGACAGACACAGCGGGCTGTGGGGAAGGGGGCAGGGCCCTCCTCACTTATGTGCCAGCCTTGGGGCGTAACCTTAACTCCGCTTAGTTAGCGAACGAGAGAACGACTTAACAGATTTAGATCGGGCTTGTGTCTCGAAATTGCTTGAACATTCTGGTTGAATTTGTGACTTCTCTCATCCCGCTAAGTATCATAGTTCACTTGCGATAATATTTTTTAGCGCCAATCCGAAAGAGACTCATTGAGCTGCGGGGAGGGGGGGGGCGGGCCAGCCTTCAGGGTGTGTACCTTACCTCCGCTTAGCTAGCGAACGAGAGAACGACTTAACAGATAAAGATCACTGTCCTGTTTCACTACTACACGGGCAGAGCTGCGGGGACGGCTAGTTTCTAATAAACGTAAGTATACTAAATAACAAAATTAAACCAGATGTAGTTAAGCAAAATTTCACCACTAAAGTGCAAAACAAATCTTCACTCTTATCAGAAAAAGGTTTTCTAACTAAAATATTTATACATTAAGATTTGACAATAAAACAGCCAGATCTAATCTATACTAATAAAAGGCAAAGCCCTCACTGACTGACTGACTGACTAACTCACTCACTCATCACTAATTCTCCAACTTCCCGTGTAGGTAGAAGGCTGAAATTTGGCAGGCTCATTCCTTACAGCTTACTTACAAAAGTTGGGCAGGTTTCATTTTGAAATTCTACGCGTAACGGTCATAACTGAACCTACTTTCCTCCATATATACGGCCATAGCCTGCAGCTCGGTCGCCGTGTGAGGCGGAGTTGCGTCCCGCATCATCACGCCTCCCACGTAATTGTGTGCCTGCCCATATAAGGTAAATATTCGCGGATGAAGGACTGTGCTTATGCAGACGAAGATGAGATGGTCAGGGTGGTGTTTGGCACAAACTCAGCGAAAGAGCGAGAGAAACTTTTAAGTGCCGGGTCTTAGCTAATATTAAATAAAGCCGTGGACATCGCACGAGATAGCACAAGCACAGCTGAGAACCTTCAATGCACGTACTCCGAGCAGCTCACGTGAACTGACTGTGAACGCAGTACGTGGAGAACAAGCAAGAGCTCCAAAGAGCGCTGAGCAAAAAATTCATTACACAATTGAGAAGGCAGCAAAAGAATATGAAGCGAGTGACGCATATAAGCATATTCATAAGAGCAGCTACTGCGGAAACAAAGCACACGGTGTAAACCGTAAGTTTAAATTAAGTTTATAGACACGCTGCCGCTACGAGGTATTTGTCATGCCTAAGACGAATACAATATTCGCGAGATACAAGTTTAATGAGAGGACGCAGGGTATAAACGAGACTTTTCATCACTTTGTAACGGTGTTAAAATTGCTGGTGAAGGACTGTGCTTATGCAAACGAAGATGAGATGGTCAGGGATAGAATAGAGTTTGGCACAAACTCAGCAAAACTGCGAGAGAAACTTTTAAGTGCCGGGTCTGAGCTAACATTAAATAATTGCTGGTGAAGGATTATGCTTATGCAAATGAATAGAAAGCAAATGTTACGTTATTTTTAAAATGTGTCCTCTTCTTTTTCATTACTTCTTTAACACACTTCTTCTCCGCTGCGAAGCGTGGGTATTTTGCTAGTTAATAGACATAATAATGATTATATTGTCACACATCTGAGCATAGGAGACGGTTTACAGGCTCAAATACTGTTATTTCTCAGTCAGGCCAGGGGTTGCCGCTGTCACCTGATCCTATCTCCTTTTGTCCCTCTGCAGACCAGCTGAAGAACCCGCCCCCTCAATGACATCACCATCAGTCCGGCCCCTGTTGACGTCACTCTGACCTAATATCTGGTACCCAGAATCCATCTTCCTACCATGCCACTTCCTGTCCCGTCCTCCATGACTCCACCTCTTCCTCCGTTCAGCAATATTTACGGAGCGGCTTTCAACCTGTTAGTCAGTTTGGTTTTGGACTCCTGTTTGTAAAGATGTGTTTATTTTTTCTCAACCTTTTTCAGGTATACGGGGTGGCCATCCTCAAACCTTTATGTGATTCCTTATTGTTCTGATTACAATATACAGTATATATCTGAGTATTGAGAAAAGCGCTATATAAATGCAAAGAATTATTATTATCATTATTATTATTATTATATCTGCACTACACCTAGGGATATGTACATAGCAACCCATTGAGTAGAAACAGTTTGATGTTACTAAAGTTAATGAAAAGATACGAAAGCAAATAAAACAGTCCATAATGGTTTCCATCGATTTAGGATGCAGATGGAGTTCTTGATTCCTGATTAGTTGACCAGCTGACACAGAGGAGAGCAAAGCAAACAACTCCTAAGATTCACGCAGTCTGAGAAAAAATAAACCTCTGGAGGGCCACGTTCAGAAGGCAGAAGTGAGCAAATGAAACAGTTAGGTCTGATGGTAATCAGGTTCTGCATCGTGAAAGTCAGAATGACCTCGGCCAGCTGGTCTCCCACCCTCCAATGAGCACAACTGATACAGTTGGCACAGTCGATAATTATGATATCCAAGTCCTCCTCGTTTCCTCTAGCACCCCCGGTGACTTACGTTATATTTAACCACACTGCCAGGTCATAAACCCTAGACATATTAGTGTCTAGCTCTCTATACTGTGAAGTGCAAGGAAAAAAAACGAAGACTTCCGGGAGAGGCTGACTGATGAATTTGAACGGTGGGGATCTCCAGCCAATCACTGCCTTCTGCCCTATGAATCAAGAGGGTGTCAGGGTCATCTAATAAGTCTATTAATTTTACAGAAATAATTGTCTTGATATTTAATAGGACGTGAAGTGCTTTTGTTGGATTGTAGAGAAAACAAAATCGCCCAAGTCACCTGCATGATCATAGAATAAATGACAGAAACGCATCTAAATCATCAATCACAATGCCACTTGGCAGGCTGCTTAACAAGACTGATGCCTTCTGCCATAGTGGATAACTTCACTCTATTCCCATGCTATTGACCAATTCTGGGAACTCTTGGATCCTCACCTCATATATCCAAAAAAAAAAAAATAATTAACCGCTAGGTTCACACACTAGTAGATCTTTAGTACAAGCTAAGCTGTGGCCACTTGTGTTCTTCGTCAGAGAGTCTTTCCTGTGACTGCGGCTCAGACGACTGCAGCACCTGAGAGACGTCTCTGCTGTATTTCAGCCAGGGTTCCTTGCCTGGCTGGGGTTCAAACGCTGTTTATATTGTTAACAGGCTAGATTCCTTGCTTTCTTTCAATCAGTGTGTATTCTGCTGTGTTCCTTGTATTTTATGGGTGGTCTCCCAAGAGCCGGGACCACCTGTTCATCACCACAGGGAACCGCCTTCAACCCTGTAACGGCTAAAGAAAATCCACTGCACCTTGCAGTTCACTGAATTCGCTCACGGTGTGGTGAGTTTTGCTAGTGATTATTTTAAATATTGTAAATTATGGGATTTTGTGGCCTTTCACTCTGCCTTTTGACCATTCTTTGGCTTTCATATTGAGACTTTGTTCACGTTTGGGATTGCCCAGTGCTGAATATTTTCATTCAACAGAGCTTTTGTATAAAATAACCTTTTTTTATTTATAAAGATTCTTTGTTGCCTACTTTGTTAGTAACTGGGGTTTGATGGTATTTTCCCCTCTAGTGGGCATTTTGATTACTATTTGGGACTTATGTGCTTCGGAACTCTCTAGATCATAACACTCTGATTGTGTGTTTGAGGCCCCACTTGTCATAACTGGTTATTATTTTCCATTGTTATTCTATTATTGTTTCCACAGACAGGAATTATTTAGCTGTCGCAGGCCACTAGGGGGCATAGTAGAGCCCCAAACACCAGACACAGCACAACCAAGCACAGTCCATGGTTCAAATCGAGTGTTTTATTATACATCGTACTTTTAAAAGGCTTCTTTTATTCAGTACAGCATGGCACAGCACAATCCTTTCTTCCTTTCTTTTCGATATCTCCCAGCAAGTTTTGCCCACCACCTCTAGACTACTACTCGCCAGGCAAAGTGGAGGGCTCCCTTCTAAACCTTCCAGTGCTCAATCCATTGTCTTCAGGAAGCACTTTCAAGTCAGGTGGAATCCCCCCAGTCTCAGAGCACTCAGTCCCCAACAGTTCCCCTAGGCAGTCCCTACAGAACTACAGAACTCAACAAGGTACCCCTATGGGACCCCCCCCTTAGTCTCAGAGCACTCAGTCCCCAACAGAACCCTGGGCAGCCCCTACAGAACTAAACCCTATGGGACCCCCTTAGTCTCAGAGCACTCAGTCCCCAACAGTTCCCCTGGGCAGCCCCTACAGAACTAAACAGGATACCCCTATGGGACCCCCCCTTAGTCTCAGAGCACTCAGTCCCCAACAGTTCCCCTGGGCACCCCCTACAGAACTCAACAGGGCACCCCTCTAAGACCATAACTCCCCTCTTGCCATGCATGCATCCATACCAGGGTTCGTCAGAAGGGATGCTGTCACCCCCACTGTATAGGAGGGACAATCTGCCCATGGGGGGATAATTTCTTGCTGTCCCAAATGTCTGGCATTCCATGTGGGAAAGGGAATTCTAACCATTCCAGTCAGGCTGCTTCCCCCTCCAGGACGTCCATCTATATCTCCTGGGGCGCCAGATCCAGAGCACCCATTGAAAAGGTGCTTCTCCATGCCCATCTCGTGGCCAGGCAGTGGAATATCGCACCTCCCTTCCTGACCATCTGCTATAATGGCCTCTTGGCCAGGCAAGGGAGCAGGGGGCATCCCTACTGGCACACCAGTCCATCCAGCACACTGTATGGGTATGTGGGGTCGCTGTAACTATTTCTGACTTTAGTTTTTCAAATTGGGTTTTTTTTAATGTGTTTATGTATTGAATTGCATTTTCTGCAATGCCATATTGTTTAGCTCGGGTGTCACTACTTTGTTTACTGGTTGCTATGCAGTTACCACAGGCTTTGCCAAAGGTCACCATCATTATTGCAGTTTATTTTTAATTTTATTCTGAAAGAATACATTTTTCCCTAATCTATTAAGCCACAAATTAGGGTTTTCTTAACTGTGGAAATCATTTGGTAAACTTTCATCAATTGTTCAAGGCCTCTGTTAAAAGTTTATAATTATTAACAGCATTGTTTTATATGTGTGGCACGGTTGCTACGCCCACCCCGGGGGTTGCTAGGGGGCGTGTCCCCCGGAAGTGGCGACACTATAAGGAGCTGCCGCTTAGAACGCTCGCTGACCAAACTGTGTGGATGTTTTGGTTTTGAACTTTGCTACGTTTGCTGATTAATTTCTGCAAGATTCCTAAGGCTTTGGTTATTTAGGTTTCAGTTGGTGCTTCATAAATTTCACTTTCTGCTCCTTCTCCTTCTTAATTTATACCTTGTCTGGGGGCAGAACAGTCACAAATGAAGCAACATCAGGGTAAAAAAAGTTATTTTCCAGAGGTCACTTAACTGTCTGAATTTGAGGACATCTCACAAAAACAACAAAACGAAATCTCAGCTTATCCCTGATGTTCAGGTTCTCTGATCCGTTCACGTTTTTTGACTCCAAGTTTTTGGATTACGCTTCGGATTTTGTTGCTTTGATCTCTTGTCTCCTGGTTAGGACTTTTGTTTTGTTTTTGACTCCTGCTCATCTCCTGGTCCATCCTCTTGCCCAGTGGCGTAGCTGGTGGTGGGCGGGCCGCCTCGGGTGGCACATTTTTGGGGGGCGGCATTATTGGCCAAAAGGCTCAATGCACTTCATGTGTAAGCAGCAGGGTTCATAAAAATATCCCTCATGAATGAAAACATTTAAAATTCTCTGATTTTTATCCACAAATGCTTCAAAAATCATTTTCAGACTGACCTTCTGTGATGGCATCAGACACAGCAGTCTGGAAATAACAAAAATAAACATAAACATTACACCGTAATAATTTCTAGAAAGATAAACAATTAACTTGTGATTTATAATTTCGTTTTGTTATCAATCTGAATGTGTGTGAACATCCCCACCTCTCACTTGTAGACTACACTGGTTCTGGTTTTCGCAGCCTAATTATATTAAACTAATAATTAGAACTCGGCTTATCAGTGCATCTATATGATATTCTTGTCTAGTTGATGCTTATAAATAAGCTGCACCACCATAGTAATGAAACAGGACAAAGTTTAAAAATCAATAGACGTTGGCACTGATCGTGTTCAGCTGTGACGGGATATCTCCGGCAATCAGCAGCTACCCTCTAAAACACTCGGAGCTCTGATCTCTCTCTCAAAAGCGTCAAACATTACTCAACAATCTGTAGATGATAATGTCTGTTGAACAAACAGGTATCACTAGCTAAGCGAGGTGCACTCCAACACGTGGCGAGAGGTAGAGTGAATGAAGGCTGGCAAGTGAATGAGGAAGGCCCCGCCCCCCCGCTCTCAGCCCACACCCACTCTGTTGGATTTGCATAAATACATCAGCACTGCAAGCGAACTCTGGTACTTAGCGCAATGAGACAAGTTGTAAAATCATCTGGAAACTTCCAGCAAATTATAGAAAGCAACCCGATCTAAATTCGTTAAGTAATTCTCTCATGAAAACTGGACAGACAGACAGACAGAATGCGCTTGGACCACGAAATTTTTAAAACCATTTTTTAGCAAGCACCTATGGGCCAAGGGTAACCTACATTCCAAATTTCAAGTCCCAAGTCCTCATGGGTCAGGAGATTTCGTGATGAGTGAGTCAGTGGTATTTGACTTTTATACTGTATATATATTGAGTATATGTGAAAAATTATTGCTGTTTCTCTGTATATTAATAAATCTATGCAAAATGTATCTTAATTGTTCTCTATACGTCATTTTAATTTTCTATTGAAATAGGTTAACATATTCAGATATGTTGGAGGGCGGCAAATTGAAGTACCGCCGTGTCCCAGAGCAGCATGAACTCAAGCTATGCCCCTGCTCTTGCCCTCACTGGATAACGCTAACCCCTTGCAGGCTCCGACCCAAATTACAGATAATTAACAATCAAAATAAAAAACAAAGAGAAATAACAAAACAATAAAAAAAGTGACGGGTTATGAGGCACAAATGCAGCCCTAGCATTCCAGCAATGGACCGTCTGTCTTAGGAATTTGTGGGGGAAGAAGAAAACCTACAAATACGCCGTGCAGGCTACACCGAGTATGGAGCTGGGTGACGGGATCTTGCTTTTCTAGTTCAGTTTATGTTTGGTATTTTTCTTTCATTTTTTTCTTTTTGTATGATCCCCTGGATCATTTCTGATGACATACTCACCAACAACAACAACAACATTTATTTCTATAGCACGTATTCATACATACACATGATTCAGCTCAAAGTGCTTTACAAGATGAGCAAAGAAAATAAAGAAATAAAAAAAATATATAAGGATAAAATTAGGCAATGCTAATTAACAAAGAAAACAGTGCGGTCTGATGGCCAGGGCGGACAGAAAAAAAAAAAGAAAAAAACAAAATCTGCAGGGGCTCCGAGGCCACGAGACCACCCAGCCCCCAGTGGCCATTCTGCCTGACATCAATGATCTCAATCAGTCCTCCTGGTCTACAGGCTTCACGTAAAAAAGAAAAATTAGATGATGACGGTCATGTGGACCTCTGGCCTTCAATCCATCGATGTGGGGACTGCACGGTGCTTTGATCAGGTAGTGGTGGCGCAGATCGCAGAATATTCGTCCATTCTGATTTTGTTTTCAATGCAAGGAATTTGAACCTGGCTTTTATTTTTCGTCAGAAAGTAATCTGTAAAAGTTGGAATATCGTTGCGTTATCCTACAAAGTGTATTGGTAATCGGGAGGTTGTTGGTTCAAATCCCATAAAATGCTCCATTGGGCACTTAACCTGGAATTGCTCCATCCTGGGTAAGACGTTAATCTGCGTCCAGCCCTGCATTTGGGCCCTTCAACCCTGCAGAGAAAAACCTGGGGGTCAGTAGCAGAATTGGCACTCCAGCCACCATAAAAACCTCCCACTGTTCCACTCCGTCTGAACTGGTGTGGTGCTGAGGTGTCACCCGTTGCACGGCTGCACTCGGGTCCTAATCTGGGATCCTGAGTTGGTTTGCCATGTGGTGGGTGCAGCAATGCGCTGTATCAGCGTGTGCTCGTAACCTCTGTCTCCTCTCTCTCTATACAAAGCCATTTTGTTTTAATGTCAGCCCTGCCATTTTAGAGAGCTCATGCAGGCCGCTACTATTGAGATCTTACCCGGGATTATTCCAGTATTGCACAGTGTGTGACGTCACTGGAGCAGCCATAGCAAGGTCAGTGTGTGATTTGCTGGATCATCCAAGGGTATGGTAACTCTGCGTGTTGCTGAGTGATTCCTTGTGTGACCGCTACGTTGCATCAGTTTAGCTTTTTGATAAATAGTCAGGTCCTTCAGAATTTTGACAATGACACAATTTTCATAATTTTGGCTCTGTACGCCACCACAATGAATTTGAAATGAAGAAATAATTACACGATTTAAGTGTAGACTCAGCTTTAATTTAAGGGGTTTACCAAAAATATTGTATAAGCCGTTTAGGAATGACAGCCATTTTTATACATACTATTTAGCAGTGTGGCAGGCTGGGGATCAGACCCAGCCGGGGCGCCTGGAAGGACTATACATCGCCTGGGCCACAAGGGGGCAACTGCCCTGGTTAGTGTGGGGACCACGAGAGCGGAGCATGGAGGTTCAACCCCATTGGGGCCAGTGGCCACCGCCAGGGGGCACCCCAATCTTCATAGAGCCCAGGATGTATGCACTTTACCACACCTGGGAGTGCTGGTGGAGGAACTTCCAGGGATGCCCGGAGTGCTTCCGGGTGCTCATGTGGCACTTCCACCACACCAGGAAGTGCTGCCGGAAGGATGTCAGAAGGCACCTGGAGCACATCGGGTGAATATAAAAGGGACCACCGTCCTACAATCAGAGAGCCTGAGTCGGGTGGAAGAAGGCAACTCTAGGGAGTGACGAGGAAAGGCGGCCCAAGGAGGACCATTGAGAGGCCCTGAACGGAAGGGTGTTTTGTGCTGGAGCACTGTGTGTGTGCGGGGACTTGGACTTTGAGACCTTGTTTAATAAAACGTGTGTGTTTTTTAGAACGGCCGGTGTCGATCTGTTTGTGTCAGGGTTGTCTTCTCACAGCAGGTAGAAGGTCTGGAGTTGATTCCAAGTGCAGAATTTGCTTTTAGAGGTTGTCACTGTGTGTGAACTCTCACTATGAGGTCCAAAGAGCTGTACATGCAAGTAAAAATAGGCCATCATTAGGCTGAGAAAACAACAAAAAAACATTAGAGAGAAGCAGAAACACCAGGAGTGGTCCACCATTTGGTAGATTCTTAAAGATAAGGAATACATTGGTGAGCTCAGCGACACCAGAAAGTCTGGACAACCACAGAAGACAATTGTGCTGGATGACCGCAGAATTCAGTCCTTGGTGAAGAAGAACTCACAACAAAACACTTACCCAAAACCAAGACCACTCTCTGGGATGAAGGCCTATCATTGCTGAAGTCTACAATCAAGAGAAGACTTCATGAAAGTAAAGACAGAGGGTTTACCACACGGTGCAAACCACTGGTAGACCTCAAGTATTGGAAGGACAGATTAGACTTTTCCAGAAAACATTTTTAGAAAACCAGTCCAGTTTTGGAACAGTTTTCTTTGGACAAATGAATCTAAGATCAGTATGTATGAGAATAATGGACAGAGAAGAGCATGTAGAAGAGAAGAGACGGCCCAAGATCTGATGAATAGCACATTATCTGTGAAACATGGTGGAGGCCGTGTTATGGTCTGATCATGCCTGGCTGCCAATGGACATCAGTCACTGGTGTTTTTGGAGGATACGAGTGCTGACAGAAGTTGCAGGATGAATTCTGATGTGTGCAGGGCGCTATACTGTCTGATCAGGTTGACACTTCACAGTACAGATGGACAAGGAGACAAAAGTTACTGTGAACACAAACCAAGTGCTTGTCAAAGCAAAGTAGTGGAATATTCTCCAATGGTCAAGTCAATCAACTGACCTGAACCCAACTGGACATGCAGCTCACTTGCTGAAGACAAAACTGAAGACAGAAAGTCCAACGAACAAGCGGCACCTGAAGAGCGACGCAGTAAAAGCCTGGCAAAGCATCAGTAGGGTGGAAACCCCGCAGTCGGACAAGGCCGTGGGTTCAGACTTTGAATGTAGAGGATTTTCAACCAAGTATTTAAAGTGGTTATTATATTTATGATTATGTTAGTTTATCCAAATACTTTTGAACCCCTGAAAATAGGGGGAACGTATATAAAAATGGCTGTCTTTTCTAAATGGCTCATACGATATTTTTGTTAAACCCCTTGATTTAAAGCTGAAAGTCTACACTTCAATCACATCTTTGATTGCTTTGTTTCAAAAGCCAAAATTATGAAAAATGTGTCACTGTTATGAACTTTTTGACTTTTTTTGTATTAAGAATGAGTGTATTGGGCTTGATGACAGGTCGGTTAGACTTGCCACTTAACGAACCTGCCACAAATCTCAGTAACATCTCGTCTCCTGATTGTGATGAGAGCTCGGAGGTGCGGTGCAGTGCAGTTTTTAAATAAATAATCGTCATGAGCAGGCTCTGATCGGGTGAGGGCACTTCACTCAGGGGTTGATTAGGGTGCTTGGCTGATCTCCCGTACACGTGCAAATGTGAGGGGATCAGTCAGGTGCCTCATTCACACCTCCAAGTGGACAAAGCGCTACACCGGCGACCTATCAGGCAGGATTAAAAGGAGCTTGCATGGCAGAGAGGGGAAGAAAAGAAACGAAGACAGAAGGAAAGATCGAAAAAAGGCAGACACGGAGGTTCAAGGAATGAAAAGGAATGGAGAGAAGGTCAGGAACAGACAGGAGCCAGTGTGATATAAAGGAGAAGTGGGCGGATGGGAAAGTGAGACCCTGAGGAAAGGAGCGTATGGCTGACGCTCAAGAGGGGCCTGAGGGTTGCTCTTGCTGAGCAGTCTGCAAACTACTCCAAGAGGAATGGCAGCAGGAGTAAAGCTCGGTGTGGCACCCTGGACATGCCAACGGACTGGCAGCAGGGGCCCAAGCAGGATCGAAGGGCTGTCTGGTTGACGTCTCCTCGTGCTGCAGAATCCAAAGCGGGTAAGCCAGGGGGACTATGGATTTTAAAAAGCAGCACCTCATGGTTTTTTAGGAAATGCTGACCCTTGTGTCTTAACTTTGTTTTATGGAAACATTTATTTGGACTTTTAACCTCCACTGGGCACTCACTGATTGTATTTGGCCGTTTCGACGCACTGCACTAATTGCACTTTGTTTTTAATAAAAGCACCATTTGGTGAATGTGTGTGTCCTCATTTGCCTGGCTCATCTCAGTACGTGACTATCAACGCTGACGAGTTCAGATATGACAAGGCAGAACCCGGACCGTCACACTGATCCTTCCACATCCCACCGGCCTGCTCTGAGTTTGTACAACTTGCCGATACATTATGAGTTACTTTGGGGTTTTGTTTTATTGCAAGTTTCTACGAAGAAAAAATGTAATGTTTCTGACATCAGCATTTTGTTTGTTTTTCTCTCATTTTGGGACCACTTTGGTGCGACACCGTGTTGTTTATTAATGTCATGTTGTTGCGATGTAAGATTTTGCATATAACTTGATAAATATCCTGTATATCTTTATCTGTGTGCTAGGCAAAGCAATGTAATTTAGTGTTACATTAGTGAGAAGCATTCATATTTACCCCCTTTACAACTGAGTCTCTTTAAATTTTATGACAGAGTTGAGGGAAAGTGCCTGAAACAAGTTTAGGTAATGTTTCTCTGAAGTCTCTCCCTTCAACCCCCGCAAGAAAGCCAGGCTGCCTAACTGCCAAGCTTTACCTTAACGTATGGTCTTGGGGGGTGGCAGGTGTTAAGATGTTCTGTTCCCCCATTGGTCTGATGTATGGCTGTTTGGAATTGGCTTGGATCAGAAGCTGTTAAGTAACTTGACATCCTATTGGCTCTAGGGGTTGGACAGAACATCTATAAATTTACTTGCTCAGCCTCACACTTTCTCTCTTACTAACATGTGACGAAGGAGCATATCTGTCTTACCAAACTGATGAACTGAAAGAACAACATGATGGAGAGCACAGGCTGAAGAAAGATAACCTCAAATGATGCCTTAACTGGAGACATTTTAAGTAACTAACAAGTCTGTGTGCCACCTGAAACTACACATCACCATTTATCAGGTTGTATGGTTGCCAATGTTCAAATGTACTTTGCATATTGTTATTATTTATGAATATTACCAATAATACATTGTTTAAATTGTAATTTAATGCCTGCTTGTCTTTTACTACACCTAATTGCATGAGGTTATAAATGTAGAAGGGAAGGTGGGGATAAGTTATAAAGTACAATGCCTTATAAACAGTGGTAAGTCTGTGATATCTGAGGCATTCTGACAAAGGCTACATTTTAATAATACAAACGGGGAAAGTAGAGCAATATACTACTCTACCAAGACAAAACACATGTGATGGTGGCATTGTTGTGTGATGTGCCATCTCACTGCTGGTATGTAAGATGTTTATTGAATTACGATGTTTTTGTTTTTTCTCACCGATCAGTGCATTTATGGATATGCCCCCCTTTACTTACAGGAACTCCTCACCCCTCATACCTCTTCACGTACCCTTCGCTCTGTACACACTTATACCCTTCAAGTCCCCAGAATTAAGCTCAGCAGCATGGGAGACAGGGCTTGTTCATCTGTGGCACCGAGGCTGTGGAACGCCCTCCTTGATTACCTGAGAGCCCCACAGTGGACTGATGTTTTTAAATGAAACCTAAAAACTTATCTTTTTAAAAAGACATTTTGTTAAAGTATTTCATTGATTCTTCTGTTTTATTATTCTATTTTTTTTACTCTGTAGAACTTTGAGATTGCTAAAATATAAAGTGCATTACAAATAAAATTTATTATTATTATTATTATTATTCATTTTTTTATGAAAAGGTTCATTTTCTGGCATATGTTCTTTTGACTTTTCATTAGCGTTGCTGGTTTTGGCGATTGGTTTGCCTTTGGACTTCCTGGTCTGCTTCTTTATTTTCAATACTGCAGGCTTCTCAAAGTCCAATTTCTAGACAAAACATCTTAAGAGATCCCCCTCAGAGGACATCACTCAGGGGTACGAATCAAGCCAGTGTGTCTGGAGTCGTGAAGCAGCAGCATCATTACGGGACTCCTCTGTGCCAGGGCCGTCTTAATGCATGGGCACGCTGGCCAGTTGCCCTGGGGGCCCCACGAATTTAGGGGCCCTATGCATGTTGTGACTTGCTGAGTGGTTGTGCAGGTAGGGGTCCTAGCGCACTGCTTTGCCCGGGGGTCTTTAATGCTGCTCTGTGCCACCCTGAAACTGAGTCGGACCAAATCAGTTCTCTAAATGATCAGGTCCTGCGTCAGGTGATAGCGATATTTGTTACATAAAGAAGAAGATTCATGAAATGCTTTATCTAGTTTACTTGTCCTTCTGGAGAAATTATTTTGGAAAAAACGGGCATCGTTTTCATTGTGTTCATTACAATTACTTCTGAAAATTTTGAAATCTCTTCATTTTATTTTTGTCCAGTGCCCCTTGAATTACCAGAATGGGAAAAAAAAAACCCACATGTGTGTGAAAGAAAAATGAGATATAGGGGTCACATAGTCATTTAGTGGTAATATGGCGGGTCCCGATTGTAAAACAAAATAATGTCAAAGCACCGTGAATAATTAATCATTACATACAGGAAACATACAGCTGCAGAGAAACCACACAGAAAGGTGCACAAGATAAAGCAGCCCACATTACCACATAATATATTGT